>NC_134468.1:51150183-51640183 GCF_964194025.1 Convolutriloba macropyga
AATTTTTAAAAAATTTCGGTCACTTTGGATGCATTTCAAAACAGACTCTAGACAATCAATACCAAAGAGTGCTAAACTGTATCACCAATAATGAAACCAGCCAGCTTAGTACATTATTGTTCTGTACAGAAGAATCTGCTAAAAAAATTACCAAAAAAATAGCGGACAAAGAATAAAAGTTTTGACAAAGTTGTCAAAATCATCCTTTTTATCATTTGGAGGGTTTTTCAATTGAGAGATACTAAATACACTGGAAAAGATTGTAAAAACTCACAACCTCTGGCCTACAAAAAATACTGAATTGCGTATTTTTACCGTCCATTGTTTTCATACCCTATAATTTGCGTTTTAATACTTTTTTTCGCTATTCTCGGTGGTTCCGTTGTTTTTCTATAAAAGCAGCTTTCTTCTCAAATAAATGTTTTTCATTTTTCTCCATCTTTTTTTACTCTGATGTGGTATGTTGATTTGTGATGAAGTATGTTGCATTTGTGTTGCAGTATGTCGGTTATGCTAGTATGCTGCTATGATGTTCTCGTCCTCTTGCGTTCTAGGGCGTGATTTTGTTAACTGACGAGTTAACTCACGGCTATTTAGTTGGCGTGGCTTTTTATCTGTCTTGGTTGCTAGTTTTTCCTAGTGATCTCAGTCACTTTTCATTTCCGTCGAACGTTGCTCGTTCGACTTTCTGTCCGTCCCCTTCCGTTTTGTGGCGCGTTGCTCGCTGAGCTTTCCGTCCGTTCTAAATCCGTTCCGTTGCGCGTTGTTCGCCCAATTTTTCCTCCGTCCCGTTTCCGTTCCGTCGTGCTCTGCTTTCTCAGTTTTCTGTTTGTCCTGTTTCCTTTTTTTGCGCGTTGATTGCCTTACCTCCCGTTTATCTTGTCTTAACGGTCAACGCTCTACGTTTGTTGTTTGGGCGATTTTATTTAAAGACTGTTTACCGTGTCCTGTGTCTGGGTGCTGTTTCTGTTTAGTTTGCTCTGTTTGATTTTTTGGTTTGTTTGGAGTGTTTGTAATAATAAGCTGTGTGCAGTAGCAGTTTTGCTTATTTGTTGAATTCATAACATTTTGTTAGTTAGCATTGATCAAAAAAGTCAAAATGCGTACGCTGTTAGATCAAAGTGTGATGATGAGTTGTAAGGTATACATGCAGATATACGTCAATGTATAAAAAGGCTAAGAGGGCTGATGAAGTTTGAGCGCCTTGCATCAAAATGTGACGACGCCATTATGACAGTCTTAATCAAAAATGTGGGTTTGATTGTGTTTGCTGAACGAACGGAAGATCCGAGAAAACTTGTTCCTTCATTCGAGTCTTTCCTGGAAAAAAAGAAAACCAAGAATGAAAAAATCCTCATTTTAGCACGAAATTATTCCTATTCCGTGGAAGATGGGTATCGTGTGTTTGTTGGAGTGATTGTATTAAAATACTATGTTTGCATCAATAGTTTTGCTTATTTCTTGACTTCGTAACATAATGTCCAATAGCATTGATCAAAAAATCAAAAAGTTATACGTTGTTAGATCAAAGCGTGATGCTGAGTTGCAAGATTTATTTGCAGATATACTTCAATGTAAAAACAGTCAAAGTAGGCGGATGAATCTTGAACACCTTTTATCAAAATATTATGAAATATATAATAATAATAAAATAAAATGCGGGCTTGATTGTGTTTGCTGAAAAATAGGACGATCCCAGCGCGCGGAAGAGTCTTATCTGGGGCAGTGACAAACAAGAGCGACAGGGTCCTCGTTTTAGCACAAAACTCTGTGGAAGACCAAGAAAGTGACTGCCAGGAACCGACAATATCCTCACTGATGGCCTCGTTAAATACATCTAGTCAACGTAAACATGAAGTTGTGATTGCCAAAACTGAACGCGAAGAGATTGAATAAGAGAAGAAAGCAGCCATTCACCTCGTTAAACAGAAAAAAAATCAAATGAAATGTAATGGATTAGAGTGCTGCGGCTGCACAAGAAACTCAGCGGAACCGATTTATCACAGCCTGGTTCTCGAGTTTTACGCCGGCCTGGTTCTTCACTGGATTCGACTGACTAACGATCTCGCAGAAATAATTAGTCGCTCGGACGTATTAAAGGACTGTAAATTTAATTTTTTGTTGATTGAAGTTAAGAAAATACTTAGTGATAGTCTATGTACAATCTCGTGCTAAAGTTTGTAAGGCTGCAACCAGTGTTAGTGATGTTGCTTACTTCTCGTCAAGTAAACTCAACTAACTTACAACTCGCAAGATCTTAAAATCTAGCAAAACTTAACAAAAAAGAATAGAGTTGTTAAAGAATCAAATTTTAGCCAGTCTGAGAGCCAACTGCTCAGTATAAAAGTTTCTAATGGTTCTAAATACAATTCAGTTTCACTAATCAAACAATTTGGGGAAATTAAATAATCAAATATTTACCATTTATTACATCATCACTACTTGTTTCTGATTGGTCAATCAAGAAAATGATTTAGGTAATCGTTTACATAGTAAATGTCAAAGTACTGCAATATTTACTTTTGTTGACATAAGCACGGATGGTTTTTACGTCGCTGTAAATGCCTCGAATGTACGGTATTTGACCTTTATTGAACACCTGAAGTATCATAAAATAAACAACTTAAGAAATTTAACAATAAATGACAAAATATCGAAAAATGCCAATTTTGCACCATATAAGTGCTAATAGCCACACTTGTGGGTCTGATGCAATAACGTTCGTTGGATTCATGAGTAGTTTAGAGGCAATCCTAACCGTGTTCCATAACCGCGGGTTGCTCAGGTTTTCTTTTTCAAAAATCGGGGGGTGTACAGATTTTTGGTCCCAACTTGTAAAAATATTCAGTTTTGACCATTTTTTAGTTTTAACAAATTCTAAGTTTTTTCAGTTTCAAGCGTTATTACCTGCTATCTGATGGCTTTTGCAGCTGATTTGAAGTGGCGCCAACATAGAGGAAGATAACAAAGATAACAAATCGCAAGATCTTAAAATCTAGCAAAACTTAACAAAAAAGAATAGAGTTGTTAAAGAATCAAATTTTAGCCAGTCTGAGAGCCAACTGCTCAGTATAAAAGTTTCTAATGGTTCTAAATACAATTCAGTTTCACTAATCAAACAATTTGGGGAAATTAAATAATCAAATATTTACCATTTATTACATCATCACTACTTGTTTCTGATTGGTCAATCAAGAAAATGATTTAGGTAATCGTTTACATAGTAAATGTCAAAGTACTGCAATATTTACTTTTGTTGACATAAGCACGGATGGTTTTTACGTCGCTGTAAATGCCTCGAATGTACGGTATTTGACCTTTATTGAACACCTGAAGTATCATAAAATAAACAACTTAAGAAATTTAACAATAAATGACAAAATATCGAAAAATGCCAATTTTGCACCATATAAGTGCTAATAGCCACACTTGTGGGTCTGATGCAATAACGTTCGTTGGATTCATGAGTAGCTTAAAGGTATTCCTAACCGTGTAACATAACCTCGGGTTGCTCAGGTTTTCCTTTCCAAAAATCGGAGGATGTACAGTTTTTCGGTCCCAACTTGTAAAAATTTTGACCCCTTTTGAGTTTTGACAAATTCTTTTTTCAGTTTCAAAAGTTTTTTCAGTTTCAAACGTTATTTCTTGCTATCTAATGGCCTTTGTAGCTGATTTGAAGTGGCGCCAACATCGCCGGCTCTGTTTTCGATCTCGGAAACACCATCGTAAAATACTGGCGCTAACTTCACGACTGGCCGGTTTAGCTCTCCATGTGCCATTTTGACTCCAACTGATCTCACAAAACCATTGTTGCCAGTGACGATCTCAATGATTCGTCCCAGTTTATACTCACAGCGTTTCACAGAGTCATCTACTAGCCATACTAACTCGCCTTCTTTCAGGTTTTGCACATGTTCTTTTGACCACTTCAATCTCTGGTTCCATTGTGGAAGTTATTCACGAGACAATCTTTTCTAGATCATGTCGGCATATGCTTGAGCCGTTTTGAAAGATTTTCTCAGGTCGTGATAGCGTTCACTGGATGGCATGAATGGTGCGCTTGAGTTCTCTGGTCCTGGCAAGAAATGATTTGGCGTGAGTGCTGTCAAATGTTCGGGGTCGTCAGTTAGTGCTGTCAGGGGTCTTGCGTTGAGTGTTTGTTCCACAAGACACATTGTTGCGCTGAGTACATCGTCGGTGAGGCTTCGGTTTTCCATGATCGCAGTCATGACTTTTTTGCAACTTTGAACCAGTCTTTCCCAGATTCCGCCAGTGGGGGCTACGGGAGTATTGAATTTGCAAACAATCTTTTTCTGTGCTAAGTCACTTTCAATCTTAGCTTTGTCCCACTCGTTCATGAATGGTTTCAGCTCATTGGCTGCCTCAAAGAAGTTCGTTCCGTTGTCACTAATGATTGTATTCGGGTAGCCACGTCTTGCAATGAATCTTGTCACTGCAGCTAGACATGACTAGGTGTCCAATGACTGTGCAACTTCGATGTGTACTGCTCTGGTTTACAGGCAAGTGAAGACACAGCACCATCTTTTTAAAGTACGTCGTAGGAACTTAACTTCAAAGGCTCCGAAGTAATCGACTCCGGCATGGGTGGATGGGAACACATGTTCATCAAGTCGTTCTCTGGGTAGATCCGCCATCGGTGGGGGGATTGGGTTGGCGTTCCTGTGTCTGCATTTGACACATCTCGACTTGAATTTCCTTAATGCATTTCTCAATGCGATGATCCTGTACTCTTCTTGAAGCATGTTTCTCACGTATTCTGTGCCCTCATGTAGGTTGTCTCGATGTGATTTCTCCAACAGAAGTTGTTCAACTGGATGATTCTCTGTCATTATTATTGGATATTTTGCATTATAATCAAAGTTTAAATGCTTCAGTCAGCCTTTCACTCTTATTGTTCCATATTCCTCTATCAAGGGTGACCATTTGGCAATGTTCAATGTTTTGGAGATTTCTTTGCTGTTTGATATCGACTTCGAAACATTCGGGAAGCTTTCGTTTTGAACAAATCGAAACAGTATTTGTTCTGCTTGATGAATTTTGTTTGCTTTGAGGGTCTCCTTCTGCTTTGCATTGAACCTCATGCAGTATGCAATGAAGTTTCTGATTCGATTGAGGGTACTGTATCGTCTTCAGTCAAAAAGTTGGTCTAGTTTACTTTCTGTTGCTACAGTACTGGTAACTTGCTCGGGTTCGAGTTCGTTCTCTTGACACCACGGTTTTTGCCACGTTTCTTCATTTGCCTGGAGCTGTGTTGGCCCGTTTAGCCGTACGGACTCCTTGAGGCCTTCGATGGACATTCCTCGGGTTCCAATATCGGCAGGATTTCTGACACCTTTGAGGTGTCTCCACTGATCCATCGATAAGTTTAGCTCTTGATGAGTCTGTCAAATGAAAGATTTTGTCAATTCTGACCTCATGTTCGCTGAGTATCTGCTTTCTGAGACGAACTCCGTAAACTGCGGCTTGAGTTTCTAACTTCGTTATTGTCATATGTCTGATGGGTGCCACAAGGCATTTTCCTATCGCATAAGTGAGTTTCAACGATGCCTCGTACTGCAGGTATGCCACGTTGCACATCGCTTCTTCTGACGCGTCTGTGAAAATGTGTAGTCTCAAGTTTGAACATCCACTTTCGAAATGAAGTCGATTTAATGACATTGTCCTTATTTCTCCCAACTCAGAAAATCAATCACTGAACAGTTTTGAGTGTTCTGCTGGTAACTCCTTGTCCCATGCTTGTCCCATTGCTACCCAAATGCTTTCGAGTAGGAACCGCATTCTTATCGCAGTGTCCACAATCCAGATGAGTCCTAGGATTGAAAATTATTGTGGTTCTGCTTCGGAAGTTTTCACAACTTTCGTTGACCTGTCTGTCTCTGGGATCTGTGACTTGACTTCATCGTCACTTGTTATCCGTCACATTAAATCAATTTTTGATTAGGATGTCTCTGACTTTCTGGTAGATTGCGGTTGCTTCTTGAGGGGTTCTGACTGACTTTAGGAGGTCGTCCATGTAGAAGTTCTGCTGATCAGTTCTGACAAAAATTTCGTCGTTAACTGCATTATCTTTCGCCACTTGGTGCAAAGCGTAATTAGCTCAAAAACGTGTCATGTGTACTCGTAAACTTCTATTCTCTGCTCTGGACCTTCTCGTCAGAGAAATCGTAAGCGTCGGCTGTCATCGTTTGGGACAGCGACTTGAAGAAACATCGCTTCTATGTCTGCTGATATAGCTATTGGATGTTCTCGGAAGCGAAAAATAATTCTGATCAGACTCTGCAGCCGGTCTGGTCCAGATAGAAGTTTGTCGTTCAGAGCTACACCATGGCATTTTGCTGCTGCGTAGCACACTCTTCTGATTTTCTCAGGTTTGTGCGGGTTTATGACGAGATGATACGGTAAACACCATTGCAGTTTGTCTTCATCTGCAGTTGGTTTCATTCAGTTCAGCTTGATCAATTTTCCGAACGTATCCAGCTTGGACATCCTTTTCAATGGTTACTTGGTAGCGCTTCTTTTGCTTTTCGTCTTTCTGCAGGCGCCGTTCTAGAGACTTGAGTTGCCCCATTGCGTAGTAGAAGTTGTTCGGTAACTTCACTTCGTCCTCTCGCCACAGAAGTCCTACTTCATATCTTTCACCGCTGAATCGCGTTGTTTGCTCCAAAATATTGATTGCTCGCTGATCTTCCTTTGAATGTCCGGTGACATCGCAGTTTGAAGCGTAGGACTCGATATCCCACCACTTACTCAACTGGTTTGCCAATTTATCATCTGCAATTGATATTGCTGTTCTGGCAAGAGTTGCTGCCTGCTTCGCTGGTAGCGGACCACATAAGGCTCAGCCGATCTTTGATTTTTCTGCCCAAGGTGCAGCTTTGTCTTTTGATTTCTTGAATTCGAAAGGGTGGTGAATGTCGTAACAATCTTGTCCAAAAATCACTTGAACATCGTTTAGATTGTAGCTCTGATTTGGCAATATCCTCATATGTGGGTAACGGACCTTCAATTCTTGCATCTCCACAATCTGGTCACCCAACTTCAGTTTCTCGTGCACATAGAATTTCACTGTTGTCAAAGGTCGAGACTTCTCATGTGCTGAAACAGCTATCAGCACTAGTTGAAGTTTAGAAACCACTGACTTGTCTAAAAATGAAATAGAGGATCCTGAATCACACATTGCTAGTACACTTAGGCTTAAGTCTCTGTTTGTCATCTTGATTCGCACCACTGGGAGTCTTCCTTGGGTGATGTTAGTTGCTACTGCCGTTGTAGCGTCTGAGACATTCTTTTTTGTAGTATCCTTCTTTGGTAATTCGATGTGCAAAAGCCTGTTGTGTCGCCTTCCACAGCTGGGTACAGTACATGTCCTGCTTTTGCAGTCCTTCGACATGTGATCTGCTCTCAAACAATTGAAACACAGTCGGAACTTCTGAACATGCTCTCGTCGTTCATTTACTTTCAGTGATTTGAACTTTTCACACGTCCAAATAGGGTGTTGTCCATCTTTGAAGGGACATTCAAAATTCTTGGGTTTGCTTGACTCTTCAGCGTTTCAAGCGAAGGTACCCATCTTCGTTTTATCACGGCTTTGAAATTTGTTTCTGTCAAACGACGAGTTTGTCTGTGCTAACAAGTTCTCATGAAATACTGCTTTGGAGGTAAGCCACTCTTTGAAAACAATCAGGTTGCCGCGCAGTAGTCGACGATCTTGCATATACTGCAACCACTGTTCTCTCAGTTGCGGAGAAAGTTTCTTTGTTGTTGAACTTAGCCCTGCGTCTGCTTCTAGGTCTGATGTGTATCCAAGTTGAGTCAAGGTGTTCACCACATTTGTAACCACATTTGCAAACTTGACAATGCTCGTAGAATCATCGTGCCGAATTGGAGGATGAGTATGTATTTTCTTGAATTGAGCGTTGACTATGACATCTAATCTGCCATACTTCTCACAGAGTATATCCCAAGTGTGATATTATGATTGTGAGCTGAACCCCATTCCCGATATTGCTGCTATCGCTTGACAAGTGAGACTGGTCTTCAGGTATTGCATCTTTTCCGTATTGCTTATTGGCTTTTGATGAACAACATCAAAAAAACCTGATCACTCTGGCCACTCCAGTGGATCTCCTGAAAACTCAGTCAGTTTTAATTTTGGCAATCCACTGGCACCACTGCTTGGTACTGGTTGGTAAATGATTTGAGGAGTGGTGTGGTTCAGTGTGCTCCTGCTTCTGCTCTTGGCAGACCTGTTTCGAGAGTTGTTAATGGGACTGCTGACGCTCCCTGCTGCTGGGTCTTGAACTGCTGACGCTCCCTGCTGCTGAAACGTCGTCCTCGTCAACGGCGCTGATGGGTCCGTTACTCTAATTGGTTTACGGATTTCTGGTTTCTTGAGAATGCCCGGTTCTGGCAGTTGCGTTGAGAAAAGTTCTTCACCCGGTAGAAACAGCGGGGTAGTTTTTGGGTAGGTGCTGAAACGTTTGAAAACTCTGTCCTGTGTGATATTTGTTGGAGGGTTGACTACAGAGTTTGGATATAGTGGCCGTCTAGGAACAGACTGTTGAGCCGCTGATTCAGCCAACCCGGCTGTTCTTTCATGATTGCGTCTTGATCCAACACGTTCTATCTCATCTGCCACTGATCAGGATGCTCTTGAGCTTCCTTTGGTCAGCTCAAGTTTCAGACGTCTTTGTTCCTCGTCGGCCTCTGCTTTTTTCTTTCGTTTTCAAGGGCTCGCTCATGCTGTCGAAGATGCAGTTCGTCTTCTTGTTGTTCCATCCTTAGACGTATTTCCTCTTGCTGTTGTTGTAACTCTTGCCCTCGCTGCTGTTGTAGTTGATGCTGTTGTAAACCTAATTCTTCTTGCTGGCGACGAAGTTCTATTTCTTCACGCTCCTGCTCTAGCTCGAACTGCCGCTCTTGCAGTTGTTGCTCTGTTTCTTTCTTAGCTCTTAGGATTTTGAGCTCCATTTCATCTCTCTGTCGCCTTCTCAATGATCGCGAGTTGGCGATACTGGGTTGTTTCCTGCTTCCGTGTGTAGCTTGGAAGAGACCTCCACGTTCCCGTCGGCGTTTTCTATTGCTCCATTTCCTGTATCAATTACGGTTTCGTTCCGGTCTTTATCACCAGCCAATGTGGATGACACTAACGACGTTTGATTTCCACTCTCTGCGGTTTGCTAATATTGTTTTAGTAGGCCTTGGAAATAATTTTATTCTTGCTTAAATTTGTAAAAGTTTCCGTAGCAAATTCTGACTTCACGATTTGTATAATTGCTGCGTGACTGGAGTCTAGTTTCGTTACTAGCTGTTCCAGTTTACTGCACAAAGCTTGCTTGCGGGAGTCGTCTAAATTTTCTGATTCCAACACCTCTTCCACTTTCTCTGCTTCTCTATAAAATGATTCACATTATTCCGCCATTGTGTAGAGCCGCAAGGTTTTTGCGAGGGTTGAAAACGCAGTTGCAAAATTCTTCTATTTTTTCTAAGTTTTGGTATTTTTTCAACCAAACATTTGAGTGTCTGCTTCTTTTCGCCCAATTTCTGCTTGGTGTCGCCATCGAAACTTTCCAATTACTTTGGCTTCAGGAGTTGCCTCTGCTGCTTTCTGTTTTCCTTAAGATCATCGTACGTCTCGAAAAAAACATTGATATGCTTTTTCTACAGGTATTGATTTTTCTCAACCAAGTGAATTTTCACATCAGCAAGCTGTCCGTCAAATATTTTGAGCAAGTCAGCTTGCTCATTTTCTAGCTTCTTGAGTTGGCCTGACATCTTGTAGTGAGTCGCTTTCCAATGTCTATCGGGGCTCTTTCCAGTCATAGTAAAGATTTCGTTCTCGTCCATCAAATTGAATCAAAGATTCGTTGCTGTTCGTGTTATTGTTGATGTCCGGGTCGGTGGACCAAATGTTGCGGCTGCTCAAGAATCTCAGCGGAACCGATATATCACAGCCTGGTTCTCGAGTTTTACACCGGCTTGGTTCTTCACTCGTTTCGATTGACTAACAATCTCGCAGAAATAATTAGTCTCTCGGACGTATTAAAGGATTGTAACTTTAATTTTTGTTGACTGAAGTTAAGGAAATCCTTAGTGATAGTCTATGTTCAATCTCGTGCTGAAGTTTTTAAGGATTCAACCATTGTTAGTGTTGTTAATAACTTTTCGTCAAGTAAGCTCAACTAACTTAAAAATCGCAAGATCCTAAAATCTAGCAAAACTTAACAAAAAAGAATAGAGTTGTTAAAGAATCGAATTTTAGCCAGTCTGAGAGCCAATTGCTCTGTATAACAGTTTCTAATGGTTCTAAATACAATTCAGTTTCACTAATCAAACAATTGGTTCAAAGTAAATAATCAAATTTTTACCATTTATACCATCATCACTACTTGTTTCTGATTGGTCAATCAACTAAATGATTTAGGTCATAGTTTACATAGTAAATGTCAAACTACTGCAATATTTACTTTTGTTGACATAAGCACGGATGGTTATTACGTGGCTGTAAATGCCTCGAATGTACGGTATTTGACCTTTATTGAACACCTGAAGTATCATAAAATAAACAACTTAAGAAATTTAACAATAAATGACAAAATATCGAAAAATGCCATTTTTGCACCATATAAGTGCTAATAGCCACACTTGTGGGTCTGATGCAATAACGTTCGTTGGGTCCATGAGTAGTTTAGAGGCAACCCTAACCGTGTGCCATAACCTCGGGTTGCTCAGGTTTTCCTTTTCAAAAATCGGGGGGTGTACAGATTTTTGGTCCCAACTTGTAAAAATATTAAGTTTTGACCATTTTTTAGTTTTAACAAATTCTAAGTTTTTTCAGTTTCAAGCGTTATTACCTGCTATCTGATTGCTTTTGCAGCTGATTTGAAGTGGCGCCAACATAGAGGAAGATAACAAAGAGCGGCTGTCAGAGACAACTGTTGAAGAATTTAAATTGCTGAAGAACAACACAATTTATTAAAGTAGTCAGACTGGCAGAAAGTGCTGCGAGTGCTACGTGTTCCCCTAATAAGCCAAAAAGCAGTACGCGAATGGGTCAACACCACACATGCCATATAATATAACATTGAGGTGAAAATGGTGAATTCGAAGTTTCGAAAGACCAGCGCAAAGTGTTTGAGAAACCAGACACATTTAAACTGGCAACAACAATGGCAGAACAGTGGAAGATCAAAACACTGAAATGCACTCCATTCGAAAAAAAATTTCATGCAATTACCTTCTAATCAATGACACGTTGGGATTTCGATCCTTAAAAGACCCCACATGAGAATATTCTGGCTGCTTATAATGAACAAGCCTTGCAGTAATCGCAATTGCAGACGCTAGGAATCAAACACATCAACAAGGCTTAGCTCTTCCGATTATGACCAGCAAAAGAACCTCAAAGAGTCACAGCCTTCTGTACATGTTTCTGGGGCCTTCTGACGATCGTTCCAACAGCCAAGTTTTTAACAGCAATTCGCACCTCAATTGAAACAACTTAATTTGGTTCATTTCCCTTCACACCTACAAATTATTACTTCGCACCCCAGAGACATCAAGAGTCAAGTCAAGTCTCTCAGAAAGAGCTCAGCTCAACACATACACCGCCAACAGCCAACAAAAAAGATCTGTTCCTCGAGAACCAAATGCCACTCTTATATATTTTCGGAGCCAACCCCCGCAACAAATGGCTCCTTTCCTCCCAACGAACATCCAAGCGTTCAATTACACAATGCCACATTTGCTCAGGCGTAACTACTGATGTTCCCGTCAAACAGAACGCTGTATTCTCACCTAGCCCTATAGTCCCCCTCC
This sequence comes from Convolutriloba macropyga, assembly GCF_964194025.1. Classification (NCBI taxonomy): domain Eukaryota; kingdom Metazoa; phylum Xenacoelomorpha; order Acoela; family Convolutidae; genus Convolutriloba; species Convolutriloba macropyga. Next base: position 51,162,022 of record NC_134468.1, read on the forward strand.
ACGTGCCCCTTTGTTTTCTCAACCTCCCGTTCCAAACAGTTTTCAAAAAAGTAGTATCAGAAGCGCACCATGGCTACCCAATAACACCGAGAAAGGCTGTCATCGACTTCATACTAATGAAAAATATAAAGTCGTACGCCAACGGGCTACTGTTGTCAAGAAAATGCTTAATATCCCCGTTTACCAACAATTTAGGCCGACATCTAGGGCGTATTCCACAGCACAGAAAAAAAAACATCGAACCAAGGTACTACTGTTCTGACCAAGGTTTAGTTTGCAGCCAGTTGCATATTGCAAAAACAAGAATTAAAGTCCCGCATGAAGTCTCCTGATTCATCTCCCAAATTCGTTTCCCAAATTCATCTCCTTTGATTGATATGGAGTCGCCATCCGGCATGCATCAGGAAAACCCGATCGCAACCGCCAGCATTGTCGCACTTGGTTGCTCAATTCTGGTGTTTAAGCCAACACAAGATCTTGTTGGGCCTACAAAGGAGTTGGTTTGGTCTAATTATAAGTGTTTCTTACCTGACAATGATTAATAGATTATTTGGCTGATGTAACAACAAGCCAAACAACCCTTGCCCGTGTGGAAACTTGTGCAGTTTATTAGCACGCCATTACAATGGCATGCGTGGTGTGGTCAGTTCAAAAAAAAGATTGAATGACAGATGCTCCATGATGATGTTAGGACGCTACCTTAAAACGCTCGTCACTGGTAAAGCAAAGAGTTCATTTCTGCATCCCTGTTCATTACAAAACAGTATTGTTGTGTTATGTACAAATGCCACTCTTCAAAGGAACTAATGTTCATTTGAACGAACATGAGTTCCTTTGAAGAGTGGCATTTGTACATAACACAACAATACTGTTTTGTAATGAACAGGGATGCAGTAAGAAGATTAGAATGTAATTTTGGCCAGCCACAGTCTGCCGTAAGTGATCTCTTTATTAAATTAAGAAACTTTCCGCCTATTAAAATAATCAACATTGATAACATTTAAAATTATTCTGCAGCAATATCAAGTTTTATTGGGGTTTGCAAGTCATTTTCGTTTGAATCTTACATGAGGACTGCTTCGTTACCTAACCAATCGGCGCAGAAGTTACCACTAATCATGAAAGAGTCTTGATCACTCTTTACGGCTAAAAAGCACTGAGTTAAACCAACTCTCCTTGACTTTAACGTTTGGCTAAAAGAAAAGTCGGAGGCACGCAATCTTAGAAAACTATTCTGCAGCAATATCAAGTTTTATTGGGGTTTGCAAGTCATTTTCGTTTGAATCTTACATGAGGACTGCTTCGTTACTTAACCAATCGGCGCAGAAGTTACCATTAATCATGAAAGAGTCTTGATCACTCTTTACGGCTAAAAAGCACTGAGTTAAACCAACTCTCCTTGACTTTAACGTTTGGCTAAAAGAAAAGTCGGAGGCACGCAATCTTAGAAAACAAAGCGCAATCAAGGCAAACTCTCATGATAGCACCTCCTCGGTAATCAAGACCAAACAGCGTTCGTTAACCAAGATGCATCAATATCTCAACAAAAGATAACAAAGGATCAAATGCCAACATCTGCCGTACCCTTTACACTCGTTGTCTTGTATGCAAGGGTAATAATTCGTTATGGGAGTGTAGACTTTTCAAGGAAAAGACTCCAACCAAGCGAGTTAAGTTGGAAGAGGACAGTAGACTATGCTTTTTCTGTTTCTGCTTAAAGGTCAAGCCCGCCTTCCACCAGTGTCCTCAACCAAAGAAGTACGGCACAGAAGGTTTTAATAGTTCGCGTAACATGCTACTTCATAGAACACACTGGGTGTTGACACCTAAACTCTCAACCCATTCTGATAATGTTTAGCACTCTCGAAATCTAGGTCAAAGCAGAACATCAAACAACAATCAGTCCACAGTCCTTTATTAAGACCTCAACACCGATATACGTTTCTAGTGTTGAGGAACTGAATCAAATCACAGCTTCAGTTTGGTGCGATACCGCCCTTATTAGGTTTTGGTTGGACTTTGGAATTGTTGATAGACTCCATTTAAACGGTGGACCACCAACAACTAATTGTCAAGGGCATGAACACGGACAAAACCATTGAGAAAAGGGTTGCTGAACTAACGGTGAAACCGAGTGAACTTCAGAACTTCGGACTGTTTACCATCAGCCCTTTCGATAGAGAAAACCTTACTGCTCGGATAAGGTTAAGGCACAGGCGCTGCAAGAAACTTACCCGCAATTAGCCGTTGATAACCTGAGTTATTCCCACAGAGACTTACAGAATATCTATCATGCCATTAGCCCGTTATAATAAATCTCTGTCGTTCAGAAGCGTTCACCCTTCGCCGTACGCTTTTCGATAGGTTAGGTCTTTAACCTTTTGTTATCATCGATGTCATAATTATCATCAACGTGCTGAAAAGTGAACATTGACCAAGATAATGAACTGGCAAGACAATGAAAATCACGCTACGATATGGAGTCGTTTGGAGCCAGTACGCAGATTGATCTGCAATCTGTAGCGAATGCACGGATGCATGATGACCGAAAGTACGGAATAAACATCGGAATTTTGTAAACGGCAGATATCATCCAGCACCGAAAAAAAATACTTTTCCTCCATCGTGCAACTTGAGTTTCTTAAAAAAAAACTGACCACTGATGAAGACCTTAGGGAAACATATGCCACATATAATCAACTAGTACTATCTGAGCAAAGAGTAAATAATTGAGGATACGGACGCTAACGAGGTTGAGAACCGGTCCGATGAAGAGTTATACTCCGCTCACCATCCGGTCATTACGCCAACAAAAAAAGGCTGTAAACCCGAGGTTCTTACGGGGCTCAATGGAGCAGCAAAATTTCACGTTGCTTCGATGAATAAGTCCTATCACTGGCCTTAATCTTATCCAAAATCTAAGTAAACTATTTCTCCGCTTCTCTTAAGAGCCATATTTCGTTTCTGCCGATATCGAGAGGATATTTCGACAGGTTGACATTTTACAAGGTGAACAATCGCAACTTCGTTATATTTGTGGCGGAAGGACCCACAACCAACGTTGTAGAGCACAAATATAAGTGCAATATCTTCAAGGAGATAAACTTGAGCGCCGTCCATGAAAACAAGTACATTGAGGATTTCTTCGAGTCGCCTGCAAAAGCCATCAAACGATAGAAGGAATTGGTATACCAATATCGGCGTGTTCACAATATCGGCGTGTTCACGCGCACTAAGTTCGTAATGAACATGCAAATCTGGCTGATCGAACTCAAGCTTCCCCTCATTGTACTGATTCCAAGCTGATCGTTTCATATCAGAAGTGTCCATCGGGCTAAAGTAAGAGTACACTAATGACACGTAAGTTGTGAGCAGGGCTACGAGCTACGCAAACACGAAGCGAACCATGCAGCGCTTGGACCAAAGACTTGTCTCGGAACTCTTTGACTCCATTGGTCTTGTTGGTTTTGCGGCGGGAGGACCCCACAGCCATGGTTGTAGTGTGAAAATACACGCGTCATAACTTCGGCGCTATCAACTTGCCCAGCAGCGCTATCTATGCACTACTAAGCACCACGAGGGACAATGGCAAGCATTACCACGAGGCCACAGCCGTTCTACATTGACCATTACCTTAAAAAGTTTTGAGTGTAAACTTGTCAAATCTTGAAAACTTCAAAATGCCTCGAAATTAATTTATCGAACCTTTTGACAACCTAGAACTGCATATCCTCGACAAATGAAACAAGGGTATTTTCATTGCTGTGGTCTTCTTGCAAGCCGAGCACCACCAGTCCACGTTGAAAAACAGAGCTTGCGTTCTTATTGGAAAAAAATTGCATGGCACCTAAGGAAGTGGTTATTATCCTAAATCTGGAAGTGTCAGACATTTTAAATGTCTGACGGCTTGGCTAAAAAAATAAAATTATACAACAATTAACTGTGAACTGTTTAACCAAAAATACAATTCAACTGACAGCACGACTGTTCTTCGATGGGCTTAACTCTTAAAAAGCAACCAATCATCGTTGCAAACCGCAGTTGCCAAACTTTTGAGCATACTAGCATTGACAAGGGAACCACGTCGCCAAACATGACAGCCGGAAGCATCATAGTCACCAAGCATGCTGGCCGAAAGTATAACGTTGGAGTGTTGTAGGGGCAGACAACATCCAGTACCCAAACATTTACTTCTCCTCCCTAGTGCAAATTAACTTTTTTGCAAAACGACGGGCCAAGGATGAAGACCTGAGGGAGAAATATTGTACTACCATCAATAAAGATCTAAACAAAGGGTACGTAATCGAAGTTTAGGACGCCAACAAAGTTGAGAACCGCCCGATGAAGAGTGTAACCTACCTCTCAACATTAGGTTGTAGACCCGATAAAATCAAATAAGATTCGTATGGGGTTTAATGTAGCGGCAAAGCTTCGCGTTTCCTGGTTGAACATGTCTCTGATCACTGGCCCTGATCTTCTCCAAAATCAATGTCATGTACATCTTCGCTTCTGACCAAACGCAAAACCATATACCGGCTCAGTCGACATTGAGGGGAGGTTTCTACAGGCTGACGCGTTACCATCTGATCAGACATCACTTTGATTTTTGTGGCGGGAGGACCCCACAGCCATGGTTGTAGTGTGAAAATACACGGGTCATAACTTCGGCGCTATCAACTTGCCCAGCAGCGCTATCTATGCACTACTAAGCACCACGAGGGACAATGGCAAGCATTACCACGAGGCCACAGCCGTTCTACATTGACCATTACCTTAAAAAGTTTTGAGTGTAAACTTGTCAAATCTTGAAAACGTCAAAGTGCCTCGAAATTATTTTATCGAACTTTTTGACAATCTAGAACTGCATATGCTCGACAAATGAAACAAGGGTATTTTCAATGCTATGGTCTTCTTGCGAGCCAACCACCACCACTCCACGTTGAAAAAAAGAGCTTGCGTTTTATTGGAAAAAAATGCGTGGCACCTAAAAAAGTGGTTATTGTCCTAAATCTGGAATTGCCAGACATTTTAAATGTCTGACGGCTGGGCTAAAAAAAAATAAAATTATACAACAATTAACTGTGAACTGTTAAACCAAAAACACAATTCAACTGACAGCACGACTGTTCTTCGATGGGCTTAACTCTTAAAAAGCAACCAATCATCGTTGCAAACCGCAGTTGCCAAACTTTTGAGCATACTAGCATTGACAAGGGAACCACGTCGCCAAACATGACAGCCGGAAGCATCATAGTCACCAAGCATGCTGGCCGAAAGTATAACGTTGGAGTGTTGTAGGGGCAGACAACATGCAGTACCCAAACATTTACTTCTCCTCCCTTGTGCAAATTAACTCTTTTGCAAAACGACGGGCCAAGGATGAAGACCTGAGGGAGAAAAATTGTACTACCATCAATAAAGATCTAAACAAAGGGTACGTAATCGAAGTTTAGGACGCCAACAAAGTTGAGAACCGCCCGATAGAGAGTGTAACCTACCTCAACATTAGGTTGTAGACCCGATAAAATCAAATAAGATTCGTATGGGGTTTAATGTAGCGGCAAAGCTTCGCGTTTCCTGGTTGAACAAGTCTTTGATCACTGGCCCTGATCTTCTCCAAAATCAATGTCATGTACATCTTCGCTTCTGACCAAACGCAAAACCATATACCGGCTCAGTCGACATTGAGGGGAGGTTTCTACAGGCTGACGCGTTACCATCTGATCAGACATCACTTTCATTTTTGCGGCGGGAGGACCCCAAAGCCATGGTTGTAGTTTGAAAATACACGGGTCATAACTTCGGCGCTATCAACTTGCCCAGCAGCGCTATCTATGCACTACTAAGCACCACGAGGGACAATGGCAAGCATTACCACGAGGCCACAACGGTTCTACATTGACGATTACCTTAAAAAAGTTTGGAGTGTAAACTTGTCAAATCTTGAAAACGTCAAAGTGCCTCGAAATTATTTTATCGAACTTTTTGACAATCTAGAACTGCATATGCTCGACAAATGAAACAAGGGTATTTTCAATGCTATGGTCTTCTTGCGAGCCGACCACCACCACTCCACGTTGAAAAAAAAGCTTGCGTTTTTATTGGAAAAAAATGCGTGGCACCTAAAAAAGTGGTTATTGTCCTAAATCTGGAATTGCCAGACATTTTAAATGTCTGACGGCTGGGCTAAAAAAAAATAAAATTATACAACAATTAACTGTGAACTGTTAAACCAAAAATACAATTCAACTGACAGCACGACTGTTCTTCGATGGGCTTAACTCTTAAAAAGCAACCAATCATCGTTGCAAACCGCAGTTGCCAAACTTTTGAGCATACTAGCTTTGACAAGGGAACCACGTCGCCAAACATGACAGCCGGAAGCATCATAGTCACCAAGCATGCTGGCCGAAAGAATAACGTTGGAGTGTTGTAGGGGCAGACAACATCCACTACCCAAACATTTACTTCTCCTCCTATGTGCAAATTAACTCTTTTGCAAAACGACGGGCCAAGGATGAAGACCTGAGGGAGAAATATTGTACTACCATCAATAAAGATCTAAACAAAGGGTACGTAATCGAAGTTTAGGACGCCAACAAAGTTGAGAACCGCCCGATGAAGAGTGTTACCTACCTCAACCTTAGGTTGTAGACCCGATAAAATCAGATAAGATTCGTATGGGGTTTAATGTAGCGGCAAAGTTTCGCGTTTCCTGGTTGAACAAGTGTTTGATCACTGGCCCTGATCTTCTCCAAAATCAATGTCATGTACATCTTCGCTTCTGACCAAACGCAAAACCATATACCGGCTCAGTCGACATTGAGGGGAGGTTTCTACAGGCTGACGCGTTACCACATGATCAGACATCACTTTGATTTTTGCGGCGGGAGGACCCCACAGCCTTGGTTGTAGTGTGAAAATACACGCGTCATAACTTCGGCGCTATCAACTTGCCCAACAGCGCTATCTATGCACTACTAAGCACCGCGAGGACAATGGCAAGCATTACCACGAGGCCACAACCCTTCTACATTGACGATTATCTTGACTCATTAGAGTCGCCTGAGAAAAACGTGAAAAAATCGAAGGAATTGGTACATATTCTTAACATCGGTGAATTCAAGTTGACTAAGGTCTTAATTACGTGCAAATCTGGCTGATCAAACTCATCGTTCTCCTCAACTCAATCTACTGAGCATAAACCTATTGCTTCATATCAGGAGGCTCCATCGCGCTAATGTGAACTACACTAATAACATGTAAGCATCGCTTGGACTTATGTCTTGTCTCGAAAGTCTTTTCCCCATTGGCCTTGTCGCATTGTTTACCGTCCATGCTCGAAAGCTCTTAAAATACGTCTGGCGCTCACAAGTCAGCGTTCAAAAGATGAGCTCACGCAATTCATGGGACAAATTTTTGCTTTGGAGTGTGGACTTTCCGATGCCCCGAAACCATGAAAGTCCAATACATTTATTTCATTGGACCCTTTGACAATCTAGAACTGAATATGCAAGTTAACAGTTCCCAGGAAATTTTCAGTGCAGTGGCATCCTTGCTCTCCCGAGCCACAACTCAAAGCCACAAAAACAGAGCTTCCGTTTCTTTTGCGAAAAGCGAACTTGGCGCCCATGAAATTTATGACCGTCACAAAACTGGAATTGCCGGCGGCTTTACTTACCGATCGACTAAAAAGTTGAATCATACAAGCGCTAATTGAAAATCGCTCTCCAATTATTCATGTAGACCAACAGCACGACTCTTCTTCAGTGGCTTAACTCTAAAAAAAGAACCAATCTTCGTTGCAAACCTCGTTTGCGAAATTTTGGAGTCTACTAGCGTTGACCAAGGGAACTAGGTTGCCACTAAGGATAACCCAGCCTGTGCTGGCACGAGTGAATGTTTTGCAATACATCGGCTAGGTCAATAGTTCAGAATTTTTAAAGTCTGCAATTTTTTCCGTTTTCGTCGAACAAAGACGTCATCAATAACATCAAATTAGGCGTCAACCAAGTAGACAATACTAAAAACACTGTCTCTCTGGCCACATCTTTCGGGGAAAAGACCGCTGCCGTTTCTTCCTTATTCACTTTTGATAAGTTTCGAAATCAGAAGCGTTTTCGTATTGCATTATAGCTTTTTGGAAATTGCCGAAACATGCCGGCCATCGTAACCTTGATGATCGCCTTACTGATCCTACAGAGCTTGCGAAGCCGAGCTTTGCTTCCAGAAATTGGTGCGAGGAGAGTGCTTTAAAATAGAACGAAAGAATCTTTTTGATAATAAATCTGCTAAACGGACAAGCCGAAAGGCTCGAAACTGGGCGTTCCATGGTTCAAATAAACTAATCCGCTCTTCTGACTGCATCGGACAGTTGATGGAAAGTTTTAAAGCAAGGCATCTTATCAACTTGTACTCCAACTTGCGAATTCCAAGCTGCAACTCTGCAACCAATTATGTCCTGTCTCCTTCTTTTACAAACGTGACTACCCGCATTGACTACTTTGGGTCCTTTTATTTTACTGTCCGCGCAAAAAGTTTGGGATTCCTCTTCACTTGACTCCCCGTCGAGCTGCCACGTTGAGATAACTACATCCATAGACAAAAATTCTTGTGTGCTGAGAATTGAACAGTTCTTGTCACGTAGGAGTACACCTGCTGTGATTTGGTTGGCCAATGGTACCAAATTTATTAGAGCGGAGAAAGAGCTCCTTGAGAACATTGCAATGTGGAGCACCATCACCATTGTATCTGAGCCTGGTCCAGGCGCAAAACGTCAGGGTCGTATCTAAGAGAGGTTGGTAGGCAGTGTCAGGTGTGCGTTGTGTTCTGTTCTTGGCAGGGGTCGCCGTCACGGTTGAGGCGTTGCACGCTACCTTTAAGCATGTTCTCAATTCGGGTCCGTTAATGTCCGTCAGCGCAGATCGCAGCGATTTAAATGCTATAACACACAATCATTTCCGTTTGGTGAATTTTGTACATATATCACGCCTCTTGTTGATAATAATAAGTTTGATCATCTCAAACGCTACGCCCGTGCCCTGTCCTACGCTAACGCTATATGGTCCCGTTGGATCAGAGAGTATTTATCGACGCTGAACCGACGTTCTATGTGGCAGCCGAGAAGCTCCTCAAGACCGGTAACTTGGTTTGGGTAGTTGAAAAAAAAACAACCCGCAATTTGACTACCCTACCGTCCGAATTGTAGAACTACATTTCGGCTCAGGTAGCTGCGGGCACTCTGCCGTCCTACGTAAGTCGACCAATACACTCGTCCGTCGCTTGTAATTTTTGTACCAGGTTTCCCACGTCTTCTGCTGGGCCAGAGGATGTTAGGTAATGATAAATGACGTCACAATAGCTACATTTAGGAACAGTTACTAATGGGTATAGTACGCCCAAATTTCAGAAAAACTTTGCTTAACATAGTAAGTATAACCAAAATCAAATAAGGTGTTCCTTGGTGTGTTATTTTTAGATTTTCCAGACGATTGTGGACCGCTTATGAACCGATTTTGACGTCAATAACATCAATCAAAAACCGGTAGAAGAGTATTGAAAAAATTTTGCCTTTAGAGTTTCACTTTTTACTTTGTACGATAATTCTAATACATTTGTGCTTATACGTTGTTTATGAATTGAATCCTTCTGCTTTACTAGAGTTTAAACAATTTTCTCAACAAGACAAGTGGTGTACGGATGCCATTGCTTCCGTTTGAGAAAAACAAAAAAATTAAAGCGTCTGCAGTAAAATGAGGAAAGAACTGAAACCTTTCATTTCGGTTTTGGAGGAAAATGATACGTTAGCTCGAGTAGTTCTGCAATATCTTCCGCAAAGCAATGTCAAAAAGTCCAGTTAATACTTGAGTTTAATTTGTACCACAGAGATCCCGACCGTATAGCCATTAGTCGGGATTGTTGCTCTCAGAAATGGTTTTTATCAGGAGATAAGTACCACAAAAATGATATCAATGAGGGAATGACCTGGGTACAGATAGATATGAATTATAATGAAATTGAGTTCATACCATATCAATTGAAACGAGAGGTGGGGGGGGGGGGGGGGTCAATTCTGAATGAGCGGAGGAAAAGGCTTCCTGTTGTTTCTTTTTTAATTAGTATGCAAATAATAAAGGACTAACGTTTAGTCGCTATCGAAGCAGAAAGTGAGAATGTTGAAAATGAGGAGGAATAAAGCACGCACCAAGTACACACGTGAAATTTTCTCTGCTGTTTCTAATTGGGGAACTTAGTGGCACCCCAGTAATGTGTACGAATGCAGTATGTATGAATGTTATTAAACAAAGCTAGCGGGGATTAATATTGAATGTACTAAAAGAGAAAATTATGTTTTAAACTAATGCAACCACATATGGGCCCAATTTTTGCAGTATAGTGGGTAGTCAAAATTTTACCTGGTCGTGTTCTCCAAGGTAGCTTGCAGATTATAATATAGTTATTACATTAGGAAGCAAAAGTTATACTATGCCTAGTTATGTATGCTCTGAACGCTATACATAACAACGTAGTACATTTCGAATTATTGGTAAAATGGCACAATTTTGTAATATAGCCTGAGGTTTTTCTTTCAAAAATCAAAGTTATTTTTCATTTTTAACTTGATTGGGTTGTAATGGTTAAACGGCAGCTTAGAACGGGAAAAACAATTAAAAGAAAAAAGTGCCTTGAGTTTATTCAGCGCACACAAAGATTATGTTGTACACGCTTTAAACGTGAGCAAACAACTACAAAAAACAACTGCTGTAATTAAAATGCTTACAATTCGACGCGTTCCCATCAAACGGTTTTTAGTGGAGCTTAAATTTGGGAAAAGAAAAGCAGGGGAAGAGAATTCTATTAGCAGAATGGTTTCTAAACAAGATGTGTATTTATTAACAACTATTACATCGGCACAGTATGAGCGGAAGAAGCTTCTCTTAAGGAACCAAGTGAACCACCTCAGCCCACGTACTCTACTTGGCAGAGCGTATTATGTAATTAAAATGAAAAGGGCGCATAATATTTCCAATTTACCTCTTTGAGTGCGTAACACGAAAGAGAGAAGAAAAGAGCCGTGTTGCTTTTAAAGCAACATGCATTCCAAAAGAACAAATAAATTGATATTATGAGAATTTCATGGTACAAATGGCGTCACTTTACAACTAAGTGCTTACTTATGATTAAGAATTAGCATGAAATGAGCGAACGCTAGAAATTATGAAATCCATGTAATTCAAAGTAGTCGATAAAAAGTAATATTCAGTCACTAAAAAAAATTTTTCAAAAAAATGCTCCTTTTAAGGTTCTTTAAAAAAAAAATTCCAAAAATCGTACTTTTCTACTATTCGGCGTACTTTTGGCGTACTTTTCTACTATTCGGCATACTTTTGGAATTTGTTTTTTTCATAAATCTGGCTCACAACTATTCCGAAACATCTCATCTAGAGTCATTCAATAGCACTTTCTATCAACTACTCTAACGTAAAATAAACAATATTATAATATTAGCTAAAAAAACCCTAAAATCACACTAAATATTATTTTACTAAAACATTAAATAAAAAACACTAAAATAACACAAAATATTATTTTGCTATAATAAGAAGCAAAACATTAAAATCAGGCAAACCATCATATCTATAACTAACAGTATAATAAAATAGGGCATATTAAGTCGACATAATACTCAATAGTCCCAAGACACTAGTATCAATTTATTTTTAACCTATCAGAAAATAAAACTTCTTGTCTCACTCGGTGTAGTTGTTACATCATAGAGTCAACTTAAGTTGTTTAGGCAGACGGGAGGTTTGGGGTTCTTTACTCACTGTGTTCAGTGAACTTGATGAATCACTATGAAATTAGCTTTTGCTAAAAATTATTGCTGTAATCATTTCTATTATTGAATTAAATTGCAAACAATTTGATGACTAAATAAAACTAAAATACTTTTATTACACCGGATGAAAAGTAAAACTTAGTACATCTCCATTAAAATCAATTGGTCTACCATTATCATCTCTAACACAAAATTCGATATATTCTATTTTATCTGTTTTAACATTTTGATATAAAACGATTGTTAGAATTTTAACTATCATATAACCAGGTGGATCAATTGGATTAAATGTATACAAAATATCATAATTTTGTTTTTTAACATAATCTTTTAAACCAGATATAATTTTACAGTGAATTTGATTTCTGTTAAAACTCATTATACCAAAAGCTTTGTTTGTTGTATATATGCCAAAGATATACTTGTTTATCAAATCCTAGTAGTACTGCCATCAAAAATTTGTATCAAACCAAACTATACCTTTTATTTTAAAATTCAATGTTTTTTATCCGCTTCTGTTATAACATTACCATATGCTTCATGTTTTTTATCTCTGCTATTTCAGATACTTCATAAGATCCAGGCGCTGTTTCTGTGATTCTACCATCTTCAAGTTGGACATAACCAGTGGAATATACATTAAGCGCATTATATTTATATTTTTGACTATAATCAATTATCTTTTTCTTTTCACTTACTTTAAACACTGAATTACAAACAGATAATCTCACTAAACCTAATTTTTTTTGTATTTAGTGTAGGTTTATTAAAATTGAATCTTTTAATTGGTCTGGTCATTCTAAAGCTAAGTGTAGATGTAACCTTAGTTAAAGCATTATTTTTTTGTAGATCCCATAATATAAGGTAAATGTGGGCCGTTTCGTGGATCTGTCTTTTTCATCATTGAAATGTTATCTATTTCAATAATCATTGCAAATAACTAATGTAATAACCATTGTAATAACCAATGTATTGAACTATGTTATAACTAACTTGATAACCAATATATTAACCAATGTAAAAATCTATAAATAACTTTTTTGTACCATGAAAATGGAGTTTAAAAAACCAAAAGTAATGGTTATAATTACGATATACGCAAGAGTAAGATTAAAAAACCGAAAAATCCAAATACTATGAAGACATAAAATTATAATATACAAATCATTCTCAATAGAGGAGATAACCATTTAAATAATGAAGATTCTTATGTTGAGATAGTGATTATTGTATCAGATAATGCTGGTGACGTTTTTGGGAAAGATGCTAATATTAGATTAATGAACTAAGCGATACTAGCACTGTTTAATTCAATTAAACTGGAAACTGATGGTGGTAGAACTATTGAATATATAGATCATTGTCATCCTAATCCATTAATGCATAAATTATCAAATTCTAGTGATGAATAAGACAGCAGTTTTGTTAGAGATTAAGCATTCATAGATAGCCAACTTAAACGTCATCATGCTGCTGCTGCACGCCATCATATGTATATGACGACTAAGATGAGTGATCTGTTTTAGTTTGTAAATGATTTAGAAAAGATTATATATGGTTTAGGTTTAAACTTATATTTAAGGAAATTAAAAATATAGAGCATTGTATAGAGTTGATGCTGGTGTTGGTGCAGTAGTAAATGTGGGTAATATAGAGATAACAGATATATCATAGTGTGTATCTTCAATAGACCCTAGTAATGTAATAAAATAAAAGTACAAAAGTACTTAAACAAGAGGAATAAAATATATTTTAATTAGTATGAAAGATTTGATGTAATAGTTGATAAAAGGTGCCATTCAGCCACAATAAAACAATTTTCAAAAATTGCTCCTTTTAAGACCCTTCCAAAAATAAATAATTTCTAAAAAACCGGCCATTCGGCGCATTTTTGGAATATAAATTTTTTTCTTAATTCTGGATGACAACTATTCCGAAAAATATTATCCAGTGTCATTGATTAGCAGTTTTTGTCAACTGCTCTAGAACAAAATAAATAAAAATAAAATATTAGCAACAAACACTAAAATCACTCTAACTAAAACTTTACTAAGATATTAAAAAACATTAAAATCAGACAAAATATTATTTCGCCATAATATTAAGCAAAATACTGAAAAAAAGCAAAACCATCATAGCTTTAACTAAGAGTATAATAAATAAGGGAATACCATGTCAACATAATATTCTCTACCAGTATCAATTCATTTTGAACTAATCAAAAACCAACACTTCTCGTCAAATTGGTGTCCTGGTTAATTCGTCGAGTCAAGTTAATTTGCATTGGCAAAAGGAATTTTTGGGGTTCCTTCCACACTGTTTTCAGTGAACGTTCCCTGACTTGATGATGAATTACGTGAAATTAGGTGCTTCAGAAACAACAATCACTACTGTAATACTGCATGTGGAACACACTGCGATGGGCAGACAGTAAAACAACCCACTCTGAGATCGGTGTGAACGCTGTGGTCAGTTTCATTTTTGAATTAAATTACTAAAAACATTATGAATAGACAAAACTAAAATAATCTTTTTTACACCAGCTGTAAATTAAAACTTAGTACATCTCCATTAAAGTCAATTGGTCCACCATGTTAATCTCTAAAACTCAATTTGATGTAGTCTGTTCTATCTTATGTAACACTTTGATCTAAAACATTTGTTGGAAAACTAACTATCATACAATCAGGTGGTGTTACACAAAAAACAATCACTAGCGGTATACTGTATCTGGAACAATGTGATGGTCATACAGTAAAAAAACCTTTGAGATTGGTGGAAACGCTATGATCAGTTTTATTAATAAATTAATTTACAAACAATTTTATGATTAAATAAAACTGAACTACATTTTATTACGCCCATTGTAATGTAAAACTCAGTACCTCCTATTAAAATCAATTGGTCTGCCATGTTCATCTCTCACACTAAATTCGATAAATTCTATTCCATTTTTGTAACATTTTGATATAATACATTTGTTGGAATATTAACTATCATAAAAACATTTGTTTTTGTTAAACAGCTGTTTTTGTTAGACTAAATATGTAAAATATAGCAGAGGTATTACTGTTATCTTTATTACCAGATATAAAATTACAGTGACTATTAATTATATTTAAACGCATTATATCAACTATTTTATTTGCCGTATATTTTTACCACAGGGAAATACTTGTTTATTTAACCCTAGTTGTGTCACTATCAAATTTTCTGTATCAATCCTAATTATACCTTGTACTACATACAATTTACATTTCATTGTTCCTGTATCCACTTCTATTATAAAATTACCAGACGTTTCTTGTTTTATTATTTCTGCTATTTCAGATACTTAATAAGATCTACCAGTAGAATCTACATTGAGCGCATTATGTTCATACTTTTGACTAAATTTAAATTTGTCATTCTTTTCAATTATATTAAACACTCTCATTCTTTTCAAATATAATTAAAATTAATTTCGTTGTATTAAATACAGGTTCATTTAAATGTATTTTGGTAGTTCCCATAATATAAGTATATCGGAGAAGCCGCTTCGATGACTTGTCATTTTTATAATTTTTATTACATCTATTTTAAAAATCAATGTAATATTAACCATTGGAATAACCAATGTTTTGACCAATATTAGAACCAACGTAATAATCAAAATAATAACCAATGTAATAACTTATAATTAACTTTTTTGTACCATGAAAATGAAGTTTAAAACAAACACAATTAATGTTTATAAAGGTATACGCAAGAGTAAGATTTAAAAAACCTATTAATCTAAATAATATGTACAGAGAAAGTTATAATATACAAATCCTCCTCAATAAAGGAGAGAACTATCTAAATATTCAGGATTCTTTTGTCGAGATTGAATTGTGGTATACTAGCACTATTTAGTTCAAATAAACCTGAAGCCAGTAGTGCTAGAACTATTGAATATATAAATTATTGTCATCCTAAACCGTTATTGTATAAATTACCCAATTCTATGATGAGTTTGAAAGCAGTTTTATTAGACATCCAGCATACATAGATAGCCAACTAACTTGATCAAACAGCTGGTGAACGTGTTTATGTGTATTTGATAATTAAGATGAGTGATCTATGTGGGTTTGTAGAAGATTTAGAAAAGATATCTATGGTTTAGGAATTCAACTAGTAATAAAAAGAAATGACAATCGTTGAGCATTTTATGGAGTTAAATGCTGTTGCTGGGCAGTAGCTAGCAATGGTAATATAAAAACATTAGAAAATATTAAAAAATAACAGAACAACAGGACAACAATGTTTAAACAAAACGAATATTATATTTTTTAGTTACTATGAAAGAAAATCTTTTCTAAGAACGCAGTTAATGCTATTATTGTTTAATTTGATCTTGGTATGGAGAGTGGTATGGAGTGACCTCAATATGTAAAAACATGCTTTCAAAACGCAAAAGTTAAGGAAAAATCTCGTAATGCAGGTATATTTAATGTTATGGATGTTACCAAATGTAACTTTAAGGTTGGTAGAGAATTATCCTTAGGATAATAATTATGGTACTAAAAATTATAATGAGGCTTATGAAGAAATTATAGCTCCTAATCAAAGCAATAAAGGCCTTCCGGGCAGTATAAAATCATATACAAACCAAAGAACATTTGAAAGCTTTTACAATATATATATATATATATATATATATATATATATTTATATAAATATATATATACATATACATATATATATATATATATATATATATATATATATATATATGTATATGTATAATATATATATATATATATATATATATATATATATATATTTATTTATATATATATATAATACAAGATATCAAAGTAATCACATAGGCCCTCAAAAAATACAAATTAATTTTAAAATTGCAGCTGTTTCTAGTTTTATTTGTAATACATTAGTAGTAGCTGGGCAATTTTACTCTTATCAGTAGCGACGAAATAAAAATGATTAATTTAGTAAGCGAGCTGACATGGGTGAAACTCGGCTTTGCAGATGACCAAAGGTCTATCCTGTCGCAGAAAACGCGTCTTCGCCGATAGTTAGCTGGATACTAGGATAGTTAGTAAAGCTAGATAACCTTTAACTTACCATTAATATTTTTAACTGTAGACATATCTATAATAATGTAATTACAGGGTGCTTTCCAAACTTCATCACGAAGGTAACCAAAATCGGAATATTTCATTTTACGATTATTAAAGAGTCTCTGTGTATGAGATTCACAGAATTACCCCTCTGTTCAAACAAATAGACAGATTATAATTTTCTCTAACAATTTGTCTAATGGAAATAGATTTTGATTAAGATAAATCATATTAAGGTTACCATGTTGACTTTACAGAAATATTCATTAATTACTATCTATTTAGCTCTTGCCCATAAAATATCATTAGTTTCTTTTTATCCTTAGGTAGTTGATCTGGCAATGGTAAGCCTCTTATATCTTTAATAAAATGCATCTGCATCTTCATTAACACTTTCAATATCGTCATATTGATTGCCAGTAGGACCAATGATATATATAGTCTGTCGATTTTTTTGTGTTTATAATTAGAAGTGTCTTACCACATTTACAAGCCCCTGATATTACACTTCTGAAGTTTTCTGGCGGAGGGATATCTTCAATAATGCCATCATCATTATCACTAATACTTTCATTATTACTATCATCAACGCTATTACTATTGACAAAATCGACACTCCTCGCATCAATATTACTATCATTAACATTACTATTACTATTATTATTATTATCATTAAAATTAACTATTACTATCGAATTTTTTGCCATTCCCGAGTTACTAACACTATTACTACCGCTATCATTATTACTATTACAAAACAAACAATTACAATTCAAATTTGATTCATTTCATTTTCTTTGATTAACCAAACTAATTCAGGTGCTCTTCATTTGAAATCCTCAATTTGAAAGATAATTCATATTTAAAGAATATGCGCCACAATAAGATTAACTATCTTGTTGTATTCTTTCAACAGATCCTAGATCAATACTTTTATCCAAAAAATTGGCGGTGTCTCTACGCCATTACTATCAAAGTAATAAACAGCATTCTTGTTATTTTTAACAAGTAGAACCCAATGATTACCTTCAGTTGGATGTATGTTATCAATAATATTACAGCCATATTCATTTACACATTCCGATATCTCGTCGCTCATTAATAATTCGAACAGTTTTTCACTTATATCACTGCCTATTCTTTCTATATAAATATTGCTCTTAGCTTCATTCTTAATCTTTTATTCATTAGGAAACTCTTCAAATGGCATAACATGCTTTTTTCAATCTAACAGTGAGCTGGTTTTTCATAGCAGTTATTATATTAATAGTTTTGACAACTACCATTTATGAATGGGCGCCAAATGATTTCGCTAAATTAGACGAGGCATTTAAAGAATTTGAGGAAAAAACAATCTGTGCGTCTAAACTAAAAAAAGCCAACACATATCATTATTTCGTGTGATACTGATGCGGGTAACACATAGTTTAGTAGGCTGAAACTAGAATTATATAACATTAATAATGAGCTTAACACAAAACAGATACTAACACTGACACTGATATTAACACTAATGCTGCTACTAACACTAATTTAAAGACTAACATTGATACTAAGAAAAATACTGATATTAAAACAAACACTGAGACTAACACTAATATTAACAATGATTTTAACTAGATATTAATAATGATATGAACAATGATATTAACATTGATATTAGCAATGATACTAACACTATCATTGACACCAACATTAACGCAAATACCAACACTAACATTAGCATTAACGCTAACACCGATATTGAAATCGGCATAAACTTTGAAAATAGCGCTGGCGCTAATATTAACGCTTTCAGTGAGAAAAAAAGGGTATAATAGGAATATATAAACAAGGAAATTTTTGGGAGCCATAGTATATGTACTCTTTATAAATTCACTAAAGAAAAAATAGAAAGTTTTAGAAACTGTTTAATAGTACTTGATGATATCGCCGAAGAGTTAGGAAAGAATGAGTTAAGACTATATAATACAACTGGTAGACAAATTAGTAGACTATGGAATACAAATGTCATATAGATAAATTCTGTAGACGTAATACTCATACAAAATATACAACATTGGGTAATAGTTCGTCTTTCTTTGAAGAAATAAAAGAAGCCTATAAATGTTAACATGACTTCGATAGTAATGCTAGTAGATATGAACACGGTATTATTAAACATGATCTAATAACGACAAACTTCACTGTCCTTGATAAAACAGAAATACTGCATATGATTCTACTATAAGTAAACTAGGTAAAAGAGATTAGAATTTAAAAGATTCATTAAAAAGTAATGAAATGCAACATATAATAGAAAAAGATTTTTTGATAAAAATAACTATACCTCCTTTTTAAAAAAATATTCAACAATGAAAGTTGTTAAGATAAAAAATGATATTTTAGTTGAAGAGCAGATAATTTGAAACCTCTTTCATATTGAATCACATTTTGCCAGTTTTTTAGTACATTAATTGGTGTGTACAAGTTTCATCGCCCAATTCACAACCAAAGGGAAAAGCTGTTAGCTATGCTGCTGATGCACCAGGTACTATGTCACATTAAGTTTATAAGATATCTAAGAGAACACAAAGATGACATTCTATTGATAATCTGCAAAGGAACAATGCTCCTGGTGGACTCACCACAGACTCCGAAAAACATCGACGCAGCTCAGCTGATCTACTGATCTACTAAAATGCTCAAAAGGTCTAGAAATCAGTAATATTGTTGATGTTATTAATAAAAATATATTAAGGGAAAGAAGCAACAAATATATTATGAAAAATCTTTCACAACTCTGGAGTGATGATGGAATCAAAAAACCCGTATTAAAAAAACTTATCAATAAAAGCTTCTAAATGCTGATGGTAAGAGAAAAACTAATGAATTATTAGATAACAATAAAAAATTTTGAGATTTTTTTTGAGTATATAGGAGCTAACGTTAGCCATCAAGATGTAATAGACAAAAGATATCATCATCCAACTCTTAGTTTTACTTGTATTAATGTACTTAACAAATATGTATATTGCAAATCGTTATGATCAATGCTTAAGCATATACATGCGATTGCGCATAATATACTATGTGAATACACATTGTCAGCATTTTCATGCTAGAGCACATATATAGTAAATGATAATAAAGTGACACTTTTAATGACAATGAAAGTGATGATGATAGTGATAGTGATAAAGATACTTATTGCAATGGTAGTCCTTACACCTGGTAGTCCTGAATGTAATGAAGAGTTCATTATTCCAAGAGCATTAACTATTCATATGAATATTCATAAAATATTACTAGTTCCCATCATATAAACGATTAGCTGAAACCAAGAACGGTTCCTAATACTGATGATAAAACTTTAATAAAAGCGACTTTATAATATTTAAATATTTAACAAAGAAAGACGTTAAAGTACAAAATGGGTACCCTAATGAAAAGATAAGTAGAGATTTTTTCATGATGCTTCCAATTTTACCGTTATCATTGGCACAATATTAGGAGTCTATAATTTTCTAACGCCAATTCGATATCCAAATGTAAAAGCTATTAACTATGTTGTTGGTACAGCAGGTACAATTTTACATTAAGTTGATATAATAGCTAATAGAACACAACAAAGATATGCTACGTATAATCTGCAAATTACCTCTTCTCTTGGGGAACCCAGCACCCCCCTGATAATCTGCGAAGTAGCTCCGCTGATCTACTAAACAGCTCAAAAGGTCAAGAAACCAGTAATATTGTTTATATTACTTTTAGGGAAAGACGATAGAAAAAATTTATGGAAAATCTTTGAGAACTATGGAGTGATGATGAAATTAACAAAGCCTTATTAAGAGAAAAACCAATTAATTAAAAAGACTAAACTAAGCTTTCTAATGCTGATGATAATAGAAAACTGAATGTATTACTAGATAACGATAAAAAAATTGTTTAAGAAATTTATTGAGTAGACAAGCAAAAAATGTCGAACAAGATGTGAAAGACAAGATAATGTATTAAGTTTTTCCTCATGTAACTGGATTGACTTAAAAGTAGGAACAAATTTTCTTCTTATTCTCAACCAGTGGGTGATTTTAATTCGAAATATAAAGATAAAAGGCCCACTTCTAGCTTTTGTGTTTAATCAACGGTATTTAAAATTAAAATAAATGTAAGCAACCACAGCAACGATTACAGCAGAAGTTGCAACAGCAACAACAATCCCAGCAACAACAACTACAACCACAGCAACAACAGCGGCAACAACAGCAACAGCAACAGCAACAACAACAGCAAAATTATCCGGCAGTGTAAATTGGGGAAACAGCTTTGCAGATGAGACAAACTCCTTTGGAGATCGGTATAGGGACTACAATCTTGTTCCCCCAAGCTGCCCCGTGGATCACATTTGAGGATGAAGAAAAACAACAACGATATCTTAAAACTATCGCTCCTAATCCAAATACTAACCCCAAAACTAATCCAAATAATAATCCTAATGCTAATCCAATTGTTAACCCAAATTTCAATCCAAATTTTAATCCTAATATTAACCCTAATATTAAAACTAGAAAGTGTTACAAATTCCATATTATTAAAGATGTTTCTATGTTTGATGTCATCAATTTGTGTGTAAAGAAAGTCAACCCAAAAAAATCAAATATCCTCACTGTATTACATGTATTGCTGTTAGTGGTTTTAAGATCCCTTATCAAAAAACTGCATCCCAATAAATCATGTGATGCATTCATTTATTGTAAACCTAGTAGCCATTATTGTTATTTGGTCTAATACTTTATATACAGAAAATTTGAAATTTGATAATATTGATGAGCTCCATGATTGTTTTAATCACTTTCAAAATTGAAAAACAACTTGGTTGACCTGAATTTTAATGTATATGAATGCGTAAAATCACTATAATCAGTGCCTAAGCAAATACATGGGATTGCGCATAATATACTATGTAAAAACACACTGTCAGCATTTTTATGCTTAATCACATATATAGTAAATAATAATAAAGTTGATACTTATAATGACAATGATAGTGATGATGCTAGTGATAGTGATAATGAAACTAGTTGTGATGACAGTCCATAGACCTGTCCTGAATGTAATGAAGATTTCAATAATCAAAGAGATTCAACTATTCATTTGAATACTCATAAAAGATTGCCATTTACCGTCTTATAATAGAATATCCAAAACCATGAATGATATCTGATACTGATAAAAAAAGTTTTTATTAAAAATAACTATATCTTTTTTTTAAAAAAATGTTTAACAATGAAAGATGTTAAGACACAAAATTTTGTTTAAGTTGAAGAGAAGATAAATTGATACTCTTTTTTAATGCATCATATTTTGCCAGTTTTTTAGCACATTAATAGTAGTCTATATTTTTCTATCTTCAAATTCAAAACCAGATGGAAAAAATGTTAGCTATGCTGCTGATGCAACTGGTACTATGTCACATAAAGGTGATATGATAGCTAAAAGAACACAAAGAGGATATGCTACAGAAAATCTGCAAAAGAAATATGCTCTTGGTGAACTCACCACCCTTGCAGATAAATATCGAAGCAGCTCAGCTGATCTACTAAAATGCTTAAAAGGTCAAGAAACCAGTATATTGTTGACTTTATGAATAACATTATATTAAGGGAAAGATGCAACAAAGATTTTATGAAAAATCTTCCACAACTCTGGAGTGATGATGACATCAACAAAGCCGTTTTAACAAAAAAATTTTTTAATAAAACGACTAAGCTTCTAAATGCTGATGGTAAGAGAAAATTAAATGAATTGATAGATAACGATAAAGACTTTTTCGGGAAACTTATTGAGTACAAAAGAGCTAACATTAGCAACCCAGATGAAATATAAAATATATATAATCATCATGTATAATATATTAATGTATTTAACAAATGACTTGAATCAGAACACCGTGTTGAAAAAATAATTAAGTTTTTCCTTGTTTAAACGGAATGCCTTGAATAAAAGAAAAAAAGTCCAAGTAAGTTTCAAAGTGTGGTTTTTTTGGAATCATAAACTTATAATGCATACTTGAGATTGTCGTGTTAAAAATTTAATCAATGCTATATGTTTTAAAAAAAAAAGTAGACAACCACAAAGCAGCGGCTCGTTCAAAGTAGCAGCAACTGCGACAACAACCACAGCAACAACAATTACAACCACATCATCAACAGCAGCAACAACAAGACAAGAGCAACAACAACAACAGTAATAGCGAAATTATCCACCATTGCAGATTAGGGAACTGCGTTGCAGATGAACCAAACTTCTTCGGCGGTTGACGGAGGGCATCTGGACCTGGTCCCCTAAGCGGCATTGCGGATCACAATTGGGGATGCAGAACGAAAACAACGATATCTTATTATTATCAATTCTAACCCAAAAATTAACCCCACGCCTAATCCAAATATTTATCCTAATGCTAATCCAAAAATTAACCTAAAATTACCCTAAGTTTTAATCTAAATGTTAACCCAAATAAAAAATAAAATGTTAATCCTAATATTAAAACTAGAAGGTGTAATAAAGGTCATATTATTAAGGATGTATCTACATAAACAAAGATGCGTGTAAAGAATGTCAATCACATAATTTTTAATGTCCTCATTGTATCAAATGTATTTCTGCTAGTTGTTTAAGATCTCATATCAAAACATTCGGTCCCAATAAACATTGTGTTATATTTGCTTACTGTAAACCCAGTAGTTAATGGTCTAATCTTTTTGTATAAAATTAATTTAAAATGTGATCATATAGATGAGTTTCACGATTACTGTAATCAATAATCAAGTTAGCAAAAACAACATTGTTGACCTGAGTGCTTAAGTATAGGTATGCTGAAAAACTCTAAAATCAAGGCTTAAACACATACAGGCGATAGTGCATAATATACTATGTAGATACACACTGTCAACATTTTCATATTTAAGCACATATATAGGCATGACAGCTTCTTTTTTTTAATTCCTGACATTTTTAAAAAATAGAAGATGTCGGAAACAGAGTGCAATACCTGTAATATATCTCTTCACTCAATAAGAGAACAAGCTAGAAACCAATCAAGCACAGAACATAGATAACAATTAAAATTTTACTTTTAATAGAAAGAACAAGATGAACAACAGGACGAACAAGAAGAGAAGAAGAGGAAGAAGAGCAACATGAAAAACACGATACAAATTTTAATACTAATTATTGTACTAGTAAACACAATGATACAAATAATTACAATGATAGTGAGATTGATGCTAATTATAGTGATAGTCCTTACACCTGTCCTGACTATAAAGAAGAGTTCAATAATCAAAGAGCTTTAACTATTCATTTGAATACTCATAAAAGATTACCAGTTACCGTCTTATAATAGAATAGCTAAAACCAAGAACATATCTGATACTGATAAAAAAAGTTTTTGATAAAGCTAACTATATCCTTTATTTTTTTTTAAAAATGTTTAACAATGAAATGTGTTGAAAGAAAGTTAGAGAAAATGAAGAGAAGATAAATTGATACTCTTTTCTAATGCATCATATTTTGCCAGTGTTTTGGCACATTAATAGTAGTCTATATTTTTCTATCGCCAAATTAAAAACCAGATGGAAAAAATGTTAGCTATGTTACTGATGCACAAGGTACTATGTCACATAAAGATGATATGATAGCCAAAAGAACACAAAGAGGATATGCTACAGAGAATCTGCAAAGGAACTATGCTCTTGGTGAACTCACCAACCTCGCCGATAAACATCGAAGCAGCTCAGCTGATCTACTAAAATGCTTAAAAGGTCAAGAAAACAGTATATTGTTGACCTTATTAATAATAATATATTAAGGGAAAGATGCAACAAAGATTTTATGCAAAATCTTCCACAACTCTGGAGTGATGATGACATCACCAAAGCCGTTTTAACAAAAAAATATTTTAATAAAAAGACTAAGCTTCTAAATGCTGATGGTAAGAGAAAATTAAATGAATTAATAGATAACGATAAAGCGTTTTTCGGGAAACTTATTGAGTACAAAAGAGCTAACATTAGCAACCAAGATGAAATATAAAATATATATAATCATCATGTATAATATAATAATGTATTAACAAATGACTTGAATCAGAACACCGTGTTGAAAAATAATTAAGTTTTTCCTTGTTTAAACGGAATGCCTTGAATAAAAGAAAAAAAATCCATGTAAGTTTCAAAGAGTGTTTTTTTGGAATCATAAACTTATAATGCACACTGGAGATTGTCGTGTTAAAAAATTAATCAATGCTATATGTTTTAAATATAAAAGTAGACAACCACAAAGCAGCGGCTCGTTCAAAGTAGCAGCAACTGCGACATTAACCACAGCAACAACAATTACAACCCCATCATCAACAGCAGCAACAACAAGACAAGAGCAACAACAACAGTAATAGCGAAATTATCCACCATTGCAGATTAGGGAACTGCGTTGCAGATGAACCAATCTCCTTCGATTATTGACGGAGGGCATTTGGACCTGGTCCCCTAAGCGGCATTGCGGATCACAATTGGGGATGCAGAACGAAATTAACGATATCTTATTATTATCAATTCTAACCCAAAAGTTAACCCCACGCCTAATCCAAATATTTATCCTAATGCTAATCCAAAAATTAACCTAATATTACCCTAAGTTTTAATCTAAATGTTACCCAAATAAAAAATAAAATGTTAATCCCAATATTAAGACTAGAAGGTGTAATAAAGGTCATATTATTAAGGATGTATCTACATAAACACAGATGCGTGTAAAGAATGTCAATCACATAATTTTCAATGTCCTCATTGTATCAAATGTATTTCTGCTAGTTGTTTAAGATCTCATATCAAAACATTCGGTCCCAATAAACATTGTGTTATATTTGCTTACTGTAAACCCAGTAGTTAATGGTCTAATCTTTTGTATAAAATTAATTTAAAATGTGATCATATAGATGAGTTTCACGATTACTGTAATCAAAAATCAAGTTAGCAAAAACAACTTTGTTGACCTGGGTGCTTAAGTATTGGTATGCTGAGAAACTCTAATATCAAAGCTTAAACACATACAGGCGATAGCGCATAATATACTATGTAGATACACACTGTCAACATTTTCATATTTAAGCACATATATAGGCATGACAGCTTCTTTTTTTAATTCCTTACATTTTAAAAAATAGAAGATGTCGGAAACACAGTGCAATACCTGTAATATATCTCTTCACTCAATAAGAGAACAAGCTAGAAACCAATCAAGCACAGAACATAGATAACAATTAAAGTTTTACTATTAATAGAAAGAACCAGATGAACAACAGGACGAACAAGAAGAGAAGAAGAGGAAGAAGAGCAACATGAAAAAAACGATACAAATTTTAATACTAATTATTGTACTAGTAAAAACAATGATACAAATAATTACAATGATAGTGAGAATGATGCCAATTATAGTGATAGTCCTTACACCTGTCCTGACTATAATGAAGAGTTCAATAATCAAAGAGCTTTAACTATTCATTTGAATACTCATAAAAGATTACCAGTTACCGTCGTATAATAGAATAGCTAAAACCAAGAACGATATCTGATACTGATAAAAAAAAAGTTTTTGATAAAACTAACTATATCCTTTATTTTTTAAAAAAATTGTTTAACAATGAAAGGTGTTAAGACACAAAAGTTAGAGAAAATGAAGCGAAGATAAATTGATACTCTTTTCTAATGCATCATATATTGCCAGTTTTTTGGCACATTAATAGTAGTCTATATTTTTCTATCGCCAAATTAAAAAATGGAATAATGTTAGCTATGTTGCTGATGCACCAGGTACTATGTCACATAAAGATGATATGATAGCTAAAAGAACACACAGAGGATTTGCTACAGATAATCTGCAAAGGAACTATGCTCTTGGTGAACTCACCACCATGGCCAATAAACATCGAAGCAGCTTAGCTGATCTACTAAACTGCCTAAGAGATCAAGAAACCAGTAATATTCTTGATGTTATTAATAATAATATATTAAGGGAAAGATGCAACAAAGATTTTATGAAAAATGTTCCACAACTCTGGAGTGATGATGACGTCAACAAAGCCGTTTTAACAAAAAAATATTTTAATAAAAAGACTAAGCTTCTAAATGCTGATGGTAAGAGAAAATTAAATGAATTATTAGATAACGATAAAAAGATTTTTGGGGAAATTATTGAGTACATAAGAGAAAACATTAGCCACCAATATAAATAAACAAATGTAATAAACAAAATATATAATCATCATATATAATATATTAATGTATGTAACAAATGACTTGAATCAGAATACCATGTTGAGAATATATTTAAGTTTTTCCTTATTTGAACGGAATGCCTTGAATAAAAGAAAAAAATCTCCTAATAGTTTTCAAAGAGTGGATTAGTTAGAATCATAAACATAAAATGCAAAATTGAAATTGTTGTGTTAAAAGTTTAGTCAATGCTATATGTTTTAAAAAAAACTAGACAACCACAAAGCAGCGGCTCGTTCAAAGTAGCAGCAACTGCGACAACAACCACAGCAACAACAACTACAACCACATCATCGACAGCAGCAACAACAAAAACAAGAGCAACAACGACCAGAGCAATAGCAAAATTATCAACCATTGCAGATTAGGGAACGGCGTTGCAGATGAGCCAAACTCCTTCGGAGTTTGGCAGAGGGCTTCTGGACCTGGTCCCCTAAGCCACCCTGCGGATCGCATTTGGGGATGCAGAACAAAAACAAAGATATCTTTTTATCATCAATTCTAACCCAAATATTAACCCCACTCCTAATCCAATTATTAATCCTAAAGCTAATCCAAATATTAATCTAATGTTACCCCAAGTTTTAATCCAAATGTTAACCCAAATAAAAAATAAAATGTTAATCCTAATATTCAAACTAGAAGGTGTAATAAAGGTCATATTATTAAGGATGTATCTACATAAACACAGATGCGTGTAAAGAATGTCAATCACATAATTTTCAATGTCCTCATTGTATCAAATGTATATCTGCTAGTTGTTTAAGATCTCATATCAAAACATTCGGTCCCAATAAACATTGTGTTATATTTGCTTACTGTAAACCCAGTAGTTAATGGTCTAATCTTTTTGTATAAAATTAATTTAAAATGTGATCATATAGATGAGTTTCACGATTACTGTAATCAATAATCAAATTAGCAAAATCAACTTTGTTGACCTGGGTGCTTAAGTATAGGTATGCTGAAAAACTCTAAAATCAAGGCTTAAACACGTACAGGCGATAGCGCATAATATACTATGTAGATACACACTGTCAACATTTTCATATTTAAGCACATATACAGGCATGACAGCTTCTTTTTTTAATTCCTGACATTTTTAAAAAAATAGAAGACGTCGGAAACACAGTGCAATACCTGTTATATATCTTTTCACTCAATAAGAGAACAAGCTAGAAACCAATCAAGCACAGAACATAGATAACAATTAGAATTTTACTATAATTAGGAAGAACAAGATGAACAACAGGACGAACAAGAGGAGCAACAAGAGCAACATGAACAACCCGATACTAATCATAATACTAATATTAGTACTAGTAATAACAATGATACTAATAATGACAATGATAGTGATAATGATGCTAATTATAGTGATAGTCTTTACAGCTGTCCTGAATATAATGAAGAGTTCAATAATGCTTAATCACATATATAGTAAAAGATAATAAAAAAGATACTTATAATGACAATGATAGTGATGAGGCTAGTGATAGTGATAATGATACTAGTTGTGATGATAGTCCATATACCTGCCCTGAATGTAATGAAGAGTTCAATAATCAAAGAGCTTTAACTATTCATTTGAATACTCATAAAAGATTACCAGTTACCGTCTTATAATAGAATAGCTAAAACTAAGAACTATATCTGATACTGATAAAAAAAAGTTTTTGATAAAACTAACTATATCCTTTATTTTTTAAAAAAATTGTTTAACAATGAAAGGTGTTAAGACACAAAAGTTAGAGAAAATGAAGCGAAGATAAATTGATACTCTTTTCTAATGCATCATATATTGCCAGTTTTTTGGCACATTAATAGTAGTCTATATTTTTCTATCGCCAAATTAAAAACCAGATGGAATAATGTTAGCTATGTTGCTGATGCACCAGGTACTATGTTACATAAAGATGATATGATAGCTAAAAGAACACACAGAGGATTTGCTACAGATAATCTGCAAAGGAACTATGCTCTTGGTGAACTCACCACCATGGCCAATAAACATCGAAGCAGCTTAGCTGATCTACTAAACTGCCTAAGAGGTCAAGAAACCAGTAATATTCTTGATGTTATTAATAATAATATATTAAGGGAAAGATGCAACAAAGATTTTATGAAAAATGTTCCACAACTCTGGAGTGATGATGACGTCAACAAAGCCGTTTTAACAAAAAATATTTTAATAAAAAGACTAAGCTTCTAAATGCTGATGGTAAGAGAAAATTAAATGAATTATTAGATAACGATAAAAAGATTTTTGAGGAAATTATTGAGTACATAAGAGCTAACATTAGCCACCAGTATAAATAAACAAATGTAATAAACAAAATATATAATCATCATATATAATATATTAATGTATGTAACAAATGACTTGAATCAGAATACCATGTTGAGAATATATTTAAGTTTTTCCTTATTTGAACGGAATGCCTTGAATAAAAGAAAAAAATCTCCTAATAGTTTTCAAAGAGTGGATTAGTTAAAATCATAAACATAAAATGCAAAATTGAAATTGTCGTGTTAAAAGTTTAGTCAATGCTATATGTTTTAAAAAAACTAGACAACCACAAAGCAGCGGCTCGTTCAAAGTAGCAGCAACTGCGACAACAACCACAGCAACAACAACTACAACCACGTCATCGACAGCAGCAACAACAAAAACAAGAGCAACAACGACCAGAGCAATAGCAAAATTATCAACCATTGCAGATTAGGGAACGGCGTTGCAGATGAGCCAAACTCCTTCGGAGTTTGGCAGAGGGCTTCTGGACCTGGTCCCCTAAGCCACCCTGCGGATCGCATTTGGGGATGCAGAACAAAAAGAAAGATATCTTTTTATCATCAATTCTAACCCAAATATTAACCCCACTCCTAATCCAATTATTAATCCTAAAGCTAATCCAAATATTAATCTAATGTTACCCCAAGTTTTAATCCAAATGTTAACCCAAATAAAAAATAAAATGTTAATCCTAATATTAAAACTAGAAGGTGTAATAAAAGTCATATTATTAAGGATATATCTACATAAACACAGATGAGTGTAAAGAACGTCAATCACATAATTTTTAATGTCCTCATTGTATCAAATGTATTTCTGCTAGTTGTTTAAGATCTCATATCAAAACATTCGGTCCCAATAAACATTGTGTTATATTTGCTTACTGTAAACCCAGTAGTTAATGGTCTAATCTTTTGTATAAAATTAATTTAAAATGTGATCATATAGATGAGTTTCACGATTACTGTAATCAAAAATCAAGTTAGCAAAAACAACTTTGTCGACCTGGGTGCTTAAGTATAGGTATGCTGAAAAACTCTAAAATCAAGGCTTAAACACGTACAGGCGATAGCGCATAATATACTATGTAGATACACACTGTCAACATTTTCATATTTAAGCACATATACAGGCATGACAGCTTCTTTTTTCAATTCCTGACATTTTTAAAAAAAATAGAAGACGTCGGAAACACAGTGCAATACCTGTTATATATCTTTTCACTCAATAAGAGAACAAGCTAGAAACCAATCAAGCACAGAACATAGATAACAATTAGAATTTTACTATAATTAGGAAGAACAAGATGAACAACAGGACGAACAAGAGGAGCAACAAGAGCAACATGAACAACCCGATACTAATCATAATACTAATATTAGTACTGGTAATAACAATGATACTAATAATGACAATGATAGTGATAATGATGCTAATTATAGTGATAGTCTTTACAGCTGTCCTGAATATAATGAAGAGTTCAATAATGCTTAATCACATATATAGTAAAAGATAATAAAAAAGATACTTATAATGACAATGATAGTGATGAGGCTAGTGATAGTGATAATGATACTAGTTGTGATGATAGTCCATATACCTGCCCTGAATGTAATGAAGAGTTCAATAATCAAAGAGCTTTAACTATTCAATTGAATACTCATAAAAGATTACCAGTTACCATCTTATAATAGAATATCTAAAACCAAGAATGATATCTGATACTAATAAAAAAAAATTTTGATAAAAATAACAATATCCTTTATTTTTTAAAAAAATTGTTTAACAATGAAAGGTGTTAAGACACAAAATTATGTTTAAGTTGAAGAGAAGATAAATTTATACTCTTTTTTAATGCATCATATTTTGCCAGTTTTTTAGCACATTAAAAGTAGTCTATATTTTTCTATCTTCAAATTCAAAACCAGATGGAAAAAATTTTAGCTATGTTGCTGATGCAACTGGTACTATGTCACATAAAGGTGATATGATAGCTAAAAGAACACAAAGAGGATATGCTACAGATAATCTGCAAAAGAAATATGCTCTTGGTGGACTCACCACCCTTGCAGATAAACATCGAAGCAGCTCAGCTGATCTATTAAACTGCTAAAACGGTCAAGAAACCAGTAATATTTTTGATGTTATTAATAATAATATATTAAGGGGAAGACGCACCAAAAATGTTATGAAAAATCTTTCGCAACTCTGGAGTGATGAAGAAATCAACAAAGCCGCATTAACCAAAAATATATTAGTAAAAGGACTAAAGTTTTGAATGCTGATGGTAAGAGAAAATTAATTGAATTAATAGATACCGATAAAAAGATTTTTGTGAACATTATTGAGTACATAAGAGATAACATTAGCCACCAAGATGTAATAAACAAAATATATAATCATCATATATAATATAATAATGTTTTTAACCAATCAGTTGAATCAGAACACCATGCTGAGAACATAATTAAGTTTTTGCTTATGTAAATTTCATTTTTAAATATGTATCTATGTTTGATGTCAACAATTTGCGTGTAAAGAATGTCAAGCACAAAAAATTAAATATCCTCACTGTATTACATGTTTTGCTGCTAGTGGTTTTTGAGATCCCTTATCAAAAAACTCCATCCCAATAAACCATGTGATGTATTCATTTACTGTAAACCTAGTAGCGATTGTTGTTATTGGTCTAATCTTTTATATAAAGAAAACATAAATTTTGATAATATTGATGAGCTTCATGATTGTTTTAATCACTTTTAAATTTGCAAGACAACTTCGTTGAAATGAATTTTTAAATATTTGAATGCTGAAAGTTACTATAATCAATGCTTAAGCATATGCATGGGGTTGCGCATAATATACTATGTAAATACACACTGTCAGCAATTTTGTTCTTAAGCACATTTATAGTAATGATAACAAAAAAGATAGTTATAATGACAAGGACGATGTTAGTGATACTGATAACGATACTAATTGTGATGATAGTCCTTACAACTGTCCTGAATGTAGTGAAGAGTTCAATAATCAAAGAAATTTAACTACTCATTTGAATACTCATAAAAGGAACAAGTTACAAGAAACTAAAACTTGTCAGTAGAATCTAGTCGCAATAGTAAACAGTTTTATACTTACGATAGTGTGGGAAAATTTAGCAAAGATATCAAGGACGCCGTTGATCAAACACTCATTCAAGTTAAAGAAATTACTTTAACACTAAATGGTGCTTGGCTGATCAATATAAGGGAACTGTTGATTGTCAATATAAGAAAGATGAGAACCATATAAAAATAAACTTTAGAAGTGATGTGATAAAAATTTGGAATGAACCTATAGACTTCGCCGAGTTTCTAGAATTACAAAGAGAGACTTTTAAAAATTTGATTTCAAAAATATAATGGCTCCTTGAGATTTGCCAATTTCAATCTTATATGTGCAATCTTTAAGCGTAACCCCATTAAATAGAGGTTACATTCTTCTTAAATGGAGTTATTTTTAAATCCTAATTGTTGTTCTTTTGTTAAACTATTTGAATTTTGGTGTTGATAAAACGAGTTTTCATAAACTTTCTAATTATTTATTCGACATTTTCCAAATTTTAGCTTCTCTTTCGCTGTCTTGTCCCATTATCATTTTAATGGCACATTGCTGACAATTCGCATCTCAGACTAATGGAGTCTTAATAAGGCGCAATTTAATAAAATCAATATTATTAGTGAATAGATCTTATAGGATTTGACACCATTTCCTCGCAAAATTGAAATCACCTCTTTATTTTTGCCATTAATTGTTCTTTTTCTAGTCGTATGACATTCTGGATAATCACAGTTGCCAATGGGTTTGCATCAAAGTATAAATGAATTCATTCAAGGATTTCAATTGATATCTAATTGCTTTCATGACTTTGAATTCATTTGTTTTGAAAAAGTGTACACTTACTTTCTGACTTTGCCCTTTTGTTTTCTGTTTTCTTGTTAGATATTCTCAATAAAGACAATTCCCGTATCTTTTCTGGTAAAATACAAGTCACATTTGTTTCAGTTGACTTCCAATCTAATGCTATTTCGACTTTTTCATTAAGTGTTTTCAAAAAAAAAATGAATAGACATTGAGTTTTGGTTGTTATTAATGCTTGTTGTTTTTTTTTGAATTTTGTTGTTTCTCATGTTTATTACTCTCCTCAATGGCAGTCATTATTGGTTCTCTAATGAGTTATTGTTTTATTAGTATATTGGTTAGAGCTTAAAACGATTTTATAAATGGATAAACTAATTATTTTTGAACAATAATTGATATTTGAAAATTTTCAATCGATTCCTCTTGTTGGTGGACAATTAAGTCAAAAACATGGTTGAGCGGGGTCAGAACATTATGTGCGGACGCACATTACCGAGCCTCCTTGTTTGTTTAGAAGATTGAATTAATAATTTGTTTGGACATCCACAGCATTGTGTTTTATATCTTTTTAAGACAAATTAAAAAGCAAATATGTCAGTAAACAAACCTACGCAATCCAATTTATCGCTGAAAGAAACTAACTAAGTTGATGTGTCGGGGCTGTTGAAGATAAGAGGACGAAAAAGTCACTATCATTACTGACCGTTTTTATTTGAGTTCCCTCAAATTTTAATATCCGGGGATAACCAGGCAGAACATTATAAGTGTGAACGCAATATAACGAGCACCGTTGTTCAAGTATAAATGCAAGAGCACTAAAATAATACCAAGTGAAGGAAAGAAAACAAAAAATAGTTTTTTATCCCATGAGCTCGGTCACTTACTCAACCAAGTTGAAATCTTGTTATTCGTATCAAGCCACAAATTCGGATTTGAAACAAGACTGATTTTTCGTACCACGCTATTTCAACCACCAGATCAACTACAAGTTACCGATAGAGCTGGATTAGAACAAAACGTCTGTGAAGAGTGGGAAAAAGATTTAAAGCAGATATCATGACCAGGAATTTTCCGTCGTTTCTCAGACTCGCAGCTATAAAATTTCTTACATTGGAACAAAAACTGATCAAATTTACACTATCTTTTTCTACCTTTACCTCAGTATTCCATCAGGTTAGTAGCGTTTGCTTTCTCAGTTTTTTCAGTCCTTCATTATTCTCATTGGACTAGAAAATGGATTCAGAATTTTTATAGAATATCACAAAAAAACTTGACTCTCAAAAGTTCTATCACTCTCACGACACCTAATTCACAAAAAATTACCGTTAAAATATCGGCATTTTTACTACTACTCCCCGTTAAAATATCGGCATTTTTACTACTACTCACGCTAATTCAAACACAAGATCAACTAAAAGTTACCAGTAGAGCCAGATTAGAACAAAACGTCTGTGAAAAGAGTGGGTGATTTAAAGCACATATCATGACCAGGACTTTTTCGACGTTTCTTAGATGCAACTTCCACATATATATCAACTAATTTTGTGTCTTTTTGTACCACATAACGCTGATGATATGATAATTGAGAAAAATTGAGACAAATTTGTCTTGTTGATAATGCAAAAAAAGTTGTTTCAGTTTCCAGTATTGCGTATTTTGAAACAAAAAGTCTTTTTTTGTTCAAACATGTAAATTATTCAGATTATAACCCTAATAAGCTTAGATATCCACATGCTTTCAAATGTTAAATAATTTAATATCAGTATAAGTATTGTTAATAATATAATAATCCTAAAATTGTGGCTGTTCGTTCTCATAAGTAAAAATAAGATTTGAAGGCTCCCGTTTGTCTAATAACGGGTACTTTCTTGTGCTTATCGAGCAAAAACTCGGTTAAAACATGTCTAAGAAGTCATGACTAAGGATAAGTTGTAATGAAAACGGAACAAGCGAACTTTCTTGTTATAATTTTTAGATTTTCTTGAGAAAATTTGGCGCAGAGTGGGTAACTTTATTAACGTATAACTGATTTGTAACATACAAAAGTACTTTTCAAAGATGCACAAAAACAATTCAAACTAACGAAAGTATATATTTTGGTAGATAAATTCAGAACTGCTCCTCTACCTATAAATTTTCAAGTACACCTTTTTTTTAAATTTTAAAAACTATCTATAGCGACACTTGGCTAGACGAACTTCAAGTGAGCGGCAGCAACAAAAGTTCTTCTTTAATAGTTAAAGAGACTTAGCAGTCGAGACCGAAGTTGCATGCCAAATTGAAGATCAAATTACAGCAAAAGCAACAAATACCAATAGTAATTTTTTTGCAACAAGTAGAATTAAAATTATACCTGAAGCAAAAAAAATTTTAAATCATTCAAACAATAATAATATAATAAACATCAACAAATTTCTTAAAGAGTCACTTTATAAAATTTTCTTTCGATTGTTTTCTTCCTAAAAATAAAAATAACTTTTAAAAGCTCCTACGTTACTATTCAAAAGAATTTTTTCATGTTGTGAGAGCAAGAAATCATTCAACGTTTTCATAAAAACGTTTTCATTTTTTGCCAACCGAAGCCAATGTGGTAACTTATTCCAATTTTGTACGCATTGACGAACAATCGAATTCATTCCAAAGCTGGTTTTGGCATTTTGTCTAATTTTGAATTTTTTTGTTCGAGTATTTTGATGAAGACTCAGATACCCGTGAAAATTTTCAGAATTTTCTGGCCTAGCGATATCATAATGAAATTTGATTAGCGACATTTTTGCTTTTATTAGCTCAGCTGGTAGGGTCTTTGTCTGGATTAGCAGATCTCTCGCTTTGTCATACTTTTTGCGTAGAAAGCACACTTTTATACCCCAGTTAATCTGTCGGTTAAGGCGTTTTAGGTTTTTTTGCAGATAAATTTGATAAATTCACAATTAATTGATAAATTCACAATTAACCTGCTATTAAATAGGGACTGCTCAGATTTCATGGCACAAACATTTCTTAATTAATCGATGGCGCGTCCTGATTGTCAACAATATTCGGGGAGAACCATTATAACAATAATTTCAACGAGCAACATAAATTTCTTTTAAAATTGTAAAACGTTGCAAATATCACTTGAAGTTTGGTTCCGGAAATGTTATGAATCAAATATTTAATCCTACTATGTTCAAAGAAAAAAAATAGGCTTTTTAATCCCAGCTAAAAAAATGGAAGCATCTGAGTCGGGTTTAAAAAGCCTAAAAATTCTTTGAACATTTCTCCCAATGAATAAATTCCAAAATTTAAATCAGATTTTTCTAGAATTAAAATTCCTAAAAATGTTTAGCAATCAAGTTTTTAGCAAAAAAACTTTCTATTGCTAGAGAAATAGGTTATAAGAAAAATTCTTAGATAATAGGCAAAAAAATATATAAATAATATTTATTAGCTATTGGAATAGACACAACCAAAAACAAGGATATAAATTTATACCTACTTTTTGAAACATTTCATGGTCCGTTTTAACGAAAAAATGTAGGATAAATCTGCTGAAAAATCTGGAAACAGTGGTGAATATTAGAGTCTAAATGAAAATTTGTGTCTAAATAGAAATCACTGTTAGAGCAACAATAAGCACTCATTAAATCGGTCTGAAAGACAGCGATAGCCGTAATGGGTACCATTTTAGGGAAAATGTCAAAATTGATAAGGAAGAAAGCGGAGGTAAAAACTCACGTGAATGCAGAACTCTTTGCCTCGAGGCACCACAGTGGGGAAGGATCAGAATATCTTAATGCGTAAATTTGCTTCTTTTCAACACAGTCTATATGCCCTATTGTGGGGATTCTGTCTTTAAAGAGGAGTATTATGAGAGTAAGGGCTAGGTAACATCAAACCAACTGCTTCGGGTGACTGGTAGAGGGTAACGCGTAGAAAAATGGGCTCTCATTTTTTGGGTTATTTCGAAGGAGGGGTTAGGAAGGGTTAGCTGGTTTTTGCAGTCAAAACACGCTTGTTCTACTAATGCTTGGTAGTATGGATTACGACTCCGATATAGATCGCTGAATCTCGCGGGGGTGAAGGGGAGGGGGGGGGGTATAACCCGGAGGTTTTATGGCAAATTGTTAAAAATGGATTACAGAAAATTATCCGATGATGACTCGTATTTTATTAACTGAAAATTCTAAAACCTTTCTGCATAGATTTTTTATTGTAGTTTCAAAGTTACAGATTGAATGGATAATTTGAATGTTGAGACTAAACATATTTGCTCTGCTTGGAGCTAAAAATACATACAGGGATAAAATTAACTGTGATATGTTGGAGGAAAACAATATGTGAACAATAACTATATCGCAATCAGCTATAGCTCAATGTTGTTTTTGGTGTCTAGATTATTCAAAAGAGCGGAAGCATTATTTTTTTTAAAAAAAATAGCTTATAAGCTTCATCGCATTACATAATTGAATTAAACTTTAATGAGGTATGACTTGTTATTTCCCTCATTTGTTATAGAACAACAAACACGGGCTATGTAGAAAAGTATACATTTCGCAACAAAGCAAGGGCCCAGTGGGGAGGGGGGAAGGAGGTTGACTTTTCATTAGAACGCAGTGATGCGTGAAATTTAATTAAAAATCAAAACCAACTCACCCTGACGGTCTCAGCTTGGGGCTGTATAGTAGAAGCGGGGAGGGGGGTACAGCGTTGGCATTAGTGGTAGTGGTTGAGGGTGTCGCAATCGCAGTAGTCACGCAATTAGAAGATTCAGTTGAGCTAGTAGCAGTAGTAGTAGTAGTTGTCGCCGCTGCAATCGGGTTGTAGTTGTTGTTATTGTTGCTATTAGCCATTTGATTGTGAAGCAAGCCACCGCTGCAGCTTCTGAAATTGTTGTTGATTTGATTTGCAATATTGTTTACATTATAGCGGGCGCTGTTTATTAAGTCGACGCTGTCTGAGTACTTTGTGGAAATAAGCCCGGCTGTTGGAGTGGTCTTCCGTGTTGGCCTGATTCCTTCCAAAGACAGAAGACGCTTTCATTGAGGTTGGGTCTTTTCTAACCGACTACCTTCCCTGTTGTACACTTAATACATGGCTACCAATGAGGGCTATACTTCTTATTTCCATTAAATTTTGGGATTTAACAGCCTGTATGGTCGTCTCCCTCTTTCTCTCTCTCCCTCTTAGGTACAAGAGGCAGGGTGAAAATAGAGTGTAAATGAAAGCAGGAAAATGAATAATGGAATTGACAGTGCTTCAAATGTATTATTTATGCTTTACAGAACATCAAAAGTTAGTGGAAAATAATAAACTATTGATCCAAGTACACACACACAAACACACACACACACACACACACACACACACACAACACACACACACACACACACACACACAACCACACACACACACACACACACACACACACACACACACACACACACACGCATACAAGCACACACACACACACACACACACACACACACACACACGCATACAAGCACACATACACGCACACACACAGCACACACACACACACACGCACACACACAGACACACGCATACACGCACACGCACACACACACACACACACACATATATATATATATATATATATATATATATATATATATATAAATACACGGACGCACGCACACACACACATACACACATACGAATACACGCAAACACATACACACAGGCGCACACGCACACACACACACGCATACACGCGCATACACGCACACACACAAACGCATAAACGCGCACACACACAAAAACACACACACCCACACACACACACACACACACACACACACACACACGCAAACACACACACACACACACGCATACACGCACACATATACACACACGCACACTCACGCACAGACACACACGCGCACAAATAAACACACACACACAAACACACAAACAAAACACAGGCACAAACACACACACAGTTTACACACTTACGCACACAAACACAAACACAATATCACACCGATACACACGCACTCACACACAACCATACACACACACACACAACACACAAACGCAAACACACACAAACAAATGCACATACTCACGCACACAGACACCCACGCACAAACACACACACACACACACAAACACGCACAAACACAAAAACAAAAATTCACAAACAGAAACACCAACACAAACACACCCACACACACACACACAAACAGACGCGCGTATACACACACACGCACACAAACACAAACACAATCTCACAACCGCACTCACACACACACACACACTTACACACACACACACACACAAAACACACACAAACACAAACACACACAAATAAATGCACATACTCACGCACACAGACACCCACGCACAAACAAACACCCACGCGCACAAACACGCACAAATACAAAAACAAAAACTCACAAACAGAAACGCGAACCCACGCACAAACAGGCGCCGATACAATTACACACACAAACATACACACACGCACACGCACAAACCCACACCAACACAAATACACAGACACAATCAGACACGCACACCCATACGCACGCACACACACGCACAAACACACAAACACACACATACAAGCACACATCGCACACACGCACAAACGCAATCAAAAACACCCACACAAACAAAGACATACACACACATACGAAGAAACACACACACATCACATCACGCACAAACACACACACACACACATCACAAACACAAAAACAAACACACACCCTCACACACTTACAAACAAACGCACATGCACACATGTACACGCACACGCAAAATTACACACACACAAAGACACACACACACACGCTCCCAAACACAAACATATAGACTCGCACAAACACGCACAAAAAAACAAACGCACAAAAACATACACACACTCACACAAACACACACGCAGACAGGCACAAACAAAAACTCATGCACAAACACAAACACACACATATTAACACAAATACACACAACCACACAGATACATGCACACACAAACATTTACACGTATGCACAAACACACATACACGCACATAAACACACACAAAGACAAACATACACAAACGCAAACATGCACAAACACAAATACGCAAACACGCACAAACAAACACACTCGAGCACAAACACATACACACACAGACACACATACAAACAAACACATACACATACACGAGTATAAACACACACAATCACAAAGACACACACATGAACACCTGCACACACACACAAACACACATACACAGCCACAAACAAAAAAACACACAAACTCACACACAAACTCACACACAAACACACACGCACAACCACACACAATCACACACACACAAACACCCACACTCACACAAACACACACACACACACACACGCACAAACACATGCACACACAAACACACAAACACATAATAACACACAAAAACACATAATAACACACAAACACACGTACACACACAAACACACACACTCAAACAAACACACACACAGGGACAGACACACACACAAACACAGACACACAAACAAAGACACACAAACACACACACACACACACACACAAACACGCAAACACACTCACACAAACACACACAAACACACACAGACACACAAACACACACGCAAACACACGCACACTTTCACACACAAACTCACACACGCACGCACAAACATACACAAACAAACACACACTCTCACACTTAAACACACAAACGCACGCACACATACACGCACACACACACAGCACAAACACACACACACAAACACACACATACACATACATACACACACACACACACACACACACACACACACACACACAATTTTCCTAGGTTATAAGACATCAAAAAAAGTGAAGCATAGAAACAATACAGAAGCACAGAAGATTCTTTTTATAGCCCCAAAATAGTCCACTTTAAAACGGGCATCAAACTGTGTTCTGAAAATAAACAATATATGCAACTGTGTGATCAAATAAAACGTGTGTGTAGAAATTAGGAGCGAGTGAATAATTGACAAAATCAATTTAGCAATGTATTTACAGGCTCTTCAAATGTGCCATCATTAAAAAATAATTGTGTGAGATAAGATCAGGCTAAAATGAACCACCGCTCGACACAAAATTAATCGCAAAAGCGACCGCGGAAGCTGAATATAGAAATATAAGAATGAGAGTAATAAAAAAATGTGTTCTATTTTTATAAAATGCAGTTCTTTAAAACATACAAACATGAAAACGTGCAAAGACAAAATGAAGTTCAACTCTCCCCTACAAACGGCCAAAGTAATAATACCAAAAGCACTAAAATAATGTTTACAATTAAGTTGCGCGCAAAGATTAAAAATGCAGTAACTTACAAAATCGTTTCTTTTACCGTTTTCTTTAAAAACGTGACTCAAATGTCATTAGAAAAGGTTTTTCATGTTTCATCACTCCAAATTATTTCGCACACAGGTAAAATTAACTACTTGCGATATAATACAACAAAAATCAACTATATAAATAATTCTGCTAAACAACGGTTTAGACTTCATCAAAGAACAGCGAAAATATTGACTGGTTACAGTCAAATTTGAAGTTTAGAAAACAACCACGTTTGAGCGGATGCGACTTCAAAGGTTAAAAAATCAATAATTATCCTCGGCTTGTAACAGATAAATAGTGCTGTGAATTTTTACAAGGTAGCTTCTGATATCTAAAACAAAGGAAAGTAGCCATTTTCCCTTCCTGGCCACTTTTAACTGTGTTTGTAAAATTTTTCCCCTTTCAGAGTCACGTAGACATTTGTTACTGAAAGGAGAATTACACAAAAAGTATGTGACATTTTGCTGTCTTCGCACTTTTTACTAAAACTGTCTACTGTAAAAAATAAAACGAAGAGTTCACGTAATTGAGTTTTAAAATGCCATCTGCGCCCTTTGAAAAGTGCACTGATTGCTTCAACGCTAAATATATTTCGTTCTTCTTTCTCGTTTAAAAAAACAATAACGACTGCATACATTAGTGCATGTTTTAAGATGTACGAAAAAATACCAGTTGTATATTAAAATACTATACATGAAAAGTGCTTTGATAATTTGTACAGACAAAAGTTGTCAATGAATGTAGTAGAGCTTCAAACACTATCAATAGTTTCAGCAAATTGATTGCTGAAATTTAAACACAGGGATTTTGGGACAAAAGAGCGATATTAATGGCGCTAGAGACAAGCCTCGTTTCTATTTTTCCAATAAAAACAAGAAAAAAGTGGTGCTTTTGAAATTACTCGAAATTATCCAATGCTACAAAAATAAGGAGAGCAAAATGGGAGGCAAAAAAGAAAACCCATTAAAAGTTAAACAGGAAAGTTGGCATGACAAATCAAAATCAATTTAATAAACGTGTGTTTGTATAAACCTTCCGCAAAACGAGTTGTGTATGTATTTGTGGGGTGTAAGCTATGAGCAATCGAATTCTGATGAAATCTTTTCAAGGTTCAATAAAATATGTCTGATTAAAGTGTCTGACTGAAAAATGACAAAATTCAGAACAAATTATGTCTGGGAATTGCACGAACGCTCAGAGAACTGAAACAAAAGTTTCCGTTCTGAAGACGTCAAATTTATTTTCCGTCTCTTAACGCCCACACAAGTAGACAAGTGAGCTGTAATTGTTCCCTCCCTCAAACTAACACAAATTTAATACTTCCTCCAATCACACTCAAGTTTACATAACTGATGTCACTGCAGGCAATAGACACGTTGGAACTTGAGCTCAAGTCAGCAAATTTGTCCAATCTAATATGATATAATAAAATTTCTGAAAGTTGTTTTGCATGAAATCTTGTGGCGACGATTCTTCGAATTACTCTGCAGAATTAGGCAAATCATAGTTTGATGCAATCGTGTTTGATAAGAAATGTTCAGAAATCAAATGGTTAAATCTTTGATCAGATTAGTTGATGGCTCTTTTTGATAAACATCTTAAATAATATGCCGAACTTTTCAGCCAATTTCCTTAAAATTATTCTCGTTGGCAGGGTGATCTGCAAGAGATAATCAATTAGTATCTGGATTATGTTGTTTCAAAAAAATCCCTCGTATTAAGTGGCCAAGTCTGCCCAGCTTTATGAGTCTCGACCCACGACGGCAGAATGGTTAAATTTACTACATATTGCAGACGGTTGGTGCTACTACAGGTGTTCAGTAAAAGCGTTCAAGTGAAAAATGGAGTATTATTGTCAGAATAGCATGACGTTCAGCGTATTATTATAACTAATGTATGTACAATCAAGTTCAATCAATTTAAAGCATCAAAAATAGAAAGTTCAAAATTTCGGAAAGATGAGTTTATTCTCGAGTTTTTTCCTTTAAAACCAATTAATTGCTCTTGTTGCTGGGAGCCATTTCAAGCGCCGGGAAGGGCTTCTGCTGGCTCTGCTTGCTTTTACTCTTTTTCTTTGTATTCTTGGCTAGCCTCGTAGAAGTTGATTAGTTCGTTGTTTTTCTATGCGTGGTAAGATATCAATAATTTTTATTCAAAGTAAAAAAGTCGTTTATTAAGATTAATTATTCAAGATAGATAAAGAAGAGTAGATAAAAGATAAAAAAACAAATAAAAATTGGGCTGCGCTCGCGTTGGGTATTGGACTGCTGAGCCTCATTTGATCAAAGAATTAGAGGGCGGCGCTAGTCGTAAAAAGTGTAATTTTGATCATGAAGGCAAGCGTTAAGACGCGTTAAATTAAATTGAGGAAAGGAAGCGTTTTGAAGAATGAAGTAAAATACTGAAGTATTAATAGGTAGCAGTTAAAAGTGCTATGATAACCTAAACTTTAAAATCACTAAACCAAACCACGCATAGCACTGTATTTTTTCGTTAGTCGTATAGCCGTAACTTAACTTTAATAAAGATATCAGTGGAGGGAATGTGAAAAAATAAGAACATTTTCTTGGTCTAAAATGATGTTAATCGATTAAGATTTTTCAGTAGATAAAAGCTGTGTAAATTGTTGTTTCGAATAGCATGACGTTCAAAATTTATTTCTAGATGGAAATCTAGGTGAACGAATATGTTCACATTTTTCCAACATAATTAG
Source organism: Convolutriloba macropyga (assembly GCF_964194025.1). Classification (NCBI taxonomy): domain Eukaryota; kingdom Metazoa; phylum Xenacoelomorpha; order Acoela; family Convolutidae; genus Convolutriloba; species Convolutriloba macropyga. The sequence goes on from NC_134468.1 coordinate 51,206,511, forward strand.
TTGGTGTCCACTTTTAATTAGAACGTGAATCTCACGCATGGGAGAAAACTCAAGCTATCACTCAAAACTCTAACTGCTACCGCACAAAAGTTCAAACTGATTAAGGGTTGGTGATACATTTGTTACATTATGCAGCCGTTTGGGCTGAGCTTTATGCGCGAGTTAAGTAAAGTAGAAATTTATGTCAGAATAGAATGACGTGCAAAATTGAATGCTACATTGAGACCTAATTTCTTTAATTGTTCATTATTTGTCAAAAGGCTTAGTTAGAGTTCACTTTTAAAATTACGCATAATCACAGACGAGGAGAAACTCAGTAAGTCAAACGCGAAATACTTCACTAAAACTGAATCAGCATTGAGACTTTGTGAAAACAACATTCAAATTGCATCAAGTTCTTTAAAATTGGTTTGCGTTTAACTATCTTGTTGATATAGAACATTCCAAGAAAGTTCGACACGGTTATCTTTTATTCCGTGACTTCAGTTTGAAGATGCAAATGAAAGATTCAGAGAAATTTGTTTGCATTCCATGATTCAAAGGAAAAAAACAAAAAATGGTAGATGCAATTTTTGATTGCATCAATCTAAATCTGTCCTTATGAAAATTGTATTGCACCCAACATATAACCTCAATATAATTGAATTGATTAAATAAAGATGAAGTTTAAAATGCTTTCGGAAAACTTTCTATTGAGCTAAGTATAACATAGGTAGCAAATTTATTTAGGAGTTGTGAGGCAAAATATTGAAAAAAAAACAATTAAACAAATAGCGTAGTATGGAAATGTTTAAGATGAATAACCAAAACTGGACACACCAGCGGTCAAACAATAACTTGAAATACCGCTGGGTTTTCGAGAAAAGTTTGGCGAAATTGCAAAGCTTAAAGTTGTATATTACAAATCGTAAGTTTATTGATAATATATTCATCTTTAGCCTAGCGCGCGCTCTTCGAATCACTTTGGCCGGCCTGAACCTAATAGTAGAAAAACATGAAGAGCAATCAAAATAAAGCAGTACATTTTTTTTGTTTGTGATCTATAATTTTTCATGTACCAATTTATTAGGCAATGGCCCCTAGAAATATTCTTGTTGTCGAAAAATCCATACGGAAATGAGATATACCGCAAAAAGAACTATTTGTCAAACTGAACAAATCAATGATCCATAGTGTCATTACATTTCTTTAAGTAGGTTCTGTTTTTTGTGAAAAATCGTTTGCAAAACTGACATTGTTGTCATCCAAAAAATATCATAAAATTTTAAGTTGTGTCAGCGCATTAGGCGTTTTTATTTCAACAATATTTTGTTGAAATAGCGATGACCTTTCGACCTTCGTTTTGCAGAACTTTAACGACCTCAAATTGATCTTGTCTTTTAGTCTGCTAGTTCTTGCAATAAATGAAACAGCTAAAGTCTGGATATTAACCAATTTTGGATTGGAAAGATTTTTTCGTAGGAATTTATAAACAAGAACCACTACGCGCTCTTTGAACCATCCAAAATCTAGATCATTGGTTATTTCGGTCCGCCGTCATAGTCCTCCATGGCCTGGTTAGACAGTTTCTTGTTATTTTGCACAAAAACTTCAAGCGGAGGATTGAAAAATATCGGGAAAGTCAGAGGAGTGAGTAATTTGGAACTGAGTGATGTTGGAACAACTAATAGGGTGAAAAGGTTGAATCACCAAATTAGAGACGTCATCAGCAAAACACAATAAAACAGAGAAAAAAGGCAAACGATTCAAAATCATCAAAACTGGGGTGACGTGACGACGATAATTTCAAGTTGTTATGATTACATTATAAGAACTATAATGGGCCTTTTTAGTGTATTGATTGATGCTATGCTAATTCTTTTCAAAGAAAATGGCTATAATTTTTCTTACTGCAACAATAAAAAAACTGCAAAAACCGACGAAGCATACACAAAATTTTATGCAGATGAAGCCCCGGCTTCTTTCAAATTCAATGATTTCAAACAATGGCTGGGACAAACAGTTGAAGAGGGCCAAAACACGGCTACCACCCTGAAAAGAGCTTGGGTGTTGTTCATCCAGACTATAAAGACGAAGCCAAACGTTTTCTTGAGCAAACTAGTAGTGGACAAAAACAAGGAAACCAGCCACCAGAAAAATATGACCCTTTCTCCATACGCTAATCGCGCATGTCGAATCGGGCCAAATTTTACTGCTAACTGGTTTCCTTGTTTTATCCACTACTACATATTCACTCTAAGTCTAACATTAAATTATGAAATGGCTTAATTCTAGAAAATAATAATAAGCTCGTTTGCAAATTCGCCGATACATATTCACTCAAAATCTATCATTTCCTGTCTCACTTAGTATCGAGTAATTTATGCTTGTCACAACCAGTAGCTTGTAACAACCAGTAGCTTGTAACAACCAGTAGCATGGTAACAACCAGTAGCTTGTAACAACCAGTAGCTTGTAACAACCAGTAGCTCGTAATAAAAATAAAGCATTGAAACAACCAGTAGCTTGTAACTCCAGTAACTAATGCTCGTTCTGATTGGCTGGTCAGTAAAGCGTAAAAAGCTACTTCATAATGAATGTTCTAGAATAATTCTCCATGAGTGGACTTTTTTTCTCCACGGCACTTTTTGGCTATTCATCATGAGTTTCGTTTCACTACAAAAGCTAGAGAAAAAATTTAAACAATTTTCTTCGTTTGACAAGACTTTGATAACTGGAGCTTTATCAAATGCATCTTTACCTACAGAAGATTTGAAGGGGTTGACAAATTTAACAACTCAACTGATCGCATTTTGTAAAAAAAAACAAGGCCAAAACGGACAATACTGCCGAAAACGAAATAGAGACCGGAAAACGAACAAAAGCAGAACTCTTCCAGTTATTCTTCACCAAGTCCAAGAAGGATTTACTACAATACGAGCATCATGAAATACTGGACAAGTTTGATGTAAACGTTCCAGAATATTTATCTTTCCACAATAAACTCAGAAATTCATTCATTGTTGGTGAATTTGAGACTTATCTCTACACAGTCAATAATATGGAGGGAAAGCTGAATCGTTCATATCTGCTGACAATGTCTGACAAAGGATACATATGGGGGAAAATGAAACAAGTTCATCATGACAATAAGAAGTACATCCCTTGGAAACAACTACTGAATGATAAAGGATATTCTTATTCTACTACTCAGAGCTATATCAACTTTTCCCAAGCATGTGAAAATATCCAAGGATCCTAGTCTCAACAGACTACTATTCGGAATGGAAAAACTTTCTAACAATGTTCTTGGCAGAAGTTCAGAAGGATAGTCAGCTACAATCTAGGTGCTTGACAGAACTACAATTTTCATAAATGATGAAAAAAAGATTGGTTATTGAGCAATATATTTAGCATTAATATTGATATCCCTACTACCGATACATTAATATTGATATCCTTACTACTGATAAATTAATATTGATATCCTTACTGCTGATAAATTAGTATTGATATCCCTTAATTTTAATATCCCCTCTATTGAAAAAAAATTTTTTCGCTCGAATTTTGTTAGTGACTCAATTTATAAACCAAAATAGAAAATTCTAATTACGAAAAATTGTAGCCTTATAACTTGGCTATGTTGCTGTAAAGTGTCAATGTGCTACGGTTAGCTGTTGGTAAACAGGGCTTTTTTTGCAAGATTGAAAACTTAATAGCAAAAATAAATTTTTTCTAATTTTAACATTAGCAAGTCTCTCTGGTGGATTCCAAAACTCCAATATCGAACTAGGCTTCAGCTTAGGATTCGCTTAAAACCGTTGCATTACTTGACTCTATGTAACTAATCGTTCAGCTTTGCGGACTTAACTGATTTAACTCAAAATAACAAAAGAATTCCCAGTCAAAACAATCAATTTTTGGTTGAATTTTGTTAAAAACTCAAAATATAAATACAAACTTTAAATTATTCCGAAGAATTGACTTGATTAATCAAGTAACAAAAAAGCGCGAACGCAAAGAAATTTCCCTTAGCGTTTTTCTAAAGCTTCGCTTTAATACCTTATTTGAAGTCGTCAATTGGCATCAATAACACCAATATTGAAACCAAGCTAGGCTTCTTAGAAGCTAGTAAGAGCAACTGACTATGCGCTTGGCACAAAGTTTCTCTAAAAAACAAAAAAAATTATAAAATTTCAAAATAAGAGTCAAATCCCACTTTTAATAGTGAAATACTCTTTAAGAGCGAAATCGCCCCTAACGGAGTGATACCCCAGTACAAAATCGCTTTTTTATCGCGCTTAAAGAGTGAAATCCCTCTTTTTTAAATAATTTTTAAAATTATCTAAATTTTTTAATACATTTTTATTTCTTTTACTTTTCTATATTTTTTATTTATCCATACTCTTCAATAAATCTGTATTATCTTTTACTTTTTCTAAATTTATTCCATTATTAATAAGAAATGATACAAAATTATAATATTTACACGAACAACTTTCCCCAGTTCGGGTAATAACAGATCTGTGAAACAGTTCCACTGATCTGGGAACCAGCTTCGCGGATCTCTCAGTTAAATTTCTACTAAATCCCCTAGTTAATTCTACATATGGACGTTGTTTCTTTACATGAGCTCTTATCACATCATATCTCACAACAGAAGGACAATATAGACAATTATCTTTAGCTGAAGTACAATTTATACAAGTATACTTACTCTCATCAAAATCAGTTAGTGGTTTTACAGAATTACATTTATAACAATTTCTACTTAAGACTTTAGTGATAAAGTTAGAGTTAGAGTTAGAGTTAGAGTTAGAGTAAGAGTTAGAGTTAGAGTTAATGCTAGAGTTAGAATTAGAGTTCTAGTTAGAGTTAGAGTTAATGCTAGAGTTATAGTTAGAGTTAGAGTTACAGTCAGAGTTAAAGTTAAAACTAGAGCTAGAGTTGATACTAAAGCTACAGTTATATCCAGATTCATCTTTGAAAGAACAATCAGTTTTCATCGGCGAAGCAAGTTCCTTGATACAAATACCACTTAATGTTTTATCACCATGGGCACATTTACTAATTTTATCTTCATGATATATTGAATAATGAAAAGCTAAATTAAAAGGGAGTCCACATTTATGTTTACACTCTAAACATTTTATAACCATTTATATCTGGTCAAATTTGAATTATGCCCAACATATTTAGCCAAGAATTCAATTACATCTTTAGTATTATCTTTAGACACGACACACTCTGTTAAATATTTCTTCCCCGTCGTATTGAGTGTATTAGTTTTAAATCTTCTATCTAAAATCACTCCAAGGTCTAATTCCGTTTTATCTCTAACAAACATTATAATTTAATATCTAAATTCTTCATTAATTCCATATAGTCTGTTTAAATACCTTCGTCCCTCTTTATTTAAAATTCCAGTCTCTTCAACTATATATTCTTCTTGTATCTTTTCGATAAACTGATTTCTCTGCTTTCCTTCCCCATATCCGAAATTAACTAATGTACTCACTCTATTCAATATATTACTTGCACTCGTTGCCACATGTCCAGCAGTTTTTACTGTTGTATCAGGACTCACATAATTATATATCATCAAACTTGTACCTATAAAACCTAAAATAGTTGATGCTAACCTAAAACCATCAGCTTTAACCATTACTTGTGTTAAAACATCATTCTGTGTTTTAATACCTTTTAATGTAAGAAGTTTATTAAAATAGAAATGATAATTATCATGATTAATTGTATTTCTATCTGTAGCATTTATCAAGAGTGGTTTCATATATTCTATAAGTTTATTTTTATCTTCACTTTCTAATTTATCTTTTTAACTAAGAGTTTTTAGATTAAGGAAACCAACTGTCGAGTCATATATCATAGTTCTATTCTTATCAATAATAATAAAAGTATTCTCTTTCCTATTATATTTAATTATACCATAACGAAGTTCGTCTCACATTCCGTCTGTACAATTATAATAGTTACTATTTAACTCATTAATTATTTTTTTAAAGTTATGTTCACATTTTTATATTTCATTAAAATTTTTAAATAGATCAGCTCCATTATAAGTTGTTAAATAAATAGTATCACAACTCATTCTTGCTGTATTAATTATTTGGTCTGGTTTATGACACATTACAATCATTTGAATTTTATAATTTCTACCTTCTGTGAAATAATAAGCTAAATCCTTTTTACCTTATCAACCATATCATAAAGAACACTTACACTATCTTTTGAATTTAGACTTATTTGTCTGAATTCAGACTTATTTTTCGATGTGATCATATTTATATCGCATGTATTAAATCCAATAGAAAACTCACCAGTCTCAGGATCTATCCAATCTCTATCATCTTTACATACTATGATTATATTTTTAGCTTGATCGGTGAAACTGCTTCGCAGATCTTGGTCTTGGTTTGGTTTTGGTTTTGATCGGTGTAACAGCTTCGCGGATCTAAGTATAACTTTAAGTATTGTCTAATAAAATATGTTTTGCCTGTACCAAATCCACCATAAACAATAGTATGTAATGGTGAATTTTCATATTCAAATCTAACTAGACTCCTATTTATAAATCGAGCAAAGCTTTCTTCTATTTTTTTATATTTACTTGGTATTTAATCATATATTATATAAAAAATTCCAATCAAGAAAACAAAAATTACAACTGCGCTAACTGTCTCCATTTTTATACCTATTAGAAGTGCTTATCCTAACTTTTGAGGAATTCAATAATAAATTTAAAATTGATAATAATGCTATGAGTGATATCAGAATAAAAGATATAGGAAAAGATATAAGTCTAACACCAATTGAAATAGTGATGAGAGATCAAAGTCCTAAAACAATCTGTGAACCTAACTCCAACATTATTGTGAATTTACATCCAACTGTTGGTACACATTGGGTTTAGTTATAAGAAGAGAAAGTGGTCCAACATATTACTTTGATAGTTTTGGTGTTGAGACCCCACCATTATTTTTAGAAGCATATATTGATCTAGGCTCTAATGAGAGAATACAACAATATGATGAATCTTACTGTGGGGCTTATTGGTTATATATGATCTATCTTATTGATAGAGGATTTAGAATTAACAATGTTTTGAATATTCTAGTTAATCAATGTAAATATCCAGGAATATATAATGAGTGTTTTTGTTTAGCTTGTAGTAAAGATCTACAAAACAGCTTTGCTAATAATGATAAAGTTAATGATAATGTTAATGATAATGTTAATGATAATGTTAATGATAATGTTAATGATAATGATAATGACAATGATAAAGATAATGATAGTGTTAAAGATATTGTTAATGATAAAGATAATGATCTACGAAGTAGCTTTACAAATAATGATAATGATAATGATAATGTTAATGATAATGATAATGCTAATGATAATGTTAATGATCTACGAAGTAGCTTCGCTAATAATGATAATGATAATGATAATGTTAATGATAATGTTATTGATAATGATAATGTTAATGATATTGATAATGTTAATGATAATGATAATGTTAATGATAATTTTATATATCTATTTGATGAAAAAACTCAAAGGGGTAAACCTAACAACAAAGAATGTCTTAGTAACAATATCTCTGTAAACATAAATGAAGATCTACAATCATGGCTAAATGGTGATAATATAATTACAGAATTATTATACATCTAAAGCTCCCAATATAATATAATTACACAATTATTATACATCTAAAGCTCCCAGAATTATTATACATCTAAAGCTCCCAGAGAACTTTAGATGTATAATATCTGGTCCTAGTGAATGCGGCAAGACATTCCTATTAAAAAAACTAATTCTGGCTAGAATATGCTTTGATAAGCTATACATCATTGGTCCTACTGGTGATCAATATGAAGGTGTAGAGAGAATAAAAGATAAAGCAGATGTTGAGTTTGTTAAAGATATAAAAGGTTTACCCTCTCCCGATCAACTACCCAAAGACTTAAAGAGACTAATGATATTCGACGATGCTAGAGCCAAAGAACCAGTTATTAATGAATACTTTTGTAGGGGTAGACATAATAATTGCAGTATGATTTATCTTAAACAAAATCTATTCACTATAGATAGACAGAGTGTTAGAGAGAAATGTAATCTGTTTATTTTGTTTGAACAAAAAGGTAAAGTCCTCATACCTATATATCAAGATTTCTTTAATAATGTTGAACTTAGTTATAACGATTTTGCTAATATATGTAATAAGGTATGGAAAGAGCCTTATAATTATATTGTCATTGATATAACTAAAAATAAAAATATTGATGATAAACTAAGAATTAATTGGGAACGGATAGTTTTGTAGTTTAGTTTAAATTTAAGTTTATATCTAGACTAGATCAACGAAGTTGCTGGTTACACCAGATAGACCTCTGGTCAGCTAGTCTTTAGACTAGATGTAAAGTAAAACTTAATACATCACCAATAAATTCTATAGGTCTTGCATGCTCATCTTTAATATGAAACTCTATATATTCTATTCTATATTTAGTTACATTTTGATACAAGATATTAGTTGGTATAATATTTGTCAAGTAACCTGGTGGTTCTGTTAGAACAAAATTATATAGTATGTCTGTGTTATTCCCATTATCTTTAACACCAGATATCACATTACAAAAATGTTAATAGTACTAAAACCCATAATATCAACAATTTTTTGAGATGTGTATTTACCTTTTTTATAAACTCTTTTTCTAAAGCCCAGTAATGGGGTTATTGATTTTTCTATGTCAAAGTTAATTGCACCTTGTTTTAATTCCATTAAACTTTTTGTATTCTTATCAGGTTCTATTATAACATTACCATTAGTTTCTTCTTTTATTAATTCTGCTATTTCGATTAATTCATATGCACCTGGTATAACAGCTAAAACACGGGTATCTGACCCTGTTTCACCTTCGGTATCATATAAGAATTGATTGTTCCTTCTATTCACATTAAACATCGAATTATAAACAGATAATCTAATTAAACCTAATTTTGATGAGTTAAGTATAGGTTCATTAAAGTTAAATTTTTCTGTTGGCTTTATCATTCTAAAGTTAAGTGTATGCTCTTCTTTAGTTTTAGTTAGAGTTTCATGTATCGTTTATAGTTCATATAGAATTAAGTTGTCAGTCATTTTTTGACTTATAAAAATGGATTTTAATTTGGATACAACTTATGGTTATAATAATGATATACACAAAAGTAAGATTACAAAATATAAACCTAATAATCTAGCAACAATGAATACGTTTAATAATAATATAAATATCATTCTCAATAGAGAAGAGAATCAATTAAATTTGCGTGATGCGTATCTAGAGATAGAGTTTGTTTTATTAGATGATGCTGGTGGTGTATTTGCTAATAATGCTAATATTATGTTTGTTAATTATGGTATGATGGCATTGTTTAGTTCAGTTAAACTGGAAAAAAGTGGTGGTAGGTCTATAGAATATATAGGTCATTGTCATCCTAATCTATTGATGTATAAGTTATTAACTAGTACTGATGATGAATATGAGAGTGCTTTTGTTAGAGATCAAGGAAATAGAGATAGTCAACTTAAAGGTGACAATATTGCTGCAGAACGAGGTCATATGTATATGATAATTAAGATGAGTGATCTATTTGGTTTCGTAAAGGATTTAGAAAAGATTATATATGGTTTAGAATTTAAACTAATATTAATAAGAAATATTAATGATAGAGCTCTATTTAGAGTTAATGATGGTGCTGATGCAGTTGGTAATGATGGTAATATAGATATTATCTTATCTATATTACCTATCATATCTATATCATTATATCTAATAGAGATATATCATGGTGTGTGCCCAGTATTGATTCTAGTAATGACATTAGAATTATTGTGCAAAAGGGTTTAAGTAAAAAGAATAATGTAGACTATAGTTCTTATGAAGGAAAGACATATTATAGGAATGTACCCAATGCTACTAACTTCTTGTTTGTTCTGGGTATGGGAAGTGGTATGGAAAAACCACAATATATAATAGTTGGTTTTGAAAATAATAATGTTTATGAACAAACTCATGATGCAAGTACATTTGATATAATAAATGTTACTGAATGTTATTGTAAGATTGGTAGTGAGTTTTATCCCGAGGATAAAATGAATATTAATTATGATACCAATAGTTATAATGAGGCGTTTAAAGAGACTGTTAATTTTAATAAAGATTATAATGGGTTACCACATAATATAAAACCATATATAAATCATAGAACATTCAAATGTAGTTATAGAATATATGTATTCGATACTAGATATCAAAGTGATCATATAGGACCACAACCAATACACCTTAATTTTAAATTTAGTGCTGCAGTTGCGATGTTATATGTCGAGCATTAATTTTAACTAGAAAGTTTAATAGTGTTAATAGTGATGGTAATAAGATGGTTGATATAATCTCTTAATTATAGTCATTGTTATAGTTATAGTCATAGTTATGGTGAAACATGTGCGAAGCCCCATAGCTATAAACTATTTCCTACTAGTCTTAACAAAGCTCCTAGCATAAATAATATCTAATTGCTTTTTATTCTCTAGAGATAAACCTTTTGCTTCAAGCTTTGTCTTGGGCTTAGCTTTAGGTTTATGCTTATTCATAACAACAAAGGGATTATACTTTTTAACTTCCATTATTATTTATATATATAGAAATGAGTCTTTTAAAAAAGTTCAAAACTAATTCATATTGCGTTGGTGGTAGACATTATAGTGGTACTAATAACATAAGAGGTTTATTACTTCAAAAGGTACTAAGATGTTAAAGGGAAATTGTGTGAAGAGTAAGAGAAATAAGTCAATGACTGTAAGTGATGCAACAATAGAAGCAGAGGGATTGAAAGATATCTTTAAAAGTTTTGGTAGAGCTACAGTTAACTTCGGAAAGAAAGTTGCTAATATTCCGGTAAGAACATTAGAAATAGAATGTAAAATAGGAAGTGCAGCTGCATCTAGAAACCCTAGAGCTGCTTTATCAGCCACACCTGATTTAAAAAAAATTTGCAACTACTGGTGAAGGTATAAAGGTAGTACAAAAAGGAAGAGGGTTATACTTAGGTGCAAAGAAAAGATAATTTAGTTATGGCTAAGACTAAGATTATAGTTTCAGTTAAAACTCTATATCTATCTATAAATATTAATACTAATATTATTATTTCTAAAAACATTGTTATTACAAAACACTAATAGCTTTAATCTTAAAAAACACTTAACTTATTTTTCTTGTTCTTCTTATATTCTTAATATACCTTGACTAATTCATTATATTCATCATTATCAGTTTTATTATCTTTCATTGATTTAGTTTATAGTTCACTAAACTTGTCGCTAAACTGTTTACTTAATTTATACACTTGTGAATACTTTATAATTTTATTTCTTATTTTAGTATTAATTGTTTTTGATAATGAACCACAAACAGTTGCTGTAGCAAAAGCTGTTGGTATAGAATAAGGTAATCCTATACCTGTTAATGCAACTGATATTGTTGTTGCCGTTGTTGCTATTGATGATAACACTATTTTTGTTATCTGAGCTACGTTAATATAATTTTTATATCTACTTAACTTCTCATTAAAGTTATTAGTTTCAGTTTCATAATAATTTCTAATATCTTTTATAATGTCAATATTATTATTAAATTTATTATTGGCTTGAATCTTTTCATTTATTAATCGTTCTGATACTGAAGACAAATCTGGATATAGTAATCTCCCACTCGGTGCTGTTGAATTGGTCATGAACTCCGTCATAGCTTTGCTTATTTTCATTAGTAAAAATTCTTTCTATTTCTTTCATTATATCTTCTTGTTTAAAACCATAATGCATCTCAAGTCTAGCTTGCTCTTTATTATCAACTAACGTACCTCTTGAAAGTATAGCAATTATATATTGTACTAAAACTTTTCTAAGAGTTTTATTGCATTCTTTCATTTCTCTTAGACCGCTAGTAAACATATCATCTAAATGTATTTTAGTAATATTTTGATTAAATTTATTATTAACAAATTCTTGTTTTAATTGACTATATTTAGAGATAGTATCAGCAGCAACTTTATTACAAAACTTAACAGTATTTGTGACTTCATTTGCTGATTCAATAAACTCATTAATTAGTTCATCATTAACTCGTGTTTCATTTAGTTGTAATGTTTTAGTTCTAACTTTATCAAATTCACCTTTTCTTAGCTCAGTTATGTTTTTACTTAAAATAACTTTTTTATTATTAGAAGATAATAATTTATTGTCACAATACTCTTTATTAACAACATCTTTTTCATCTATCGGAGGATGTACATTGGTGATTTTATAGGTATCCTTCATATCAATATTATTATCTTCTAGGAATAACCCACGAGCCTTACTTAGTGTTAAGTTGTTTGTTGATGTTGATCCAAGAAGCGGATGCCCCGATTGACCTCCGGACATGCTTACCCATTGGTGTTTAGCCTGATTGAATCTGTTTCTTGTCATTATTTATACTAAGAAAAATATTTAATGATTCTAAAACTTTATTATTAGATTCAAAGTCAAACTCGGATTTTAATAATTCCTGTTCGTAATATTTACCTGCTATTATCTCTTCATTCATGTCTTCTATCTTATATGTTAGTGGTTGTGTGGTCAAAACTTCATTAACTTTAAATAATTCTCTATTCGAATTAGAAGTGTATCCCTTAGAGAAGATATTACGTTTATCTGCATTTCTAACATAAACAACAACTTTAAGTTGGGCGTAGCCAGGTTTACCCTTCGGTTTAATCTTAGTAGAAGTAGATATAATCTTATAATCTACCAAGCAGGTTCCCTGATATATCTAAATGTATCAGGATTATTAGAAGCGTCAACTGGTGTCTTATTAATTGTTGAATGAATGTTATTTTTATATGTTATGACTGCATCGTTTAGTATATTTACCCAATTACCATCAGCATTGATGAACATTGGTTTAGTAGTTATGTGTAATAATGTTCTATTCAATCTCTCTATAAACACAGCCTTTAAATCACTATAAGTAGAATATAGTTTTGCTTCATATTCTTTAAGTAAAGATTTAAATGTTTTATTGTAAAACCCACTACCTCTATCTACCCATAACTTTTCTGGTTTTCGACTTTCAGAGCCACCCTGTGGACCTTCTGATAGGGTTGTTTTAAAACCATTAGTTATAGATAAACCAGATTTATTCATTAATGGAATAGCGCATGCATATTTTGTGAATACATCTGTAACAGTTAATATAAATTTATATTTATTATTGTATTTACTTAGAGATGACTTATCAAGTAAATCAGCTGACCATGTTTCATCTTTATCTATTGGTATTATTCTTTCTCTTCTAAACTTTGTTATTCGAGGACTGAATACTTCTTTAGCCAATAGTTGTTGTTGTTGTTGTTGTTTTTCCATCATTATTTATTTACCATAGTTAAAAACAAAATTATCTAGTTGCTCTTGATTAATAATATTCATAGATAATAGTTGCTTAGATATATCTAGCATTTCATCATATAATCCATCATGGCCAGCTTTTGTTTCCAGTTTTAATAATTCTAATCTTTCTATTAAGTTATTTGGGTCGGCTTTGCTAAGACCAAATATTGTTTATTAGATCCCTTTTGAATAGATATAAATTCTCATCATGAGGACAGCTTTTAATGTTATTTACATAAAATCTTTTATCATCAAATGTGTTTAGACTCATCTTACTTGTTTTTGTTGTTGTCATGTTATCACAACTTTTTGTATTCTACATTCATCTACAGTTCTCTCTGTGTTATGCAATAGTGCCTTATAATATTCTTCATGTTTAGCATTGTTTTTATTTGAGTAGTCTTTGAAGATATATGTTTTTGGTGTTAGTGCCACAAACTATTCTATGACATTACTTTCCATTTCATGTTTGAATTTACCAGGGACATTATCATTAGATTTGATTGGGCAATCTAGATTGGACAGATCCATGTGCTCGTCACTAACTTTACATTCGGTATAACTCAATACAAAACTATCAGTATCCATATAGTGGAGTTGTAGATCTTTGAGTGATGGTTGAAGAATATTATAGAATACATCATACATGTGTAATTTACTTAATTCTCAGATAGTAACACCCACATATACTGGAGAATCATATTCTATTTTTTTCTTTATATGTTCAGATTGGCTATAATCCTTATATCTAGTTATATTCTTAAATGTTGGTTTACTTATACTTTTCATTATCTTTTCTTCATCATTTAAGAACTTACTTTGAATGAAGTGCAGGGGATTCGTGCACATTCTTCCATATAGTGAATTGTTCATTGATTTCCTTACATCCTTTTCTGCTTCAGTTTTAGCTGCTGCTCTTTTCTTAGTATTGTTTTGTTTATAATCTCTACATATATAATCTTGTTTAATTTTAATTACTCTATGTATTTTAGTTACTTTTACACCCATCCAATTAGAAGTGTATCCCTCAGAGAAGATATTACGTTTATCTGCATTTCTAACATAATCACCTACTTTAAGTTGGGCGTAGCCAGGTTTACCCTTTGGTTTAATCTTAGTAGAAGTAGATATAATCTGCGACGCAGGTTCCTTGATATATCTAACTGTATCAGGATTATTAGAAGCATCAACTGGTGTCATATTAATTGTTGAATGAATGTAATTGTTATATATTATGACTGCATCACTTAGTATATTTACCCAATTACCATCACCATTGATGAACATTGGTTTATTAATTATGTGTAATAATGTTCTATTAGATCTCTCTATAAACAGAGACTTTAAATCACTATAAGTAGAATATAGTTTTGTTTCATATTCTTTAAGTAAAGATTTAAATGTTTTATTGTAAAAGTCACTACCTCTATCTACCCATATCTTTTCTGGTTTTCGACTTTCAGAGCCATCCTGTGGACATTCTGATAGGATTGTTTTAAAACCATTAGTTATAGATAAACCAGATTTTTTCTTTAATGGAGAAGCGCATGCATATTTTGTGAATATATCTATAACAGTTAATATAAACTTATAATTATTATTGTATTTACTTAGAGATGACTTATCAATTAAATCAGCTGACCATGTTTCATCTTTATATAATGGTATTATTCTTTCTCTTCTAAACTTTGTTACTTGAGGACTGAATACTTCTTTAGCTAATAGTTGTTGTTGTTGTTGTTGTTGTTTTTCCATCATTATTTATTTACCATAGTTAAAAACAAAATTATCTAGTTGCTCTTGATTAATAATACTCATAGATAATAGTTGCTTAGATATATCTAGCATTTCATCATATAATCCATCATGACCAGCTTTTGTCCAGTATTAATAATTCTAATCTTTCTATTAAGTTATTTGGGTCGGCTTTGCTAAGGCCACTAGCTTCTATTTGTTTGTCAGTCTCATAATCAGTTTCTTCTTCTTCTTCTTCTTCTTCTTCTTCTTCTTCTTCTTCTTCTTCTTCTACTACTACTACTACTACTACTACTACTACTACTACTACTACTACTACTACTACTACTACTACTACTACTACTACTACTACTACCTACTACTACTACTACTACTACTACTATCCCTTGTTCATAATCAATAGTATTCACGACGATATATTTCATCTTCACTGGAGGTTGGTATTGATATAACATGAGAAGTGGGTTCAACGGTACTAGCAAACATTCTTCGTATAAGTTTTGATCTATTACTTTTAGTATCTCCTCTTTGTTTATAACCAATATCCCTTAGAAATTGTTTTGTTTTGTTTTCATCACCATTTATATCTCTTTCGGTTACATCTTTATTAGTAATAAGCATTGGTTTATTAATTATGTGTCATAATATTCTATTAGATCTCGCTATAAACACAGCCTTTAAATCACTATAAGTAGAATGTAGTTTTGCTTCATATTCTTTAAGTAAAGATTTAAATGTTTTATTGTAAAACTCACTACCTATATATACCCATAACTTTTCTGGTTTTCGACTTTCAGAGCCACCCTGTGGACCTTCTGATAGGATTGTTTTAAAACCATTAGTTATAGATAAACCAGATTTATTCTTTAATGGAATAGCGCATGCATATTTTGTGAATACATCTATAACAGTTAATATAAACTTATAATTATTATTGTATTTACTTATAGATGACTTATCAATTAAATCAGCTGACCATGTTTCATCTTTATGTAATGGTATTATTCTTTCTCTTCTAAACTTTGTTATTCGAGGACTGAATACTTCTTTAGCAAATAGTTGTTGTTGTTGTTGTTGTTGTTGTTTTTCCATCATTATTTATTAACCATAGTTGAAAACAAAATTATCTTGTTGCTCTTGATTAATAATATTCATAGATAATAGTTGCTTAGATGTATCTAGCATTTCATCATATAATCCATCATGACCAGCTTTTGTTTCCAATATTAATAATTCTAATCTTTCTACTAAGTTGTTTGGGTCGGCTTTGCTAAGGCCACTAGCTTCTATTTGTTTATCAGTCTCATAATCAGTTTCTTCTTCTTCTTCTTCTTCTTCTTCTTCTTCTTCTTCTTCTTCTTCTTCTTCTTCTACTTTTATCCCTTGTTCATAATCACTATTATTCACGACGATATATTTCATCTTCACTGGAGGTTGGTATTGATATAACATGAGAACTGGGTTCACCGATACTAGCAAACATTCTTCTTATAAGTTTTGATCTATTACTTTTATTATTTCCTCTTTGTTTATAACCAATATCCCTTAGAAATTGTTTTGTTTTGTTTTCATCACCATTTATATCTCTTTCGGTTACATCTTTATTAGTAATAAATATAGCAAAGCCCTTAGAAAAATCATAGACTTTACCTTTCAAACTTATACCGTCAGGAACTAGAGATACATCTACACCATTTATTTTAAATGCGTTTGAATTTGTTTCAACTGCTATTAATTCGAATTGTTTATTTGTTTGTTTACCCATTTCTAACAAAATGTCAATCATATCATTGTCTACAGTAAATCTTTTACCTCTATCATTTTTTTAATTTTACAGGTGAAATAGATGAGGGTGATAAAAGAGTTGCTCTATCATCAAGAAAGCTACTTTGTCTGTGTCTTTGGTGCTCCACACTCTTCAAAGTATTAGTATTGTCCTCGAGTGCTGCTAATGTTTGGTTTTGAAGAGCTTGCATTGCTTCATTATCAGTGAAACTGCTTTGTAGATTGGCTAGTAATGCATCACTATTTACATTTAAGGTTGTAGTTACTGGATCAAATAACTCTAGTTTAGTCATTTTTTAAGGTTATAATCAATTATTATATAGTGTAATAGCAGCTTCAATTAACTTTCTATCATCAATAATTGTTAGTTCTAGAATATTATTAACCAATAGGTCTTTGTCTCCATCTAATGATGCATTCTTAATCAGGGAACCTGCTTCGCAGATTTTGTTTATTAAATCTCTTTTGAATAGATATAGATTCTCATCATGAGGATAGCTTTTAATGTTATTTACATAAAATTTTTTATCAAATGTGTTTAGACTCATCTTACTTGTTTTTTTTTTGGTGTCATGTTATCACCAAATTTTGTATTCTACATTCATCTACAGTTTTCTCTGTGTTATACACTAGTGCATTATAATATTCTTCATGTGTAGCATTGTTACAATTCTTTTTTCCTTTCTCTTAATTTTCATTTGAGTAGTCCTTGAAGTTATATGTCTTTGGTGTTAGTGCCACAAACTCTTCTATGACATTACTTCCCATTTCATGTTTGAATTTACCAGGGACTTTATCATTAGATTTGACTGAGCAATCTAGATTGGACAGATCTATGTGCTCGTCACTAATTTACCTTCAGTATAACTCAATACAAAACTATCAGTATCCATATAGTGGAGTTGTAGATCTTTGAGTGATGTTTGAAGAATATTATAGAATACATCATACATGTGTAATTTACCTAATTCTAAGATAGTAACACCCACATATACTGGAGAATCATATTCTATTTTTTTCTTTATATATTCAGTTTGGCTATAATCCTTATATCTAGTTGTATTCTTAAATGTTGGTTTACTTATACTTTTCATTATCTTTTCGTCATCATGTGAGAACTTACTTTGAATGAAGTGCAGGGGGTTCATGCACATTCTTCCATATAGTGAATTTTTCATTATTTTCCTTATATCCTTTTCTGCTTCAGTTTTAGCTCTTGCTCTTTTATTAGTATTGTTTTGTATATAATCTCTACATATAAAATCTTGTTTAAATTTAATTACTCTTTTTATTTTAGTTATTTTTACACCCATCTTAACATAGAACTTTAACATCCTATAATGAACCATGTATTCTGTTTTGTTGTTTTGGTCTAAGATTAATTTTTCTGTTTTTATTTTGCCTTTCTCTCTGTCTCGGTATCTCAATTCATTATCATTTATCTTTCTCTTATTGGGCATTAATGATAGTTGCTCTGTTCTATCTTTACATGTATCAGTATAATTAATATCGCAAACTATATAATAACCATGATCACTATCATCTAGAGTATTTAATATAGTATCAAGAGTAGTAGTAGTAGTAGTAGTAGTAGTAGTAGTAGTAGTAGTAGTAGTAGTTGTAGTAGTAGTAGTAGTAGTAGTAGTAGTAGTAGTAGTAGTAGTAGTAGTAGTAGTAGTAGTAGTAGTAGTAAACTGGAAGTCCTTATAAGGTAGCTTTTGCATCATTGCATAGCCGTATAGGTTGTTTGCATCAATGTACCAGATATTTCTGTTATGGGACTTCATCCCTGTTTCACCATTGTTGACTATCCTATCTCCCATTATACCGCAGATGCCTCCTCTCTTTGCTTCATAAAAAACAATCTAGCATTTGTTTATCTTGTAATGTATCTAATGTTACACCGCTTGACATTAATCAACAATCAACACTATAGCCGGGCAGACTTTCATAGTGTAGGGGATTGAACTTGAATTCTTTCTTAGTTCTTAGTTTAACATATTCATTCATGCAGTAGTGTAATATTTCCACATCATTTTGTAAATACTCTATAGTTAGATCTTTACCAGTTTTATGACTGTTGTCTTTATTAAAGATATCTACTTCTTCTTGCGTTGGTAATTTATTCGAGAGAGAGGATTTGAAGTCTTCTATTTTCAGATTATTTATAACTTCTTGGTACGACTTTGTCGTGGTTTCCCAGATGTCTAAACCAAAGTATTCATATGGATATAATGTTTTAGGTTTACACCTGTATATCTTTGCCATTTGATCTAGAGGCATAGCTAAGAAGTTATAACTATCAATGAAGAAGTTATAGAAGTTAAGACAACCAATGCTAAACATCTTAGACTTACCAGCAGCTAGTGGTATGTTATCTATTTTCATTTATCATTATTCTGCATAAAGAGATCACTGTAAAGTAGGTTGAAGTCATAGCCAGAGTCATTGTGGAATATTACAGGAATGAAGTTTTGTTGTTTGTACCTCAGATTACATATTCTACATGCTGGTCCTCTATATTTACCAGTTTCATAACAATGATCGCTTACTTTATTAATACATGTTTTACTACAGATATGACAAGTGTTATTAGTTTCATGATATTATTTATCTTCTTCATTAAATATCATTTGTTTGTTGCGCTTGAAGTTATTCTCAGTTTCTATTTCTAATAGATCACTAGCAAATCTTTTGATACAATCAAGACCGAAATAGTATTTGAAATTACACTGCCAGATGTAACCCACACTTATTGGTATGTGTTCAGCTATTACATATTTGCTAGTTGAGGTCGACACTTTGGTGACACAACATTCTATATCAGCAGTTATAATATTTTTTGTATTCTGACGTTTGTGTCCATTTATAAAAGTAATTTTCTTCTTCTTAGGACAAACAACCTCGGGTTTGAAAGAGTGGCTGCATTCATGTTTGTCGTATTTAATTTGTGAACCAAACCAATATGTACATCTATCACAACAATAATATTTAACGTTTTTTTTATTTGGTCGTTCTAACAAGCTTTCTATGTTTTTAATTAGAGCACAGTAATCTGTAGTACCGTCTCACCAAACCAATATTCTGACACCTTTTCTATCTTTATCAAAATCATCCACTGGTTTAAACAATTCTACTTTACCCCCATCACAAGGTGTGTATATCCAAATATTAATATTGTACAGTTTTTGTACTCTTAATATATATCCGAAGTCATCTTTGTGTTGTTGTCTTTGTGCAATTAGTTTATTCTGGTATTTACTTCCACGTGTTGCGTGATTGGCAAAGCCACTTCGTGGATCCACGGTAGGATGTAGCCAAGCAGTAATAGTTAGTTGCAAGCAGTTATATTTGGAATTGCGTATATTCAATATTGATTTAGAGTTCTCGAGATCGGGGGGGTAAATCTATATAACTACCAATAGATGCTTTAGTTGGTTCAATATTTATCTGAATACTTCTTAATCCGAGAAACTCAAAGTCATAGCCATAACCCTCATATATTTCCTTTTCAAAGTTAGACCATTTTGTGAAGTCTCCATTTTCATATATTGCGTTATTAATAATATAGTCAGCGTTGAAAAATATTTTAGTAGTTTTAACTTCTTCTTTGGTTTTCTTTTTATATTCACACTCAGCTGTGATATTATATTTAAAACTCTTAACTTTTCTATACTGGTAACAGTTTTTAATTTCTTCTAAAGAGATATTAATTACTACGTCTAAGTCTTCAATGTAATTTCCAGCTTTATCAGTAATATAAACTTCTCTCATGTTCTGGATGGAGTTTATATCAAAGTATACTGTTTTTTCTAGATACTTGCGATTATGACTATATGAATGAGTGGTTAGCGCTATTTTATTCCTATATTCTTCATGACATTCTTTACACTCATACTTAATTCTGGTGTAGATATTATTATCACCATGGGTCTTTGACCATCCGCGGAGCGGTTTCACTGATGTTTCACTATCAGTTTTAGTTTTAGCTTTAGTTTCAGTTTTTCAGTTTTAGTTTTAATAATATCCTTAGTATTATCTTTAGGTTTGAGAATATAATCATCTTCATCTGGATTATTTACCCTCTCCAAGATTTCATCTTGCAATTCATACTCATACTCCTTTCTCGCCCTGTTTAAGTGTTCATCACTTAAATTGTGTTTGACAAATTGTTTCCTTGTTTCAAAGGCCAAATCACAAATATAATTAAAGTTTACGTTTTCTGCTTTAGACATCTTTATTTTTATAGACAAAAAATTCATTTTTGAAAACATACAAATTAAAAAGGTCTACATCAGTAAAATGTGGTGGTTGTAAAGATAAATCATGGAGAAGATGTTGTGATAAGTGTTTAGATAGTTTATTTGAAAGTTATATCTGTAAGGCTTACTTTAAGAATAAAGATTATATTAATCATATGAATATACATTATAATGGTCCTAGTCTATGTATAACTTGTATTATGTGTAATGAAAATGAACACATCAGCGGATATGGGTTTAAAAATTTTAAGTGTAGATTATGTATTTATTTACATAGATATAGATATACACATACCAAAGATAGATTCGAGGAATAAGCTGAAAGATTTAACATAAAAGTGTGAAAAAGCGAAGAAGAATTTGCAAACGAGCTTTATATTATTTCCTAGAGTTAAGCCATTTCTTAGTTTAATGTTAGACTTAGAGTGAATATGTAGCAGTGGACAAAACAAGGAAACCATTTAGCAGTAAAATTTGGCCCGATTCGACATGCGCGATTAGCGTATGGAGAAAGGGTCAAATTTTGCTGGTAGCTGGTTTCCTTGTTTTATCAACTACTCAAACTATTTTGAAAGTTGTAACCAGAAACCGTTACCTTGGAGTCTACATCGGCAACGCAGCTACTTTGAAACAAATTTAACACAAAAATAAAAGAAAAAAAAGATTGAGATTCAATTTTTAATTGCTGCAGCCGTTATCTGTCCATATGAACAGTTTCTTGACTTTCACAAAATCAGTTCAGGCCGATTTGAAATGTTCAAGACAACATTATTCCTGATTTCGGTTCTGTTTTCTTTAGAAGGACATTAGATTTTGGCTTTTACAAAATCCACGTTTGCAACAGCCATCATAATTTCCAGCTTAAAAGAGAGTCGCAGTTACTTAGAATTGTTTTTTGGAACAAGCAGGTACGTAAGATTGGAGAGAAGGAAGCGGAATGCAAAAAAAGCGCTTGTCGCTTAACAGCAAAAGTGTCAATGAAAAATAAATTGTTTTTTCTAAGACCTATTTCCAAAGTCCCATATCGCAAAGCTGCAGTATACCCTTAACAAATCCCAATCTGCATAAAAGGAGGTCTCCTTACACAAACGCATAACGCAGTTAGATATTCATTGTAAAACTTATCATGCCATACATGGACTTATGTCAGTGATTCGTGAACATTAGGTAAATCCGGCAGCCATAGAAACTGACTTGTTCGATATTCATGTCCTGGACATTGAAGCAAAATTTTTATAGCAACAGAAATCCAGAAGATGTGTTGGAAAGTTGAACTGACGAAGAAAGGAGAGAAAACTCTGAAGCTTGACAAGTGAAACAAACCGCTTTTACTCCACTAAAGTTCAAAAGTAAAATTTTTGAGTACCAGAAACAGTGAAATCTCTTTGGGGCGTCAAAACTGTGCTTAAAAGGAACTAGATATAAGTCGAGATCGTTTCAATATGATGCTGGAGCTTTCATGCCACCCTTATGGGGATAACAAAATTTAACACCAATAACTAAAGTTCACAAGAAACAGCCTTGTTCGATAAACATGTACAAGAGATTGATGTTTGAGCCAAATTTTATACCAACAGAAATCCAGAAGATGTGCTGGAAAATTGCGCTGACGAAAAAAGGAGGGAAAACGCTGAAACTCGCCAAGGGAAACATAATGCTTTTACTGATGTCCTGAGAAAGTGAAATACCTTTAGGGGTGTCAAAACTATACATAATAGGAACTATATCTAAGTCAAGATACCAACAGAAATTTTGATATGAAGCTGGAGCTTTAAAAACCTCATGGCGAAAAGTTTGATGGCCCTAGTTTGATGGCCTGAGAAAGTGAAATACCTTTAGGGGTGTCAAAACTGTACATAATAGGAACTATATCTAAGTCAAGATACCAACAGAAATTTTGATATGAAGCTGGAGCTTTAAAACCATCATGGCGAAAAGTTTTCACGCCAATAATCGAAGTGCTCAGAAATTTTTGTCACCTGATGAAAGGGGGCATCAAACTGGA
Organism: Convolutriloba macropyga; assembly: GCF_964194025.1. Taxonomy (NCBI): domain Eukaryota; kingdom Metazoa; phylum Xenacoelomorpha; order Acoela; family Convolutidae; genus Convolutriloba; species Convolutriloba macropyga. The sequence goes on from NC_134468.1 coordinate 51,229,795, forward strand.
ATCAAATGAACTCACCGATGGGAGGGAAGCTCAATATCACGATCAGTGAATTCGATTAGGAGAAAAGATCAAAAAAATTTTGGAAATTTTTGGAAGCGAGTCTTTATTTTTTATAGCAAGGTCAAAGTTTTGATGGGATTGTGGATTTTATAAATAAAATACTTTGTTTTCACATAATTGTATGTAAGAGATACTATTGTTCTTACCGGATGAAAATGAGGAGAAAACTTTATTATTTGATTGAGCTCTCGATCGTGACTCGATAAACATGTTTTATAGTTGACCTGTCAAACCTAACTAAATTTCTGAATCTGATGGTTTAATAATTTTCTAATTTCAGAAGTAAGGTGTCGGATATTTGATTTGGAACCACTTGTTTAATTCTTGGTTGTTTCACGTAGTCTGTTCGCAAAACACGTGTTTTGCGAACAGACTACGTGAAACAACCAGGAATTTGTGATTACTGTCTACTTTGAGCAGCAATCACTGTCAAACCTTCAGCAAAGATATTCACATCAGGTATGTGTTATAAGTACAGTAAAACTGTATCAAATTTAAATTTAGGATTTTATTAAAAGAGGTGTTTATTTTACAGAATTTTGCCACCCAGAAAAAAAATAGATTTGTTATCTAGTGCCATAGTCTAGCTTAGAAGGATGCACCACCATTGTTATGCTAAATATTGAGTAGATCTGATTCATAAGCGTTTTGATGACCTTTGACGACCTCAAATTGATCAAGTTTTTTGGTTCATTACATGAAAAAGCTAAAGTCTGGATATAAACTCCCTTTTGGATTGGACGGGTTTTTTGTACGGATTTCTGAACGAGCACCAGTGAATTTGAATCATCCAAATTCCAGATCATTGGAGATTTTGGTTCGCGCTCATAATCCTCCTTAAACCTTTACAAGCAAATTGGTCTTGTTAGATATTTTCATGTTAATTTAAACCTCATGTTCATGTTGAACCTCAAGCTGGGGATTCAAAACTATCGGAAATATCAGAGGTGTAAGTAGGTTGGAACTGAACGATGCTGAGAAAAACTAATAGGGTGAAAAAGTTGACTCGCCATTTTAAAGATATCACGAGCAAAACATTACAAAAGTTCGAAAACTCAACTAATTTTCATTATCGTAAAAGCAAGAGTGAAGTGACGTCAATAATTTTAATATTTTTATTACTTTATAAGAGCTCTAATGTGATTCTTTGGTGTATTGGTTGATACTATGCCAGTTTTTTCAAAGAGAATAGCTATTATTTTTTTTACTGCATGAAGTAAAAAAACTGCAAAGCCCGACAGAGCATACAACAATTTTATGTAGCTGACGCCGCGACTTGTTCCAAATTCAATGATTTAAAACATTGGTTGAGACAAATAGTTAAAGAGGGGGCCAAACTATGCCTCTGCCACCCTGAGCCAAAAAGGAGATTGTTTATTTTTCATCGGGAATATATAGATGGAGCCAGGCGTTCTTTTTAAAGAACAATTTTGACAGCTGTAACTGCAAACAGTTGTCTTGGAGGCCAGATGCAGCAATGCAACTACTTTGAAAAAAAGTTGGCAGTGCAGCTACTTCGAAAAAAAACATTGTCTCGAAGAAAAATCAAAAAACGGTTTGCTACAGTCATTTTTTAATTGCTGCAGCCAATATCTGTCCTCAAGAAAGATTTTTGACTTTCGCAAAATTGGTAATTGGTCAACCCTAACGGAATTTTCTTATGACAGTTGTCCCAGTACACGCTGAATTTGCAAACCACTAGAAAAGCCAATACAAACTAAGTTTATATCGATCATAATCAACATAAGTTTTTTCAGCCGTAACGAGGTGTTCAAAACTCGGCAACAAAAATCGGGTGGGTGGTTTGAAATGTTGAAGAAAACATCATCCTCGATTACGGATTCTGTTTTTTTGAACAACATTAGACTTTGAGGTACACAAAATCCACGTTCGCAACAGCCACCATCATTTTCAGCTTTAAAGTGGGTTGCAGCTACAAAGAATTGTTTTTTGGAACATGCGGGTACGTAAGATTGGAAAGAAAGGAGCGGAACCCCCAAAAACAAGGTCTTGTTGGTTAACAGCAAAAGTGTTAATGAAAAATAATTTTGTTTTCTCTAAGAACTACGTCCAAGACTCTATAGCGCAAAGATGCGGTATACCCTTAACAAACCCTAATCTGCATAAAAAGAGGTCTCATTACTCAAATGCATAATGAAACTAAATACCCATTGGAGAAATTATCGTGCCTTGCATTTTTTTACAGCAGTAATTCATGAACCGTCAGTGAATCAGACAGCTTTAGGTGACGCATATCTTATAAGAGGTGTCTGGAGCTGGTAAGAAACTGCATTATTCGATATACATGTCATAGAATTGGAGCAAAATTTTATAGCAACAGAAATCCAGAAAATTTGTTGAAAAGTTGGCGCTGACGAAAAAAGGAGAGAAAACGCTGAATCTTGTTATTGCAAACATAATGCTTTTGGACGGTTAGTTTTCAGTGTTGACAGTTTGATGACTAGATAAAGTGAAATCTCTTTAAGAGCGTCAAAACTGTGCATGATAGGAACTAGATCTAAGTCAAGTTCTTTTCGGTATGAAGCTCGAGTTTTCATACCCTCATGGGGAAAAATTTCAACGCCAATCATTAAAGTGTTTGAAATTTTGTCACCTGATGAATGGGGACATCAAACTGAAATCAAAATAACCCGACGAGAGGAGGGGAGCTCAATTTCGATATAAGTTAGCTCGATTTAGAGAAAAAAAATGGAACGAACGCGAATCTTTGATGTTTAGAGCGAAGTCAAAATTTTCATGGGATATTGGATTTAATATATAAAATACTGTGATTTCACTTGATTTGTTTCTTGTTTTTGGAAAAACATTGGACTTTGACCTACAAAAAAAATACACGTTCCCAACAACCACCATATTTTCAGCTTTAAATTGAGTCGCAGCTACATAGAATTCTTTTTGAGAACAAGTAGGTACGTACGCTCGGAGGACAAAGATGCAAAATTCCAAAAAAAAGCTCATGTTGGTTAAAAGCAAAAATGTCAATGAAAAAAATTGTCTTTTCAAAGAACTACTTCGGAGACTCTATTGCGCAAAGATGCGGTATAGCTTTAGCAAACCCTAATCTGCATAATAGCAGGTCTCATTACTCAAAAGCGTAATGAAATTAAAGATTTATTGGAGAAGTTGTCGTGCCTTGCAATTACTTATAGCATTATTTCATGATCCGTCAGTGAATCAGACAGCCATACGAACCGCATATCTTATGAGAGCTGTCTGGAGCTGGTGAGAAACTGTATTATTCGATATTCATGTCATAGAATCAGAGCAAAATTTTGTAGCAACAGAAATCCAGAAGATGTGTTGGAAAGTTTTCCTGACGAAAAAAGAGAGAAAAAGCTGAAGCTTATCGAGGTAAACATAATGCTTTTAGTCGGCTAGTTTTCAGTGTTGACAATTTGATGATCAGATAAAGCCAAATCTCTTTAAGGGCGTCAAAACTGTGCACAATAGGAACCAGATCTAAGTCAAGATCTTTTCGAAATGAAGCTGCAGCTTTCATACCCTCATGGGGAAAATTTTAACGCCAATCATCAAAGTGCTCTGAAATTTTGTCACCTGATGAATGGGGACATCAAACTGAAATCAAAATGACCCGACGATATGAGGGGAGCTCAATTTCGATATAAGTTAGCTCGAGTTAGAGAAAAAGATAAAAAATGGAACGAAGGCAAATCTTTTGTGTTTAGAGCGAAGTCAAAACTTTGTTGGGATATTGGATTTGATAAATAAATTACTGCAATTTCACATGATTTTGGATTCTGGTTTTTGGAAAAACATTGGACTTTGACTCACAAAAAATTACACGTTCGTAACAACCACCATATTTTTCAGCTTTAAATTGAGTCGCAGCTACATAAAATTGTTTCTTGGAAAAAGTAGGTACGTACGCTCGGAGGAGAAAGGTGCGAAATTCCAAAAAAGAAGCTCATGTTGGTTAAAAGCAAAAATGTCAATAAAAAATTGTTTTTTCAAAGAACTACTTCGGAGACTTTAAAGAGCAAAGATGCAAAATGCCCTTAACAAACCCTAATCTGCATAAAAATAGGTCTCATTTTTCAAAAGCATAATGAAAGTAAAAATTTATTGGAGAAATTATCGTGTCCTGCATTTACTTACAGCATTATTTCATGATCCGTCAGTGAATCAGGCAGCCATACGGGCCGCATATCTTATGAGAGCTGTCTGGAGCTGGTGAGAAACTGCGTTATTCGATATTCATGTCATAGAATTAGAGCAAAATTTTAAAGCAACAGAAATCCAGAAGATGTGTTGGAAAGTTGCCCTGACGAAGAAAGAGAGAAAAAGCTGAAGCTTATCGAGGTAAATATAATGCTTTTAGTCGGCTAGTTTTCAGTGTTGACAGTTTGATGATCAGATAAAGCCAAATCTCTTTAAGGGCGTCAAAACTGTGCAAAATAGGAACCAGACCTAAGTCAAGATCTTTTTGAAATGAAGCTGCAAATTTCATACCCTTATGGGGAAAATTTTAACGCCAATCATCAAAGTGCTCAGAAATTTTGTCACCTGATGAATGGGGACATCAAACTAAAATCAAAATGAACCAACGATAGGAGGGGAGCTCAATTTCGATAAAAGTTAGCTCGAGTTAGACAAAAAAGATAAAAAATGGAACGAAATCAAATCTTTTGTGTTTAGAGCGAAGTCAAAACTTTGGTGGGATATTGGATTTGATAATTAAAAAACTGCAATTTCACATGATTTCGGATTCTGGTTTTTGGAAAAACATTGGACTTTGACTTACAAAAAAATACCGTTCGCAACAACCATCATATTTTTCAGCTTTAAAGTGAGTCGCAGCTACATAGAATTGTTTTTTGGAACAAGTAGGTACGTACGCTCGGAGGAGAAAGGTGCGAAATTCCAAAAAAGAAGCTCATGTTGGTTAAAAGCAAAAATGTCAATTAAAAAATTGTATTTTCGAAGAACTACTTCGGAGACTCTAAAGCGCAAAGATGCAAAATGCCCTTAACAAACCCTAATCTGCATAAAAGTTGTACTCATTTTTCAAAAGCATATTGAAAGTGAAAACTTATTGGAGAAATTATCGTGTCTTGCATTTACTTCTGGCTGTAATTCATGAACCAACAGTGCATTAGACAATTTTAGGAGCCTCACTTCTTATAAGAGGTGTCTGGAACTGGCAAGAAACTGCCTTGTTGGATATTTATGTCATAGAGATTGGAGAAAAATTTTTATAGCAACAGAAATCCAGAAGATGTGTTGGAAAGTTGCACTGACGAACAAAGAGAGAAAACGCTGAAGCTTGTCGAGGTAAACGTAATGCTTTTATTCGGTTAGTTTTCGGTGTTGACAGTTTGATGACCAGATGAAAACAAATCTCATTAAGCGCGTCAAAACTGTGCAGAATAGGAACTAGATTCAAGTAAAGATCTTTTTGATATGGAGCTGGAGTTTTCATACCCTCATGGGGAGAAATTTTAACGCCAACAATCAGAGTGCTCAGAAACTTTGTCACCTGATGATTGGGTGCATCAAACTGGAATCAAAATGACTCGGCGACAGGAGGGGAGCTCAATTTCAATGAAAGTGAGCTCGATTTAAAAAAAAATCAGAAAAAAATGAAAAGAATGCGAATCTTTAGTTTTTATAGCGAAGTCAAACTTTTGATGGGATATTGGAATTAATAAATAAAATACTGTGTTTTCACATGATTTCGGATTCTGTTTTTGCGAAAACCTTGGACTTTGACTTACGCAACAGCCACCATAATTTTCATTTTTAATGCGAGTCGCAGCTACATAGAACTGTTTTTTGGAACAATTTAATACGTAAGATTGGAAAAAAAGAACAGAATTCCAAAAGAAACCAGCTGTTGTTGGTTAACAGCAAGAGTGTTAATGAAAAATAATTTTGTTTTCTCTAAGAACTACGTCCCAGACTCTATAGCGCAAAGATGCGGTATACCCTTTACAAACCCTAATCTGCATAAAATGAGATCTCATTACTCACATGCATAATGAAATTAAAGATCCATTGGAGAAATTGTCCTGCCTTGCATTCACTTACAGCAGTAATTCATGAACCGTCAGTGAATCAGACAGCTTCAGGTGCCGCATATCTTATAAGAAGTGTCTGTAGCTGGCAAGAAACTGCATTATTCGATATTCATGTCATAGAATTGAAGCAAAATTTTATACCAACAAAATCCAGAAGATGTGTTGGAAAGTTGGCGCTGACAAAAAAAGAGAGAAAACGCAGAATCTTGTCGAGGTGAACATAATGCTTTTACTCGGTTAGTTTTCGGTGTTGACAGTTTGATGACCAGATTATAACAAATCTCTTTAAGCGCGTCAAAACTGTGCAGAATAGGAACTAGATTCAAGTCAAGATCTTTTTGATATGAAGCTGCAGCTTTCATACCTTTATGGGGAAAAATTTTAACGCCAATAATCAAAGTGCTCTGCAATTTTGTCACCTGATGATTGGGGGCATCAAAGTGAAATTAAAATGGAGGGGAGCTATAGGAGGGACTATAGGAGGGGAGCTCTATTTCAATACAAATGAACTCGATTTACAGAAATAATTTTAAAAAAATGGAAAAAATGCGAACCTTTGATTTTTAGAGCAAGGTCAAACTTTTGATTGGATATTGGATTTAATGAAACAAAATAATCTGATTCCACATGATTGTATTTACGATATTATAATGTTCTTATCCGATAAAAAACGGGGACAAAACTAGCTTGATTATTTGATTGAGCTCTTGATTGCCACTTGAAGACCGTGTTTTATAATTAACCTGTCAAGCCTAACTAAATTTCCTAATTTAATGAATTAATACTTTTCTAATGCAACAGTAAGATGTCGGATTTTTGATTTGGAAACACCAGTTAAATTTCCGGGTGTTCCAAATAGCCTGTTGCAAAACATTATTTACTTTGAGCAGCAGTCAAGACTGCCGCAAATATATTCACATCAGGTTTGTAATATAAGTACACTAAAACAGTATCAAAGTTAACTGCAGGATTTTAATTAGAAAAATCGTTTTTTTGCAGACTTTTGTCACCCAGAAAGTAAACAGTTGTTCTGTAAAGCCATAGTCTAGATTAGGAGGATACACCACCATTGTTATGCTGTATACTGTGTTAGCAGTTCGCGCCGCTATTGACTACTTTACTTAGTCAATTGTCTCTGCTTTAAGAATTTAATTAGAGTTTGCGTTGCAAATGACTGACTCAATACTTAGATAGTGATTTGAGGAGCATATGACTGAGAATTGAATTAGCAACTGAATTGGAGAATAGAAATTTGAGAGAATGAAATTAAAGTCAAATTAGTTCAAAACCAGCAACTATATGTGATCACAAACTGATCACGCAATATATATATATATATATATATATATATATATATATATATATATATACAAAAACGTATTTTTATATACATAAATATATATATATATATATATATATATATATATATATATATGTATATATATATATATATATATATATATATATATATATACAAACTTATATATACAAATCTATATATATATATATATATAAACAAATATATTTATATATATATATATATATATATATTATATATATGTATATAAATATATATATTTACAATTATGAATAAATATATATATATATATATATATATATATGTTTATATATATATATATATATATATATACATATATATAAATATATATATATATTATATATATATATATATAGATATATCAATTTTTTACATATATATATATATATATATATATATATATATATACATATATATAAATATATATATATATATAGATATATCAATTTTTACATATATATATATATATATATATATATATATATATATGTATATATATATATATATATATATATATAGATAGATAGATATAAATATATATATATATATATATATATATATTTATATCAATTTTTCCATTTATAAATAAAATAAACATATTTTATATATATATATATATGTAAATATATATACATATATTTATATATATATATATATATATATATATATACATATATATATATATATATATATATATATATATATATATATACTTTGTGACAAGTTCACTGGGAGTTTAAGTCCCGGAATTAAATCATAGATTTAGCACGACAGTTATGACACAGACACAAAAACATCTAACAACTACACAGGTTATTCTCAGCCAGTCTTCATTGAAAAAATTCCACATTAATTCTAGAAGTCTTCCTTTCAAGTTAATGTTGTCGAAAGAGTTTATTTTCTTTTGGAGGATGTTCACCAAAATCCAGTTCTATACCAAAAATTGAGTGTCTGCGTTTCGTATGGAATCTCTGCAAGTATAAATCTAGGTCCTCTTCCGGCTATAAAAATTAAAGTACTAGTTGCGCAAGTTGACATCGTACTTTCCTGACACTATGCTGCTAAAATTTAGAAGATCTTTTAGGACTTTAAAGTAGATTGGTCGCAGTTTATTGCTTTGAACAATGGCTTCCTTGTAACAATTTCTGTTTGTCATCCACTTCATGACCTTTTCCTAAACCCCTATAAAAGGGGGTTTAATTCGCTTTCGCTCCCAGCATCCAGGTGCAATAATTAATGTCGGGCTTATAATAGCTCTAATTAAGTGAACCTTTGTTTTGATGGAAACTTGGCGGCTGGTGTTTCTTCGGTTGAGATAAAACACTTTCATTGCTTTTGCTATTCGATTCCGCACATTTTACCTCCAATTTAGGGTGTCAACGACCATAGTTAGTCCAAGATCTTTAACAACTCTCTTCTCTTGGATCAAATTATTTTCTAGAGAGAGAGAACAACGAAAGCAATTTGTATAAAAGAGCACTTTTGTAATTGAAAGGGGGGGCAGTTTTTGACACTCCAATTGTAGAGGTTGTTACGGTCAACTTGCAGTTGTCTATACTGTCATTTTCTGAACAATGAATTAGTTTTAAATCATCTGCAAACAAGAGTGCCAGAGACATAAAGACTACATTTGGCAGGTAGTTAATGTAGATCAGGGAAAAGATAGTTCCCAGTACAGAGCCTTGAGGATCTCCGCAAGAGACCAAACGTTTCTCAGATTGGTAGCCGTCAACAATTACGCTTTGTGTTCTGTCAGTCAGGTAACCTTCAATAAATAAAAAGAGACTTCCTGGTATATTCATGCTTGCTAACTTCTTCATCAATACCGAATGCTTTATTTCGTCAAAGGCCTTAGAAAAATCAAACAGAACTAGGAAACAGAACTTTTCGCATGCACTTAGATTTTCCGAAGATTTTAGACAGACTCGCGATAAGTTGCAGGATTACAGACCTCCGCGGTACAGAACCAAATTGACAGGGTGTAATGTTGTTCAACAAATGTTCTGAGAAAACCTTCAAGACTAACCTCTCAAAAACTTTGGGTATGATGCTGAGCAGTGTGACAGGTCTACAATTCTTCAGCTCACTTTTAAAAAAACATCTTTGAAGACTGGTGAGACCAAACCGTGCTTCCACGAACCGGGAATTTTTTGTAACCTTCCAATATTGTTGAACAGACTTTTAATTGATTCGGAAACAAATTTTGCATTTTTTTTTGAGCAGAAATGGGGGAATGCCATCTGCGCCTCTACGTTTTTGAGTTCTTTGATGATCTCGTTTCCGGTAATTTTTGTTTTCGCTCCACCAGCTTTGAGAAGAGGTGGAGCATCAATCTGTTCATAACATTCATTAGTAACTACTGATGAGAAATACGTGATGAAAAATTCTGCCTTTTCTTTACTGTTTCGTGCAACGGAATTCCAATCAAGATGTACAATTTTTGATGGGAATTTTTCTTTTCGGAAAATTTTCAAATATTTGAGTATTTTGGAGCTGTTTCTGCTTGAAATCAGTTCCTCTTCGTGTTCTTGTCGGTCTCTTTCTTGCAAGTTAGCACAATGCTTTTCTGGTTCTATTAATTGGGTGGCTAGGTAAGGAGAGAAAATCTGGCAAAGTTTCGATTTACGCCTTAGTGTACTCAATCTGTTTAATTTGAGCGATGTTTCCGATGATACCCATGGCGAAATTTCTTGTCTTCGTCGATATCTTCTAGGCGTAGTTTCTTTTATCAGATGAAAAATTCATTCGTACCACAAATTTTTATCTATACTGCTGTATTAGTAGGGGTCAAAATCTGTGATTTTACCTTTGCTGCTGTAACAGTAGGGGCTGCAGTAACGGCGGAGTTTCTTGTCTCCGTGGAGTTCTTCTAGGCGTAGTTTTTTATATCAGATGAAAAGTCCATTCGTATCACCACTCTGAGTTTTTTTCTATGCACCTGTAACAGTAGGGAACAGTTGGGATTGTTCGTATTGAGCTCATTTAGGCATAATTGCAATAGCTATAGTAAACTTGTTGTTTCTTTTGAGGCTCTCTTGATGTACCAGTTATTTCGGTTCGTACCGGAAAACTGTCAGATGAGTCTTTTAAGTTGTCTAATAAATTGACTGAACATATCAAACCTACCATTGGCTAGGACTTAGTCTAAGCAAGATGACTTTATAATGTTAAAACCAACACTTTGCTTGAAATTAGCGTCGATAAGTCTGTTTACAAAACAGTCTACATAAATATCAATTGATTGGTATATGTCCCGATCTATCCCGGGTAACTTAAAATTGCCAGCAAAAAGAATTTTTTCATTAGAGAAAACTAAAAGAAGGCAAAAAATAGCATCAATATCGTTCTGTTGAGATCTATAGGGCCTTTTTCGGTGGGTTATAAAAAGAGCTATTACTGTTGGGTCAGGTTGGTTTAGTTTAATAGCTACCAGGGATTCTCGAAGTGCCTGTGAAAGGTGGCGAATATCTTCTTCAGTAAAGCTGACGTTGTTTGATATTGCCATCGGACGTCCTCTGTGTTTAGGTTTTTTCATTTCTTGAGTTTCTATTAGCCCTAACTATAATATATTGAGATAGGAACAGTTCTGAGCTCTTGATGTCACGCTTGTAAGCCATTTTTCGGTTAGTAGTAACAAATCAACTGAGTGTTTCAATACAAAATCAACTAGGTTCAGGCGCTTTTGTAGACTAAGTAAAATTCTAACATTCAGTAGGAGCATCTTGAGCGAGCCTCATAAACAGAAGCCGTCTTTTGCAAATTCAGGCTGAGGTATGTGTTTTCTTTTTCTACGCTGAAGTTCAAGTCTTGAGGCAGGTGTCCTAATGAAATACATGTGGCGCTCAGAATTTTGGCCGTCCTTTTCGCGTGCTTCCGAAAGTTTCATTTTTATGAGTTTTCTCGTTTCTTTAGAGTAGTCACGAGAGACGCCTATTCCTCTGTATGAGGGATCTGCATTTTTTTTAATTTTTAAGAGATTTAAAGATTTCTTTCTCAGTTCTGTCTCTCAAGACAATTTTCAGAGGTCTATTTCTTCTGATTAGATCTCTTGGCGAGGGAGGTTCGCCCAACCTTATAGCTTTCTGTATTTCAGGCAAATTGCAGCTTAGACCGTTTGTACAATAAATTCGGAAAAAACTCAATGTCGTCTTTTTGTCTATTTTACGGACTATCTCTTGTTCTTTCTGGTACTCTAAACAGTACGATGTTTTGTTCCCGTTTTTCAATCTCAATTTTTCTTTCTCTTGCTGCTCTAGAGTTTCTCGCACTATACTTCGATAATTTGGAGTGTGGAAAGTTGGTTTAGGCCATGCTGGCTTTTTTTGTTTCTCAATTAGCTGATCTAATTTTATTTTTCCTGGAAGTTACACTGGAGAAGTTTTAATTGGCTCTCTTTCTCCTTTTCAATTGTTTTCGGCAGACCTTGTATTGTAGCACTATTTTCACTCATTTTTTCTCAATTTGCGTTACTTTGAATGAATATCAAAGTTTTGATCAATCCCTTTCAATTCGCTGTTTGCACTCTCTTGGCAATTTTTGCATAACAAAATTAAACCACTTTGCTTTGTTAGCCTACCTAAAATACAGGCAACTATAGCAGAACACGTTCCAGAATAATATTAAGTGCCACACGGAAAACACGAAAGACATGAGACCGTACATTCGCTTTTACATTCCCCGCATGAATACTTGCTAGATTGATTTCTAGAGCGTGTGCCTTCAGGCATTGTTGCAAGTACAAATTCTCAAAACTCGCGTCCCCCCCCAAAAAGGACCTAGAAGGCTCAGTATGAATACAGAGTACTTTCTTAAGATGCCTGTTGTTTCTTTTTTGTCGTTGTTTTCTTGAGGGCTTGTCCTTTTTGGGTTTCTGTCTGAGCTTCTTGAATTGCTTGGGACCAAAATTGTCTAGTTCAGCTCTTTCCTTCCAAAACACAAACAGCAAACAAGTTTTGGTTTTGACTGACAGATGGAGTTGACTTATATCGTTAGTTAACGTGGCGCTCTTTCTATTTTGGTATGATATGAGTTGCTTGAATGCTTCGATAACTACAATTCCAGTTAACCTCAGCTGGCTGAGAGCCCGAGAAGCTCCAAAACCTTGAATTTATACTTCGATACGGGTTTTGTACTTTTGGAGAACTGATAATAATTCTGATATGGGTTAGCCTTCTGTTTTCTTGTGAGGTGCTAGCATGTTATTGATAACGTCGTGCCAAATTGCTAACATTATCTTTCTTTCAAGAGCACCTCCTGCGTCTAGGTAGGATTGAAAAACTTTGTTTTTTATTGGGTTTCTTGTATTGAAGCTCAAACCACCAAGATGCTAGAAGCTTCCGAACAGTGGCCTCTTCTGTTGATATGGGAGTCCTTGAATCGTATTTCTCAGTGAACTTGCACCAATTATATAAACCCTTTCATAAACATACAATTCCGGCTACTAAAACCCTCTCTGATAAGAGGCTACCCAATTCCAGTTTTCCAGACTTTCAATCAATTCAATCTTTAATAGGTTTCACTATTAACTATTCACTATCTGTATATATATATATATATATATATATATATATATATATATATATATATATATATATATTCCTTCTTGAACAGCAAACGTTTTTCGATGAGTCTGAGCTGTCAGAACGGATTAAAGAGGTAAAAACCAGTAGCCGTTAGGTTGCATTGTAGTCACTATGCAGGCTTCAATTGCCCTAAATCTTGCTTGTCGGATAGCGTTGTAATTTTTAGATATTGTTGTCGTTTCTGCCTCTGCAGCTCTTGACGCCCACAAAATAAGTGTGTACATTGGTAGTTTGCGGCGGGTTTTCATGTTTTTTTTTTCAAAATGAAGAGGATTTAAGCTTAGATAAAGGACATTTTTAAGAGATTTTTTGGGACAATTTGCGATTGGAAAATCCGAGCTCAAATTTATAGAAACAAATGTAAATTAATTTAAGAATTTAATATAGTTGCAATTTAATGTCAAATTTAAAAATTTTTACAAATTAACGTGAGAATTTGCAAAAATGTCCTCCATTAATGTCAAATTTGCAATAACTGTTTTCAATTAGTTGCATTTATAATATTTTATTTTACAAAGCTTTAAAATCCATTTGAGAATTTTTGCAATTTTGACCTTACATATCATCTAGGGTAGTTTTACATAATTTTGGCGACTTTTCTGCACTTTAGACATAGTTTTTTTTTGTTTCTCTGGCCTAGTTTATTCTTTGCACCTCTTTTTATTATGTTTTTTAGTAGCCTTTCAACAAAGCAATAAAAATGAATAGTGTCAGTTTCAAAAAGGGAAATAGAAAAAAGGAAAATGATAAATCCGCACAGAATCTTTTAGATAATCGTAATTTGAACTTTGTTCTAATTGGTTTTAGGTACCAAGTTCCATGTTTATTGGTATTAGCACTACTCTTTCTATCCTCTGAGATTAAAGAGTGTGCCAAGCTAAAGATAGGAAAACTGATCAATATAGCACGAACTTTTGTCATATTTTCAAAAAACATCATTGATTTTCTCCTCTTGTTTCGATCCCAATCAGTGTCATGGGAATCAATGGCTGCTAATTTCAACTTATGGAAAGGATTTTCCAAATTGATTTACGTTCAAATTAGTCTCAATTGTTGCACAAAACTATAAAGATTTGAATTAATAATAAATTTCAAAGGGTTCTCTTTTTCGAATTTTTAATTTGATAATGAAGATGTAGATTCTAATGTTTTGCTTTTTGTCTGCATTGCAATTGGGTATTAAGTTACAACATAATTATTTTGAAAAATATTATAATGTTAAATAAGAACAAAAAGTTAATTTTTCTGCATAAAACCAAGAGTTAATAAAAAAAGGTTGAAAAGTTTTGCTTTTCCTCCTCAGACCATTGATTTTCTCTTGACGTGATTAGATTAGAGCTCGTTTTTTTCCTAGTTAAAAAGCAATTTGCGGTTTAGTAAATATATAATGCATCCACAGGAAGAAACAGCCACGCAGTATAGGTTTGATTTCTTAGAACACTGAAATCTTGGAAGTACAAACAATAAAACCATCATGATAATTTCGGAAAAGGAATTCACTTGTTGCACTATGTATTTGCGAGTAAAATTTCTTCCAAAAACTCTTCATTCACTAGCAAATCTGAGCAGGAGGAAAATTTCTTATGGATTGAAAGTACTGTCGTTCAATTTCCTACTAAAGAAGCAGTCACTCTGTCACTACAAGTTTCAGCTGAAGATTGTAGATGAACGCCTATAATATCATATTACGCTTAAACATAAGGTCATAAAAATTTGTAGAATTTTGTATTTCTGCCGTCAGAAGGCTTCTAGCTGGGGACTAACTAGCGCCCAAAAATCTACAAAAATTATGAAATATTGGTTGGTGGTCGCCTACTTGTTAGGAGTGTACCGTGTTGTACACTGCTTGAAAACTTCACTTCAGATAATTGAACTAATAATCCAGAATGCAATACCAGCAACCAATAATGTTATAGCTAGAAACAAACAATTTAAAAACTTCAAGAGTCCAAAATTATTTTTTCCATCGAAGCTATTTAATGGCCCACGCTAATTCGAACCAGTTCAACCAATCTATCCACAAGTATCCAAAACTTGATTAGGCTCTGCTTCCTAGTATCTAATTTACTGGTCAGATATCTATAACCTTTGCAGTCAACATATGTAATCACCTTTGCAGTCTCACTCACTGCCATTAAGAAAATAAGTTCTTGCACAAAAAACTAACTAAATAACTACAATTTTCTGTCACTGTTATCCAACTGCTCCATTCGAGCCTTCTCTCTCTCTCACACTCTCTCGCTCTCTCTGATCTGATGGTTTGTCTTTTGCTTGAGGGTACTCAAGCTTATCGGTTTTTATGAGTAATATATAACGTGTCGTTTCGTACTAGATCATTCCGGCCTAACGAATCCGTCCAATAGTGGTCGCAGAAGGTCAGTCCTGAGATGCAACTAATCTAATGTAATTGATTTCTCAAGTTGACCGGAATTCCGTAGTTTAATTGGTTTGCTGAAATCAAGATCCAGAAAAACTCATCCTTCATGTTCCACAATCCCTATGTGAGCATGCTAGTTTTTCTCCTTTTTGAGTTCTGGGTAATAATCTGATTCATCTTGTTGGTACCTTTCCTTCCCCCTAGGATGTAGTATTCTTTGCTTTTTAAACGTTTTTCAAAATCTCTCCAGATGACTACAATAAAAGAAAAAATCGGTGAAAACTTAGGTATTCATACTCCTTTACTTAAGAGATAAATCGCCAACGTTATAGCTTTGGAATTTCAAGATATTGCTTTTGAAGTCCTTACGTTTGAGTAAAAATTCTGACACGAACTACGGCCCTTGTAAAAGTGGTGCTTCTGTCATTAAATTACAAATTAAAATAGTAATCTTATTTTGTGTCATAAAACGGCAATACCAAGAAAAATCTTGGATATCAAAAAAACTGAGTGTTTGTCTCAATACGTCTGCAATTGCTCAAGTAGTCACCAGATAGAAATTGAGACCAGTTGGGTGTGAGGAAGTTGGTTTTTAACGAATTGGAGGGCATGGTGAATATGTGGACGCCCATATTTTCATCAAACTGGTTTCTCTCTTGTGAAATTTTTCTTAACAACTCGTGCGTTCTTCAGTACATTTCAATCTAGTCTCAGGATGACGGCTAACTAATAATTTAACCTGTTGCATACATCGAACTTACTTCGAAACTAATTATTTCCACTCTAATTTCGGCTCTGGAACATTTGGTTTTTAGAAAAGTAAACCATTATAATGCTAAATTCTTTTGAGACAAATGGTTTTGTCAAGTGTAGGACTACAAAAGCTCTATTGAAGTTGAATTTGTCTTGCTTAGGGTACAATTAGAAACTTTGACCTCTCCAATTTTTACCTGACATATTTGACCTGACATAAAATTAATATAAGAATTGCAACAATTGTTCCCATCATTTCCTAAGATTTATACCGGATTTCTTCTGCCATGACAAAATACTGCTGTAACATCACTCAATGTATTTTCTCAACAATTGTTTCCCGTTTTTTGATCCAAAACCACTACCATAAAAGCAAACAAACATCTTTTCCATTTAGTTTCTTTTTATATTCAGTTTTAATGCTTGTCTTCTTTTTTGTTCTATGAAATCGTTTATCATTAATATGTAACCCTTCGCGCTTGGTTGTTATACATAGGAGCCAAATTCTTGCAAAATTACACCGTTGAAGCAGCAGGTTTTAGTGAACATATGTAATTGTTCCCACAATGTGCAAACAAACAATCGGTAAATCCCTTTATACGTACAGTTTGCTTTTTTCTTGAGGCTGCAAGAGAAGTCTTCAGGTATTGTTTCTTATTGGTTGTTTTAAGAGGGAAATTAACAACTTTCCGTTGACGAAAAGAGCTCGGAGTTTTCTCATTGCGCACATAATTGTTCGGTGCACAGTCTGTGAGTTTCATGCAAATCGGACTTTAGGAGATATATCCTTTTTTGAGGGGGTAGGGTTGGAGTAACACATTATTTTCAGGCATTTGTATTTGAAACAAATCGGCTTTCCTCTGCCAAAATCCGTTCGTCTTTCTGACCACTTAATTACTTTGCAAAGTAAGTTTCGCGTTTGTTTACATCACAAATAGAGCTGTAAAAAAATTCACTTCAACTTACACTTCTCAAGTCAGTTCTCTTTGTTTATTTAGTAAATATGTTCAAGATTAGCGCCAAAACTTAGCAAAGTAATTAACATTTCAATAAGTTCAATGTGATGTTTCGACTCCAACAATTTCCACACATATTGCTGTCTCAGAAAAGAACCCTGCAACACAAATATTAGAGCTGGCTGTTTTCAATCTAGGCTTTTGCATTTCAAGTAAACGTGGAACTTGTGTCAAAACTATAATCATTCGAATGAGAAACTGAGTGATGATAAACTTACCCGTTCATTCGGAGGCTACTTTTAGAAGGAGAGCTCATCTTGGTAAATTATAACTTTAATCTACTAATAAGTTCTAAATAAATGGGCAACTAGGTTCTATTTAACCCGTCAAATTCATCAGCTCAGTGGCGGAGAATTTCACAGCAGAGCATGATGTAAGTAAAGTGCCGTGCTAAAAGAACAATTGAGTGTGAATTTTATGTTGTTTATGTTGAAATTATTTAGAAGACAATAAGCTTGCGTTAAAAAGCAATTAGAGTGTGGACAATTGAGGAATGGCGTCTTAGACACTAGACAAAGGCATTAAGTAAAGATTAAAAAGGAAGGGAGGGGATCCATTGTGATAATGGTGGTCACAAAGTCGTATCAACAGAAATATCATACCCTCTACCATATTTTGTTTGCCTGCTTTTTCAAGAACCACACAACACACACACTGAAAAACAAGAGCATAATAAGCGACCAAAGTAAACTGATGTTGGCCTTGCATTTGTTTTGAGGTAAATGGAGCATAAATTCAACAAAATTTACTAACAGCGTTGCAAGGAAACTGAGTATTATAAGGTAAAAACGGGTAATGTATATTATTTCCATTTTGAAAGCTCCCATGCTTTAAACTTTTGGGATACGGTTCAAAGGAAACGATCGTGTGAAATGTAATTTGGTCTAATACAGTGATGAAAAGAACATCGGCAGCGACACGAATTTAAAAAGGGGGTGAAACAAGGTGGCAACAACATAACTATAGATAGTTAGTTAGTTATGAGATAAGATGTGAAAAAGGGTGCCGCATACTTGGTAGAAAAAAGGTGAAAAATTGATGCCCTCAACCGAATGATTAGATTAAATTTAATTCTGCATGCTCTGCGGGGAACCCAGCTCAATTGATTATATAAAAAGGAAACAGGCGTTTTTCGTCACGTAGAAGGTTTAATTAATTGCTTTTGTTCCAATCGTACAAATACATTATTGCAAAAGAAGAAAAGAAGTACGTCTTGGTAGTTGCTTTAACAGCGTGCAAAATATACCCCACTCGGGCAGAAATTGAGCAACAAAAATCTATAATTTGATGCGTATGTTAATTTTATGCGTCCAAACATGTTGATTACTCTGTAATGGTGGTTCTAATTGGGCTAAAACGGGCTTTAACAACCTGAAATTTGTGATTCCTCAATTAAAAATTCAACCAAATTTTTGTAAGTATACCGACACTGGGGTGGTAAGAAGAACGTGCAGAAAAGAAGAAATCTAGTTTAAAAAAAGCTGCTACAGCTTAGAAATTTTGCTTCAGCATTTAAAGCCTTGTTATCCTAAGGGTGCTCCGTAAGGAAATGAGAAAAGATAGAAATCGAGAAAACAAGAGCAAATTGTGGGCGGGTCTATTCTTTCTTTTATTGTTTTGAGGTTGAAATAAAATTGAAACTATACATTTTAGATCAAACTAAAAACAGTGTTTTCAGCTAATCACTCTTTATGTACCTAAAATACGTTTTGAGGCAAATTTCAATCAGGTAATGATTAATTTCTTGAAACAAGTTTGAACACAACAATTTCCGTATTTCTGTTATAACAATTTTTTTCGAAAAATGGCGTATGAAAAATATCCAAAACTTGAAAGGGGGACACTTTAAGTTTAAAAATTTGAAAAAAAAATGAACCGGAAAACATCACACGGTGGGAGGGGGGTTGGGGTTGGGGGTTGACAGATCACGTTGAAACTTAAGAAAACAGACGGCGAAATTTGAAGTAAACTTGTTAGGTTAAATGGAGTTTCGATTGTCAGGGGTAATTATTTACCGTTTAGAGCACAAACGTAACTATTGTTAAACCATTTGACCGAAAACTTTGAAAAAAAAACAATTATTTTGTTAATTTTCTCAATTTTATTTGAAAGAACTTTATCCATCTCTCTGTTTCCTGCTGTTTACAAATTCTTGCATTTTGCTAATAACAAATGTTTCTCTGTATCCATTAGATTTTTCTGGAAAAAGACAACTTCAGGAAACTTAGAGCTCTCAAAAAAACTTTGAGAGTTGATTATTCAGTATTCTGAAAACCACGGAGACGTAAAAAGTTTTTTTCATGGAACCAACATCGAATCAACCCAATTCGTTACTGAAAATTAAAGATGGATTTTTTCTTTCAATTTTATTTTAATTCCTTGTATTAACAGGGCAGATCGCTCAAACTAACCTCCTCTAGCATAAAAAACATAGAAGAATTTGAGAGTTCGAGAGATCGCCAGTTTGAAAAACTTTCTTTGGAATTTAGAAGAAAATAGTTTTTCACTTCTGTTTTTTGGAATTGCTCTTCGTATTGATCTTTCCGAGTCTGTGCGAGTTTCTGTATAAAGAAAAACTAAGTTATTCATTGATTGCTAAATTCTTAAAATTAATGAACTTTTTTGAAAGCTGGATAAAATTGTTTCCTTTTTCAAAGAGATTGTTTCCTTTTTCACATTTTGCTGGTTCACATAAAAATCATAAAACTATTTTTTAAAGTATGCTCGGGCGAATGAAAAGCAATTCGTAAAATTTACCGAGAGTCAATGTACCTCAATGCTGTTAAACAATAGCCAATTTATGGACAGCCATAAACCAAATCTCCATAAAAATTTTTGAATAAGTTTGTTTTATATTTTAGTGTCAGTTTTGCAATTACCTACAAAATTGCCTCAAAAAAATCCACATCAAGTGTCTTACTAAAATAAACAAGAATTAAATGAACGGTGACGAACCATTGGAAAAGATTAGTTACTAAAAACATTTGTTTGGTGTTCATATTTGTGTTTGCATGTGTAGGTGTGTCTGTGTTAGAAAATATGTGTGTCTGTGTGTTTGTGTAATTGTTTCATTATTCTCAAGCAACAGCCACAATGACAAATTTTATTAACATTTTACCGCTCTAAAATTACAATTACCGATATAAACGCTTCAAAATGTCCACACAAGATATTTAAAAAAAATAAACAAATCAGACCTAAGTGATCGGTGGGGAACTTTGATTAAAAACCCGTTGCAGAAGAGAAAATTAATTTGAAATTTTTTTTTGTTACTAGGGTTTGTATTTTTGTGTTTGTTTGTGAAATGTGCTTGGTTTTTTTATGTGTTTGTCTGTGTTTGTCAAATTGTACTATACTTAACTTCCTAGAATGTGTTCAGGCGTTTTTGTTTTTGTCTGTCGAAAAAAATGGCATACTTTTTGATTCAAACAGCGAAAGTAATTTTTGCCAATGCATGTAAGTTGCTTTCGGATACTCGCGTTTTCTGTTTTCTTTAACAGAAAAAAAGGTCGTTTTGCAAGCTTGATATGTATACTGGAGCATACTGTGCTACGCGAGTAAAATATGACTTCCAGAAAGAACTATTTGAAAGACTTTATTATTTAAATAAATAAAGACTGAAAATACTCTTCCCTGATTGGATAAAAAGGGAATAATATCTTTTCCTTTTTATCCTTTAGATGTTTACCCATTTACCCCTCTTCTCAGAAGAGAAAGTTATTTAGTCAGTACCAGTTCACCACCTGATATAATAATAAAGTATATTTCTCTCTCTCACTACTCCGCTCTTGTTTTGTATTGAGATATACGTTAGGCTTTAGCATTGGGGCCCGTGCACTGTCTACTGAAGCTCAGATAGAAGAGTAACAGACTAGAGATATAGAACTTTAGTTAGTCAGGTAAGCCTTAAGAGTACACCTTATTCTTGAGACAACCATAAGACAGTTCCAGAAGTAGCCTAATAAAGGTAAGCTCAGAAAACGTCTTATCTGGTGCCACCAGTGCTGAACTAAATTGGGTAAACAAACAGAAAAAACATCGAAAAAATAACAAAAGTATTGTTGGTAAACATAACAAATAAAAGGTACATTAAAATGGCTTACAAATACAATGAACAAACATATACTAGCAATTTTTTAATTCCGTTTACATTTGCTAACGATTGTCCACAAGAAAATCGTGAAATTATCTACAGAATAATAATAAACTTGGATAACAATCTCTTTAAAGAAACAAAACATATACAACAGACTAACATACATAGAAACCATCTAGTACATTACCAACCAGTAATACTACTGGATAGAGATCAACATAACAAACATTATGCATTCACACTAACAGATGAAAAAGGAGATAAAAGGATATTTTTTAATTTCCAAAATGAAACATCACTATCGGATATGTTTAAAATATTCTTGAAAAGACATGAGGAATCACAAGATAAAACAAAATTAACAGCTATAACATCCACTACGTACGAAACACTAAGGAATACAGCCGAATACCTGAACGAATATCGTCAACAAATACAGTCAGTGAACGATAAATTAAGTTTCGATATAAAAAATTATAACAATTGGCTAACAAAAATAATTGAATTAAAATCAGATTTTGAAACAACAACATTAGAATTAATAAAAATAGTATCTGAATTCACATTCCTATTTTGGTTAGATAACTTCGAACACATTAATGAAAAACGAATCCAATTCGGAGAAACATTTCAAGAGGAAATTAGTCATTTATGTGACGAACTACAAAACATTTGGAATAGCAAACATTATTCAGAACATTTTGAAAGCACATTAAAAAGATGCTCCGATAGCATAAACTTCATCGAAGGATTACACAGTCATGTAAAAATCACGGATCAAAGTCAAATAGGATCTTCTTCATTTAACTTATCAGGAAGTCTAACATCGACATCAACACCTAAAGACATCCAAACAAATAATAACTTACAAACAAAACAAAAATCAACACTAAAACCTGATAAACAATTAACATCGAATTTATTCGGAAATCAACAAAATATAGACGAAGATATAGATATCTCGGATTCCGAAGAAAGGGAGATCAGATTTGAAACTAAATTACCACCATCAGTGAACCAAAATACTCGACGGAAATATCCAATGAGAGATAATAGAAACAATACCTATATTAGTTCTCTAAATGACAACCAAGAGTATTACGAACAATATTGGAGACAACAAACAAATAATTACATAGAACTAAAAAATAAAATAACAGCTACAGTAACAAATCACACAAATAAACTAATAGATGATCTGGAAATGAAATATCAACAGATGAATAAAAGAATGGAAAAAAGACAAGAAGAAGCACTAGAAATGGTATTCAACAGACTAGATAAAACTCTGGATAACATAAATAGACAAACAAACTTCAGAACAGAAAATGAACAGTTATTCAATAACAAAAATACAGACAATATTGCGAACGAAAGTATACAAATTAATAATAGACAATACAATCGACAACAAGAAAATCGGAATAGAAGAACCAATTCTATCTTAACAGAAGAAAAAGAAACAACCGCAGTAGAACTTCCTCTACCCTTTTATAAACAATTGACATCAATGAGTATAAACGAAGAACCTCAAATAGAACAAAGCATCAGCAGTGGTTCAGTACCAACAACAATAAGACCTTTCGATGGTACAGACCCAGCATATACTGTTGAAGAATACTTAAACAGTATAGTTGCAGCTATGATATTTAGCAGCGGAATAGAACCAGTAAACAAACCTGGACATCATCAATGGAAAGTAAAACGAGCAGCTTTAATACTACATACCCTACAAGGACCTGCACAAAAATGGTATTCAACACTTCCAAGTGAAACAAAATTAGATTGGGAAACATTTTGCAAAGAATTTTCAGATATGTTTGATTCTGAAAAGTCAAAACAACAAGCAAAAATAATATTGCAACAACTACAAAAGCACACAAACGAATTACTAAGATCATTAGCTTTGAGAATAGAATCCCTCGTAAAAACTGCATATTCATTATATACAGAAGACTACAGAAATAGCGTAATGAACCAAACATTCATTAGATGTTTAGATAACGAACTAAAAACAGCAGCATTAAAAAAGCATGCGAATCATAAACAAACGCCAAGAGAACCGGAAATGCCATTCAAAGCATTGGTAGAAAAAATAGACCAGATGGATCTAACAAGAACTACAACAAATAATCACAAACGACTATATGAAGTTAATCAAAGTACAAGTAATATCAATGACGATCTAAAACAGATGAACATAGCCTGTAACAATATCAACGAACTTAACCAAAACGATCTAGAACAATTTGAAGGAACAATATGTAACGTCCTTAACGGAATTAATAATACATATGACAAAAAGAACTTTAAAGGTAGACCAAAATTTGCATTGTTTTGTAGCTATTGCAGCTCACACGGACATACTAAAGGTAGATGCTTCAAAAGACCACGTCGAGAAAGCATAGCACGACCAAAAGAAAGATCAGTCTATGGTCATATGAGAAATAATCAAAATTTACCAAACAGAAAGATTGATTCAAATAACATTAACGGAAGACAATTACCACCAACGTCACCGATATATAACAATTCACGAAGTCGAACCCCATACAGATCCCAATCAAGAAACAATTATAATAACAACGTAAATCCTAGAGATAATAGGAATTATCAAGGATATCGGAAATCACATAATTACAATAACAGAAGCACAAGTTATAATAGAAACAATTACAGTAGAAGCAGAGGAAACAGCTACAACAGAAATAACAATCATAACAGAAACAATAGTAGATCAAGTTCAAGATATACGGACAGAAACAACTCAAGACAACAATCACCATATAACAGAAATAATAATTACAATAACAGACAAAGATATAACAGCAGAGATTCAAACAGAAACGACAGATTTAGACAACGTTCAAGTAGTAACAATAGAAATTACTCAAACAACAATAACAGAGACGACAGGAGAAACTCATCACAAAGAGAACAAAATCAAAGAAATTACTCTACAGAACGACGAAATGAAGGAAATAAATATAACAATAATAATAACAAAAACAGAATAAATAACATTAAGTCAGAAAAACAAAACGATGACCCACCAGGAATTGACGAATACGAGTACATATCAGAGTCATCAGACGAAGATCAAGAGATATTAGATAAATTCTATAACGCAAACGAAGATACATGCAATACATTAATAAATACATTAGAAAGTAATCCAACATGGATATTACCGATGTATCAATGTAATAAATTTGAACAAGATTTCACTAAACAAAAACCAATTTTAGAAATTGATTTTCTACTGGATTCAGGAGCAACAATAAATTTGCTCAATGAAGATACTTGGAATGAGATAAAATATAATAACCCAGAAATACAATTGGTAAAAGCAAACAAAACATTAACTGCAGCGAACAATACCACAATAGAAACATACGGAACAGTCAAATTACCTCTAACGCCAGATAGAATCTCGAATAACAGAAATAAACCTCAAAACAATTTTTACATTCATTTTTATGCAACTCAATGCAATCATAACATCCTAGGCACCCCCTTCTTTAAATAATATATCGAAACGATAAATGTAAACACAAAAAGACTAACCTTAAATACAAATACAATCCTAGATAAAGATATTATATTCTATATGAATAGTACAAAAGGTTACCCGTATTACTCTCGATTATACCCAATATTTAACAGAGAAACAATTTACATCGAACAGAACCAAAATAAAAGCATAACATTTCCAATACCTATATTTAAGCAAATGAAAAAATCAAACGAAAAAACAATTCATAAATCACACTTCTATTTTGAACCGATAAACAAATATCACAATATATCTTTTACAGATATAAAAGACTTCACAGCAGATGAAGAGTATTTCATAGACATATTACTAGTTAACAAAAATAGACATAGAATAACCATAAATACAGGGTTAATTGGTTTCATGAATAGAAATATTACATTTAAAAAACAAGATAACGAAACATATCAAACAAATTCAATTGACTTATTCACAGCATTGTATCACCTAACATACGAAAGTGAATACGATATTAATGAAATACTAAACATACAAGAAAACGAAACAATCAAACAAGTAGCAACATTTGAAAGAAAACCAAACTTTAAATGCAAATTCAATATTAACAAATATTCAGAACAAGAAAAAGAATTTATAGAAATGTTTGATTTTCAACATTCACACTTAACACAAGAAGAGTTCGAAAAAGTAGTAACAATCATATTACAATACAAACAAGTATATGCAACAACAAAATTTGACGTCGGAAAAACAAAAGTAAAATTGAACCTACCGATGAAAAAAGAAGCAATTTTCAAAAAACAACGAATAAGCAAAGTACCGATACACCTTCGAGAAAGAATACAAAAACTATTAGATATATTAAAAAAATACGACATCATTGCACCCGTTAACAAAGAACAACTATCAACAGGGAACACATTTACAAATCCAGTAATAATACTACGAAAAGGCGAATCTCTAAAAATCGTGCTAGATGCAAGATATTTAAACAGCATGATAGATGAATCCAAATGTAACTGGCCAATCGAACCAGTTGATGTAGCCCTAACAAGGATTAATGGAACAATATTCACAACAGCAGATCTAAATAGCGCATATAACCAAATACCACTAGACGAAGAATCAATGCGATATACACATTTTACAATCGGAAATGAACAATACTGTTTTAAACGCTTATTCTACGGAATATCAATTGGACCAGCAGCATTGGCATCAATACTAACACATTTTCTATATCCTTTAATTAGAAAAGGAACAGTCATTACATACGTAGATGACATATTTATCCAAACAAATTCATATGAACAAATGTTCGAAACATTGATAGAATATCACAGAAAACTACTTAAAGAAAACCTCAAAGCAGCACCCGACAAAACATATTTTATGTTAAAGAAAGTAAAATTTTTGGGACATATAATTGAAGATAAAAAAGTGAAACCACTTACATCACGGATTGATGGATTCCAAAAACTGGAACCACCAACGAGTATGAAAGCTTTACAACGATACTTAGGAACAATAAATTTCCTAGCGAAATACGTATATGGTATGCAACCAATACTAAAACCACTATATAATCTCTTACACAAAGAGAACGACTTTAAATGGACAAAATAACATCAAACAATTTTTGAACAAATGAAACGAACAATAACACATAAACTTGAATTAACAATGCCAGACACTAAAAAACCATTTTACATCATAACAGATGCATCCAACACAGGCATTGGAGCAGCATTATTACAACAGCATCCAACTGAAAAGAAGATGAGATTAATATCAGCAAACTCTAGACTTTTTACACCAATTGAAATGCGATTATCTACATTAATTAGAGAATGCTCAGCGATCATATTCGCCCTAACGGAATATGAATTCCTACTAACAGGTTCAAATCATCCAATTATTCTATTTACAGACCACAAACCAATAATCTATCTATTTACGCAAAAGAATAAACCGAATCACAGAGTTTGCAGATTTCAACCTATACTAATGAAATTTCCAAATTTACACATTATTTGGACAGAAGCGAAAAACCTAGCCCTACCCGATCTTCTTAGCAGAACAATAGATGAAGAACATTTTATTAAAACACGAGACATTACAGTAGAAATACCGGAAAACTTAAAATTCTTTTTTGCGAAAACACCATTTGCAAATAACCTAGAATGTAAATACAGCATATGTAATAACACAGATGAAGACAATAAAGAAAACACACACTATTCAGTTCTAGCTAACATACATAACAACTATTTCGAAATCAACATTGATAAGAATGAATATCACCCAATTTCATACGAAAAGTACAACACAGAGACAAAAACAAATTTAATACCGAAATACAAACCAAAAACAAAAAATTGGCAATCACCAATTGTAGAAAAAGACGATTTGATTATTGAGAAAAACCAAAAAGGACCATACACTGTTCACCATGACGATGACTACCTTAGACTAATTAACAATGTTAAACAAGAAAATAACTAAGATAACGCAAAAATAACAGACGTTTTCTATGATGAAAAAACGAAAATCACAGAAGATCTCATTAGAGAAACACAAATAATAGATCCAGTAATTCACAAAGTAAAAATGTTGAAAAATCATAACAATAAACCACATTCAGTAACAATGGACATACGCGGAAACAAAGGACTTTTCGCATACTATAGAAAGTTTAAATCAATAGTAATTGACGAAAAAACTGGAATATTTAAAATCATAATAAGAATTCATAAAAGCACAATCCAAAGATTATGCTTACCGTTAACATTACTACTATGTGTTTTTTACGAAAATCATTGCACAGACACAGTTGCCCATACAGGTCTTGAAAAAACAAAAAGAAACATAATGGAGAAATATTATTTTCCAAATTTAACAACCTAGATAAAAATCTTAATAGCAGATTGCATACAATGCCAAACAAACAAAGTATTTGCAAACACAAAAACAAAAAGTAGAAAAGAACAATTAGCACCGACAAAATCATATTTTAATGAGATGATAATGATAGATACAAAAGGACCCATCCACCCATCATCCGAAGGGAATAATTTTATCTTTGTAATAGTAGATGCATTTTCACACTATGTAACAATTATGTGTGCACCCAAAAATAATGCACATTATGCATTTACGGCATTATTTGAACATTGGTTTATGAAATTTGGATTACCAGAAGAAATTCGTTCCAATAACGGATCAGAATACATTAACACAGAATTAACACTTTTATGTAACTACTTTGAAATCAAGTTTAAACCAAGTACAACATATGCACCTTGGACAAACGGACTAGTAGAAGGGACAAAAAAAATAATCGGACAATTTATCAGAACATTACTAGACGAGAAATATCACAATTGGTCAAGGAAAGCAAAGTTCTTTCCATATGCATACAATACTCAATACCAAACACGATTAGGTATGTCACCATACGAAGTAGTTTTCAACCAAAAGCCAAGAAAACCGACAAAAATAAAACTTGGAACAACAACAGACGAAATGGGAAATTGCAACCCAACGGAAAAAAGTGCATGTAACACACAACTAGCACATACTCATATGGAAAAACAATTCAGCCATCCAAAGATAGCAAAGTTGCAAAAAGGAACATTTGCTAAATGGTTCCTTGATAAAGAAAAGCACTACAATGATACATATCGAACAATTACAAAAATACTTCAAAACCGCAAAAAGTTAACAGATGAGATGAATCTACGATTTCGCACAGCAAAATCACTTGAGAAAAATACCTTTGTATTAGTAACAAATCATCAACAAATTGACGGCGTATCTAACAAATTACTACCACTAAAAACGGGACCATATCTTATCACAGATAAACCTACAGAAACAACATACATATTGAAGAATAACAATAAAGAATACATAACAATACACAGAAATCATATAGTACCGTATTATCCAAAAGAAAAACATATTAAACTAGAATTACAAAACTATTTACTAACGAACGAAATTCCATTATTAAAACAACCTACTATACAAACATCACACAAAAAAGAAATAGCACAAGATAACATTCAACAAACTCATAGTTGCAATCTTCGCAAGAAGAAAATACTATTAGCATAAATACTATACTAGAACAATAATAAATAATATTAATAATAATAATAATAATAATAATAATAATAATAATAATAATAATAATAATAATAATAATAATAATAATAATAATCAATTTCACACTAAAAACTAATAATCCGTACTAAATAAATAACCCATATTAATACAACGATATTCAGTGTATTTGTAACAGCCAACATTAACGAATTCACACATACGTACCGTAAAATAACTCACTATGGATTGGAGTCTCAACTTTTATACTCTCACTCTAAAACTATCACCACTAGTAAATATCATATTACACGAATACTCGAAATTCTCTAACATTATAAAATATTCATTTCATTTGACCGACTATACCAAAAGTCATTTTATGATTATCCGTGCATACAGCTACCATTAGTAAAACTACTAAACAGATTCCGTAACCGTTTACTGCTCTAATACTACCTAATATAATCAATTTTCAAAAATTATCCTCATAGAGTATTCGGAATATCCTCTATGAACCGCGTAAAATCTATCACATTACAACAATAAATCTATCTCTATGTACACTCCTATGTACATTCCTATGTACATTCACTATTTTCACGGGGACACAGACCTAACCCGAACCTTGTGTGCAAAGCCAAATACATATATTAGAAAAGAAACGATAAATATATCTAAATTAATACAGAGCATACTACGAACATAAATACACATGAATGGAACTAATAATAAATGGTACTAAAAGGTGCTCTTATTCAACTAACCACTAACCAACTATAACACATTAGATCATACCCCGAGATATATCGCCATAATTTTCATCATAATTTTCCCGATATAAATCCCGATATTAAAATTTCATAAATATCTTTGGGAACAACCATTACCAAATATTTTAACACCTTTTAGTGGATACTTCATCTAATTCAACAAAATATAAAAACACAAAGGAGATCTAACTGTCTTGTAACACTGGAAGTTTAAACATACATCCTCTGATAAACCATCAGTTAGCAAACGCCAACCCAGACACACAGCCACCATTGCCATCGATAACCATTGTCATTGATCACCATCGTCATCAATCACCATTGTCATCAATCTTGGTCAACGATAAAAAACAAATAACAAAGATTCAAACAACAAAAAACAAATAAAACATATACATACATGATATTCTAACACAAATAGGTTTTGATAGTAGCCCTTGAAACCTCAACTATGATTGTCACAAAGGGTAATTTCTCATATAAACAAAAATTCAAAAACACAAAAATCAAAACACAAAAGGTATATTTTATTTGATGTTCAAAAGCTTAAAACTGGAATAGACGTTTCGAGATAATTGATATTAACAGTAAATAATAATCAAAAAACAAATATTCAAATAACAAGTAATCAAAGAACAAATAGGCAAATCCTTTTCTGAAAAGACTATCCGCAGGATCGAGGATCTACCCACCTCACGGAATGGAATAGATATTTTGGAGTTATCAACATTCACGAACATTAATAAATATAAAAAAGGAAAGTTTAGAAAACAACAAAGAACAACGATAGGAAAGAGTAAAAAATGACAACAAATAATTAATAACAGAATAAATGGTAAATACTAGTAATAGAAACGGAAGCTAAAAATAATGAGTACAAACTAATAAAAAGAAACACATCTAAAAATAGAGTAACGTATCGAGTAGACGAATAAGTCCACCTGAACAAAAGAATAATTTCTGTTCAGAATGTAATGAGAATAACAGAATGTAATTTAATAACAATCCCCATAATAACACGCAGTAACAGTCCATCCAGTAATCTCCAACAATAGGATCTAAAACACACGTTAACCGTCATACACGTTATCTTTGAATACATATATCCACATAAATGGATAATACACCCATTCACAATCTTAACATATACGTCCTACATCCATAATTATACATTCGGCTATCAGACATTCGGCCAAATAGAACTTGAACTAAAATAGAAACATTCGGCTAAATAGACCTTCGATAATATGCATAGTCAATCCGCAGTGCACCTTTTTGCACAGAACAATATACGTCATACCAAATAATACGGACGTCATACATCTCATTAGCGAAAATACGGACGTTATTGAAAAGCGGACGCTAACAACTAACGTCATACAACTAACGTCATACACATCATTAGTCCTCTTAATTAGAGATAACTCAAACTATAAATCATTAGTGATAAACACTAAAACCCAACAAAGACATCATAAATAACAGACATCATTAACGGAAGAAAACTCACAAATTGACAACATCCATAAGAAGATGACAGGGATGTTAAACAATTGACTGAGACACACTGTCTCTTTGCAAACGCAATTAGTAACAAAAAGCAAAATGTCAGACCAATTAATATTTACCAACACCATAAACAGATGGTGATTAACAAGATTGGTCTTACCAAGACCATTAGTAATTGAAAGAACATTTCAATTACGTCAATGCTTCTTAAACAAAGCATTTTGTACCATTGGTACCAACTACAAATTTACATTGCAAAGTTGCAAAATTGCAGAAGATTGCAACAACGTATCCAATTACCACTAATACCTTTTCAGTAATTAGACATTTTTGCACCAAATTCTTTGGTACAAACTGACGCCGCGAACCATACCAATGATCAAAGAAATTACTTCAAAACAAAAGGCAATGACAAAGTTGGCACCAACATCAGACTAATTACCATACCATACCATGATGGAAACACGCCAACTACCATCAAATATAATTAACTTCATACCAATACACCAATTTCAAAGAATAAACAACATCTTGAGAACAAAAAGAATTGAAAAATTTCAGAAGTAAATCCAATTCAAGAAATCGGAAACTAACATTCTAATTAGACCTAGTAATTATTAAAATTGACAACTTAACAACCCAAATATAAAAAACGGAAGATATGTAAATGTCAGAAACATTGTAGAGAACCAGAAACGAGAAAGTAAAAATCACAATTCTGATTTTGCTTCGTACAATCCACAACTGCAAAACTGACTTAAAAAATTTGAAAAATTTGTGAAAAATTTCAGCTAAGCTGAGAAACCGAAATTGTATACTCAAAACTCAAAAATTTTTTTCAACATTCAAAAAATTTTCTTTATCACATTTTCTCTCATTCAAACATTTCTATCTCAAAAGAATTCTTTCCTTGTTTCTATAATATCACATTAGGAAAAGAAGATAAACTATTTTTCAATCTCATCTTTCAGAATACAAGTTTATCAACAACACTCAATTGCACGACAACACAACTTAACAGGTAAACTGAATTACTTTAATTTCATTTCAGAACGGTTAATTCACCACTATACATATCACTGTGATGAAAAACCACCAATGTTAGCAGCATCAGAGTTTATGCACTCTTTAAACAGAAACCAGCTTTGTATAAAAATAAAAGTACAAAGAGACAATTTTACTCAGCTTAAAGTTCCTTTAAATAGTCATATACATTTTGATAACGACAGCATCACAACAACTGATTGTAAAATTTCAACTAAAAATTATTTATTCATAATTGAAGGAATAACAGAATCCGGACAAGAGGTAAAACTCTTTTGGGGAGAAAAACATTTCGAATTGTTAAAAGACATAACGCCCTGTAACGAAACTATTACAGAATTCCAAACATTAGAACAACAAATACAAACGGATACATGTGTTGATATCAACAAACTAAACACAGTTTTCACAGTAGTTTGTAAAAAAGACGCTATTGAACTTGTAGACGATAAACTGAAAGCCTAACAAATAATATGATACCAATTATTGTTATTGTAGTGTACCAGTAAATTTAAATTTCATACAATTAGTGCGACAAGTGTCAGTTACACAAGAAAATAACTGTCATTTTCAAGTGCAGCATTAAAAAATCTTTTCCAAATACCAACACTTGTTTATAAGTTTCAACAATTGATTTCTCAGAAACATTAGTAACACTCTATTTAATATTAAATAAAATAACATATTTCTTACTATATTCTTAGTACCTTGCATAGTCGTAATATCCACGTATCTAGCGATTGTAACAATACATGAAGTAATTAGAAATCGCAGAGTAGTATATGCAAGCCCACCAGTACAATAATTCAATGCACGAAATACATCCTGATATATACCATATATGTAAAACAAACATAGATATCGTCGAACTGGAAATATTTAAATTTATTAAAATTGCAATAGTTATATAATTCCTAGTACGCATGTGCTTAAGTTTAATAGAAACCTTTGTAAATCCATAAAAATTGATACAAACCCAGATATAGAAGAATCTATATATCACACATTACATTCACAAAAAATTTTTTATCTAGAAATTGGATTTCCTGCAGAATCACCATTTTACGGAAACGTTGTAATATACCAGTTAAATTTAAGAATACAACATAACGAAATTTGGATATCAAATATAGGAGCACAAACACACCAACCACAACAAGAACTAATACCAGTACTGATATTAACACCACCATATATGCAAGTCCCACCACACGGACCTGTTTCCGGAACTTAAATAATTAAAAATCAGCAAAAATTGCGTCATCAAATAATAATAGTAACCGTAACAATAATCAAGAACAACCACATCACAACGAAGTAACAGATTTGACAAATATACCAAAATCGCCTGAGATAGACGATACAGACCCTAGAAACGAAAACCCGTATACAGTACGGCGTGAGAGAACAGAAACTAGACACCTATTAAGAGGCAGACGTAGAGCATCACTCACATTTCCCACACAAGATTCTACATTAGTCTCATACGACTCTACTGATATAGAATCAAATACAATAAGACCAATAGAAGCCGGACAATCAGAACCACCAAGTCGAACCGGAACACCAACCGGAACACCAACCCGAACACCAACCCTCCATAATTCTAATATCAGTTCACCTAGCGACCATTTAAGTGTTAATACTATCCCAACACCTACATCATCTGAATTAAGAGCAAATCCATTTCTACCACCCACATTTCAACAAAGACAAGACTTCAATTTCGTACAAGACAATTTTCGTGTACAACCAATACACTCACCACATAGTTCAATTTGGTCAGCAACTTTACCCCAAAATACGATAAGTACGAACACTACACCAAATAGATCACAACAATCTTCATCCTCGAACACCTCAATGAGCGTACCACGAGTAGAAGTAACAAACTCTCTACAACCACCACGAAATACAATACTCTCACCCTCATCATTTATACCAGAATTAAGATTAGCATCAAGTCACCCCGGTAGAACTCGAGCAACACCAGTACTAAATCCAAACCCCCCTACTTTAAGTAGAACTAATGATCACACATATTTTTTTCCACTAGATCATAAGACCTGGAATCCACCTCCACCATTATACGGACCAACTAATCTTGGAGATACCCTCACAAATTGGTCAAGAATTAGACTTACGAATACCTTAAATCTAACACACTGCCAACGAAAGTCAGCACTTGAAGTTCTAGCAACACCATCTTTAGAACTAACATTTAATACAACGATTAAATACGATACGATATTCAATCATCCATTTCATGCAACAACACCCTCTATAGTAACAACAACAACACCAGCACCGTTTATTTGTATTGACTTTGTTTATAAGTTTGATAGATGCACTAAACAAACTTTAGGTTTTGCAACATTTTACAATCCTCATACAGGATTATCGTATACATGCCGTTTCAATTAAATTCCATAATACTAATATTAATAATAATAATAATAATAAAAATAATAATAATAATAATAATATTTACTTATATGAAAATAGACACACAAATACAATCGCAATATAGGATACAAAACAAACTAAAATAACATATTAAAGACCGTATCAACGAAAGAATGGTGAAACATATCAAAAACATAAAAAATAAAAATAAAATAAAAATACATACATCAAATACAATAGAACGCGAAAACTTCAACAAACTCTTGAAAAACGTATCTGACAATCAAACAGAAATAACAGCAGACTCAAACTCAATCAAAGACATTTATAACAACACAGCATTAGGGAATTTTAAAAACAGTTCAGACTATGAAGAAATGTGGAACATAGCTATTGATAAATGGACAAGAAACTGGAATTTCTATAGAGAACACCTCACAAACAGTATTCTAGAAAAATTCCAATTAAACAATAAAAGACAAAAACGTCAAACAAAGGAAGACTACATAGAATTAACAGGACAAAACATAAACGGCTCAGCAATCGGACCTCAAGATATTTTTATTGAACATTACGATTGCGACGCAGAGGAAATCACTAACGTAAAATACTACGAACTAAACAAAATTAGTACATGCAAATTTAAACCACTAGATTTAGATATGACAAAAACAGAAGTTCAATTGTTATCAAAAGCACAAGCAGTAGAGATTAGGGCATACGCAGTTGCAGGAACGATTAAAGAACGAGTCGAATGGTGTTCACAACACACCAACTACATTAGAGCAAACCGACCTAGCTATTATATATCAGACGCACAAAGAACAAAAATATTAGACCCGGACGAAGTTCGTAACGAACTCGCCAGACTTAACTTACTGAAAAACACAGAATATAAACCTACAAGATACAACATATCATTCAATTACATAGCTAACCCACCATTACAAAAGAGAATTGAAGACCTACAAGGCAGAATACAATTTCATTTAGATACCCCTATGGTACCACCATATGTCAGGATAGTGTATGATTACACAAACCCAACATGGATACCCTCCGCAATAAAAAACGCACAATCAAACTGTTTAACCGGAGTAAGAAAACAAAACAGAATAGACATACTAGATTGGACATTAGAAATCAGAGAAGTATCACTCATACTAAATCTTGATACGGAAGAAATCTCATACATGGGAACAAAGCTACCATGCGATCTCCACAAAGGAGAGTGTCAACCGACACCTTTTTCAAAAGCAACAATAGTTTGGGAACCCCAAACACATTGTCAACTATTTGAATTGATTAGATTTGATGCATGCATGGTAAAATACCAAGAACGATATTGGATAGAAACAAACGCAGAATGGACAACAGTACAAAAACCAGATATACAAGATAAATTAAAATTAAATAAAACAGCCTCAATAGCAACACGATTTGAAATATATCCAATAGTCGAACACGAATGCGGATCATTACAACCCCTACATAAAACAGAACACGATGATATTTACATAATATATGAATATGGCTTTGATATGCATACAGGACAGAAAACAACAAGAAAGAAAGATAAATTCGATGATGAAAAATTCATAAAAATAACACCAAAACAAATCATCTCAACGCACACACGCTATGAAGATGAAGATAACAACCAATTTTATTACGGTTTTATCAAGGAAAACACACACTTAAATATGAAAATGGACTTATATATGAGTAACATATACTCTAGAATCAGTTTAAAAGCAATAGAATTTTAATCACAAATTTGCGAACAAACCAGAAATCTACGACAATTAACACTAACACAAGTACAGAAGAACACACCACTTCTAGGATACATCCTTACAGGAGACAGATCGATCTTTGTAAAACAAGAAGGAGTAAACGTTATGAAAATGTACAAATGTGCAAAGAAATCATCACCACTCTATGTACCACAAACACGCGAATGCTATGACAAAATGCCAATTCTATACAAAAACAGAGTACAGTATGTACACCAACTAACACGCCAAACATACCTTTGGGCAAAAAAGGTACCATGTTCACACAGTAATTTTAATCAACTCATATCTATAGATACGGAAGGAGCATCTCGATACAGATTAACACCATATCCAGTTAAAGTTGAAACAATGCTAAACACTATATCACCTGAAGAAATAGTATTAGACAATATGTTTAGTAAAGCAAGTCTAATAGAAAGTGGAATCTACAGTAAAGAACAATTAGTACAAGAACGAAAAAGAGATCTATTACATGAATACATGAGAGACCGTGAAAAACCATTACAAGACGCACAGTCAGCTAATGCACTAAAACTTTTAGAGCTCGAACAATTAAGTTTATTACAAACATATAAAAATTACGAACAATCACTAAAATGGCTACGAGATTTGAATATCAATGGATATAACTTTCAGATTGATCAACCAAGCGTAAACTGGAAAGAAATTTTTGACGGCGAATGGCTCACAGATCAAATTCTAACCATCTTTGGTTGGCCATGGTACATATTAGAGAAAATGGCTATTATTTATGCTATGATTAGCATGATACTATTCATAACAAACCTTATTATTAAATTCTATAACGCTTTTGCTATTCACAAAGCAATCGGAAAGCAAGCAAGTATAACAAAAATACTACTAACCGGAATATTTGGAATATTTTCACAAACACTTACACAATTAGTAGCACAAATACAAGAAGAAAATCTACATGACGACAGTGACAATAACAATTCCCATTATGGAAACTCAAACAACAAAACGAGAAAAAGTAGACCTACCTTTCGTAGACATTCCGCAGAAGTAACAACGTCAAATCATAACAACAATGAAATACCAACAGAAATTTACGTTGATACAAATTATAAACATTACAACACAACAATCCGTAGAACAGAAAACGGACTACAATTACGAACTTTAGAACCAACGAAAAAGATACAGAAACCACCATTACCAGAAAGGAAATATAAACCAGAACCATTTAAATTAGAACCATTAAAAAAAATAAAAAAGAATAAACTACCATCAATATTACCACAACTAATGACACCACCCCCGGCATATCAATGCATCGGAAACAATTGATCAGCACCTATCCCTAGTGCACCAAAAGTTTAACAACATAATAGTTTATTCAACAATCATCCATATGAAACACCTATACCAATTCATCAACCAAAACCATATGAAATCCCAAATCCTTCATCAACAACTAACGAACAAAGGCACTTAATACCTACATCGAAACTACTAGATATGCAAAATCCCCCACCAATTGATTTTGAGCAACTAAAATTAACGGCTAACAAAATGCATAATCGCAGTCACAGCCTAGACGTACTCCAAAATGATCAACCACAAACAAATGAAGTCACATACTTTGATACTCATTCGGCTGATACATACGAAATTTAAAACAAAATGTACATTAAAGAACATCTAACAGTATACCCCCCACTACTATTAACTCATCAAAATTGCATATTCATAAAATTGTATATTCATAACAAAACACAAGAAACCTACAGTAAAAATGACAATATATTTTTCACATACAACAATATAACCACTAACGAGTGAGTTTTTAACATATCAAACTACAAACAGTTTCTATAACAGTCAACATAACAATTGAAACCATGTATTATTCCAATAGTAATAATCTATGAGTTTTAGCACAATGGCAACAGGCATGGAATACGAATCGCCATACAAATCCAATTCCCCATTCATCTACGAAGTTGAAAAAGGAGAACTGAGTTCCGGATCAGGAAGATCGAGTCCTGGCACAGTAAGAGACAACGCATCGGACTGTGGAACGCAAACAGACGATCAAATGGAGAATATTTCTGAAACAGTCACTACAATGAGAGTACATTTGGACAATACTCCACAGATTACTCAAACTCCACAAGAAATTGCACGTAAAATCAAGAATAAATTTGATAACCGACGGAACTTGGAATCCTTTAACACTAACAAAAACACTAATGAGCAAGGAACAAGTACCAATATGCATAGCTATGAACATAGCAGATTAGTTAATACTCAAAACCGTTCGACGACGGAGTCATATACATCACCCCCACTTCCAAACTACCCCCCACCAGTGCGACCACCACCACCCTCTGATTATATTACAGAACAACC
The DNA here is from genome assembly GCF_964194025.1 of Convolutriloba macropyga. Taxonomy (NCBI): domain Eukaryota; kingdom Metazoa; phylum Xenacoelomorpha; order Acoela; family Convolutidae; genus Convolutriloba; species Convolutriloba macropyga. Next base: position 51,268,608 of record NC_134468.1, read on the forward strand.
GAGAACACAAAGTTATAATCAACACCAATTGTTTACAACTAATCGTAGACCGAATAATTTAAGATTTCCCTACGCGGTAACAACAAGATCAGCTAATACTAAATCATTCTTCCACCAATCAACAAACAAGCAGACACCCACAACAACAGTTATGGAAACAATTGGGTTTCAGGATAAAGATCCTAGAACATTAAACAGCCCACACAATAGTAATTACAACCCACTGTTATCATACAGAAATTGGGCAAATATGCCATTCGATTCACGCGAATATAACTTTTTCATGGCACCTCTTCATAACCTTAAAGATCGTGTGTCAGAGTATTTCCCACCTCTGCCACCAGAAAACACAAATACAGTCAAGCGTAGTACGAAAAACAGGGGGAGAGACAAACTCCACCAGACTATGTACCCAATACTCAAACAGTTTTATAGCCTAACTGAGAGATTTTTATATGATTATGACTACGAGTTTAAAATTCCAATAACATGTCATTTCGACCAACTTATAGCTAAAGCATCCCAAGACTTATCTGCTTACAGTATTTACGATCATCAGATATTCCAACTGAGTTTCAATTTGTTGCATCCTACACCGAAAGATGCGCAGAACAATAACTACAGAGTGCATGAAACTAAATTAATCCACAACCTTATATATTATACATTTCTACGTGACAAAAGCCATAACACATCAAAAAGTTACATACACATAAACGACCAACTTACGTCACCTTATTTCCTTAATTACGGATATCGTTTAAAATGGGAATATACATTGGGCACACTTAGAAACTTTGACCCAATCAAGAACTACTATATATTCCAACCGAAAGATTCACCGGAGCGGCCTCTCATGGTACCGCTCGAAGCTTTGGAACCTTGCGAGGAATACCACGTGTATCACCTCGAGGAAGCGTAACGAACCGCGCTTTCACAAATAGGATAAACTTCAATAATGAACGGACTAAAACTGAACTTGAGCACGAACTATGCAACACAGCGTAAGCATCAATTACAGATATTCCATTGAAAGATCTAACGAACTTACTTGCATATTTCCTTTCGAAAGACGACAACTTCGTAAAGGAATACCGACATTATAAAGAACGGACAAACTATCCAAAACAGACGGAGAAATTATAACAATGTTGTCATAGTAGCAAGTAACAACTCTCAATAGTAACAAATCTTGATAATTTCGACAAGTAACAATCAATAACTATGAAATTAATCAGTGCATATATGATTATTTATGTTTTCTGAAACCCGAAATTCACCCTTTCCTGATAAATGTATTTATATCAGTCCAATACTTTGTATTTACATACTTTGTAAACACTTATATTTGAGTTTTTTATCCAGATAAATATGCTCACAACGAGTAATCTATAGTTGTACTTTATATTTGCACAACCATTAATTACAAAAATAATTGTACCAATTGTTATATAGCTTTTCTGTTCAATAAACTTTAAAAATACAAAAATAATTTTTTAATTTTCCTATAAACCCTAACCTAATTTCTAAACTGTATATGTATATATGCAAAGATTTTTCCATAGTTAGTTATATGCAATTTTGTAAATAAATAACAAATTGAAATAAGGCACAGAACTGACGGGAATTAGAACACTTGCTAAGTAAACAAAGTGTGAATGTACAAACAGTGGGTCATAAAACAGATATATTAACTCTATGTATAATATGTAATAATAACTTTCAGACCTTGAGTCATGGACATGACATTTCAACATAACTCACTCTAGATTCTTATAGAACCCATTTGTTTATACAACATACAAAACTATAATATCAGTTTGAAATCATAATAACATAGCAAAGAATTATAAAGTTTTCCAAACAAACTGTAACAATATATCAACTTATAACATAGATCACAACATAAAATATTTGCAATTCGAAATTTTCACATGTAAAAACATGAATAAACAGATGACCAAATGCATGTAAAATATACTTTCATTTATCAAAGAACAAAACACATGTATGGATACATTACAATAATTCTTTAAGCTATAGTAACAACTAACAGCTTCACCTTTACCTAGTAACAACTAACATTGTAATACTCCAAATACTGAAAGAGTCTTTGGATTATTTGGAAGATTGTATAAGCGCGCAGACAGAGACTTTAACTTAATTTCTGAAGTTAAAAGAAATAGAAGTTGATTGAATACAGTAGTTGGACATTTTTGGATATATCTATTACAAACCCATAAGCGAGATCTATAAAACCTTTACAAAATACATAACACAACACGAATTTTAGAAGTATAACAATACGATTCGTAAGAATTGATTGCCTCAGAATAACTTCGGATTTCGCGCAGGAAACAGATTATTAATACATGTTCATATTCGGTAACAAAATCTGTATTAATCCAACATGTCTAAACAATCACATGTCACTTAAACATTTCTAGACCATGTCACACACCTTGTGGTGACCTAACCAGTACTACCCTCAATTGATCCGTCGAATTCCATAAACATATAACAAAATACACTTAACACAGATCAAATAAATCTTTATTTTCTTTCCAACCCGAAGGGATACTACGTATAACAGAACATTGAACCCCAACACAGGTTATAATAGAGAAAAACTCTTCTGAACCTCTAACACCTAACAACAAATCAATTCAGGTAAGTCAGGTAAGTCAAGTCACTGGACATCAGGATCGCCTCCAAGCATCAACACCGGACCTACCCGAAAGGATCTTCACCCACTGGACGTGGTTATGGAATAGATACTTTTGTGGTTGTTGATGTTCACTCTTTGCTCTTTGGGCAACCTATGTCTAGGAATCGACTTACAGACGAACCGATCTCAAGCAACACACTCCAAAAAGAAAGAAAATCCTTCAGAGAGAAAAAAGAGAAATTGACTTATTAGAATGTACAAGAGACTTTCAAAAAACTCGAAACCCCGGAAAGATGGAGTCAAATATGACTTCCAGAAAGAACTATTTGAAAGACTTTATTATTTAAATAAATAAAGACTGAAAATACTCTTCCCTGATTGGATAAAAAGGGAATAATATCTTTTCCTTTTTATCCTTTAGATGTTTACCCATTTACCCCTCTTCTCAGAAGAGAAAGTTATTTAGTCAGTACCAGTTCACCACCTGATATAATAATAAAGTATATTTCTCTCTCTCTCTACTCCGCTCTTGTTTTGTATTGAGATATACGTTAGGCTTTAGCATTGGGGCCCGTGCACTGTCTACTGAAGCTCAGATAGAAGAGTAACAGTCTAGAGATATAGAACTTTAGTTAGTCAGGTAAGCCTTAAGAGTACACCTTATTCTTGAGACAACCATAAGACAGTTCCAGAAGTAGCCTAATAAAGGTAAACTCAGAAAACGTCTTAATCTTTAAAAGTTATGAAATATATCCAGAAAATCTTAGTCTGGTGCAAATTAGGTTGCTTAATCAGATGCCCAAATAAGCAAATTACAGAGCTTTAGATCTCTTCTCTTCTTTGGATTCAATACGCAGAGGGTTATCACAAACAATAACGTAACTGTCGCTCGAGAAGAGTTTAAATAACTAGCGATTATTTAACAAACAGTGAATCATGCAAATTACAATTGAGTATTTCTTTGTTCCTGAAAAATGTGCAACGGTGTTTCACTGAAAAATGGAATGAAGTTTTTAAAAATTTCAAACAAAATGAGAGAGCTATCCAAAAAACTGTTCAAAGCAAAAGCTTTTAAGCGTCAATTTCCAAAATGAAATTAAGTAAAACGTCCAACACTCAAAATTATGAGATGTCTCACTTTAATTCACATTTCTCGATAATTCCGGAAGGCTTTATCCGAAAGTTAAGATGCTGAAGAGAAAAAGTCTGCATAGGATATTTTGAGCAGCCAAACCACCATTTCAATCTATTCGAGAAAATTTCAATGCACAAGAATAAAAAACAATAATTCGCTTTTTGATCTCAACGGTTGTAGATTGCAAACTTCTATTGCGAGCTGCATTTTCAACCATACATTTTTGAAATTCAACTAAACGCTTGAAACATCACAGCATCAAACCCTATTAAGATTTACTTTTTGTGTTTTCTGAATTAGGATCTTTCAGTGTGAAACACTTTAAAGCAATATTTTTGATGCAATGCGACTCTTAGTAGGCCCACACAAAAGAAATTGAAAGGACAAAAACTCAGTAAAAAATCCCGATTTTTTAAAGTAAAATATGAAATAAGAACTTCAAAAGCAAAACAACCAAAAGAGATCAAAAACTAATCAAAATCTTATACAATGAATGACAAGCAAGCGCCCCGGGTTGACCTTTCTTGGCAACCATATCCAAGAACCATATATGGTCCCATACAGGCCATACAAAATTTTCTTATATGATCTTGCTATGGTTGCCAAGATCTCCATATATGATTCTTATATGGCATCCAAGAATCCAATATGGTCATTTGTGCGTTCTTTCAACGCCCATACAAAGCTTATGCAGCAGTTCCAGCTTTTAACGCTTTACACGACTTATGGCATATTGGTACCATATATGGTTCTTACGTGGCCCATATATGGTTCTTATATGGTCCATATATGGTTCTTATATGGCCCATATATGGTTCTTATATGGTCCATATATGGTTCTTAAATGTTTCTTATATGGTTCCGGCATGTTTCTTACATGGTTATTACCTTGTCCACTCAAGGCCATTACAACAAAACCTTTGTGATTAGATATATGGTGGTTACATGATCCATATATGGTTCTTACATGTTTCTTTGATGGCTCATATATGGTTCCGACATGAGCCAAACATGGTCCATATCAAGTTATTCCAAAAAAACCTTTGTGATTAGTTACATGATTCTTACATGATCCACAAATGGTTCTTACAAGATTCATACATAGTTCTTTTATGGTCCTCTATGGCACCATAAATGTGTATGGTCTTGGATATGGTTCCCAAGACACCATGAACTTCATTTTTTTTCAAGTGTCTTGATGAGTTTCTCTCCACTCAGAGTGCATTGTATGGGTGTTTTAAGAGCTTTTTGAGCAATGTTGATTTTTTTGCATGGTCATCTATATGGTTGCCAAGTTACCATAAACTCCATATATGGCTTGGATATGGTTGCCAAGAAAGGTTTATGGTGGTCAACCCGGGGCAGAAAGATCAATTTTATTCAATTCGAAGACCAGGCAATATTATCTAGTGGGATAGCTAACCCCCAAAAAAGTTCTTTTAAACGCTTCAGGAAAAAAACTATGTTCTTCAGTTCTTCATGAGAATTAGTTTCGTTATGATCTGCAAGTTCTTGGAGTAGTAATATAGCGAGTCAAAAAGGACGGAAATTCTGGTAGGTGGAAAACTATAACTGAATTCTCAATCTTCTGTTGCTTCTCCGTATTTCAACTTGCAGCTAAGAGCCGGGAAAGTAACAAAAATTGAAAAAAGCCCCTTTCAACCAGATCAACAGCACAAGACAGGTTCAAAACACGCACAAAGAAATCGTCAATTAGACAAGCCAAAATATTCTCTCCAGAACTACAAAACTGGAGTCTCACTAAATTGTATAACAAAAAAATCGAAAAAGGAAAAAGAACCGCCAACAATTTTCGACATTAGCTTGAGTATGAGCAATATCTGACACTTTGTCTTAGAACAATTAGGTACATTCATACGCTTCATTAGCATTCTGAAAACTTTGGGAGCAGAACCGTAACTTCTGCACATCGACGCCAATTTCCATGTCCGAAATGACTGAAGCGAAGCCTGCTTTTCAGCTCCCAAATTTAATTACGGATGTCATATATTTTTGACAAATTTTTTTTGACAAATGCGGTTCAGAAGTCAAAATTACGAGTTGGACTGGAGTTTGTGTCACGAATGTATCTGTAATTAAAACAGCTTTAATCTCAATTTTTGGTTCCTTGCTGGCTCATACTTCATTTGTGTCATATCCAAAGTTTTTTTTTGGAAGCAATCTGCCTCTATTGTCTTAGTTTGTGGATGAATCCGAACCATGTGACGACGTTAAACTGCGTACGGAAGTTAGTAAATTATCGGAATTTTTGAATTTGGAGCTGATGGGTTGTCGAATGGATTTTCGCGCCCCCAAGTAGATTTTACAGGAGGAAGTGACGGAGTAGGAATTTCGACACGGTCTAGCGCAACGCAATCTAGTTTAGGATTTTGTTTGTATACACGCGTTTCTAATGCCCCAAAACCATTGCCTTTGTTCGAAATACATGTGCTGTTAAAGACAATAGGTTGCTCATTTGAAAATTTCTTTGGTATTTAAAGATCCTTGTCTCCATTTTTCTTTTTGTTCTCAATGAATTCTATGATATCTTTTCTATGAACTTCTAATTTTTGTTCGAACGTCCTTTTTTCTGATATGAGATGCGATTATTTGCATAGGCATGTGGACCTGTTTTGCGCTCCTCTCGAGCTCCGAATTTTGTGATATCAGAATTGTGCCCCATCCTGGGTTTCTTCCTGGCTCTTTTATTTGGCTGGTCGTTTGAATTGATTTGAGGACCATACTGTCAGGAGCCAATACTTCGCACAATCTGTTTAAGTTCCTTTTTGTCTTTCTCCTTGGTTCAATTTCCCGGCTGTTTTGATGTAGACTCTGCACTATGTATTGGGTATTCGGTGGGGGCAATTTGCAGTTCGCAATAGTCTATGCTCATCGTGTTTTGCGAGCCTCTCTCTCACTGTTGCTTTCAATCTCGCGTGGCACATGAGCCATTCTTTTTTGGCGTGACTACTGACGCCTGAATCCAAATTGTTCGGGAGATAAGTACATTCTCCCAAGAGTCAGATCTTCATTTAAATATTGATTAGTTATTTTGCCATAATAGCTGTTTACACATTTTTGTATTATTGTAATGACCAAGGTTTCTCTGCATCCAGTAGATTTTTCGGAAAAAAAGACAACTTCAGGAAGTTTAGAGCTCTCAAAAAAACAAAAATCAGCTTAGAAAATTCACAATTCAGTATTCTCAAAACAAAAGAGACGTAAAAGAAGTTTTATGGAACGAACATCGGATCAACCAAATTCACTATTGAAAAGTAAAGACTTTCTCTTTCTATTTCATCTGTATTACCAGGGCAGATCGCTAAAACTAAGTTCTTTAAAAACTTAAGCATAAGGAAACACAGAAAATTTTGAGAGTTAGAGAGATCGCCAAGTTGAAGAACTTTGGAATTTAGAAAAAAAAAGTTTTTCATATCTCTGTTTTTTGATACTGCCCTTCGTATTGATCTTTCCGAGTCTGTGAGAGCTTCTGTATAACGAAAAACTAAGTTAATCATTGATTGTTAAACTCCTCATATAAAAATGAAGTTTTTTGAAAGCTGGAAAAAAATTGTTGCTTTTTCAGTTCACATAAATGTTCTCAGCTCACATAAAACGTTCGCTTACATATTAGACTCAAATAGAAAATAATTTGAACAATTGCTACAAATTGCGGTTCTAGATATTTGCTTCATGTTTTGTGGTGTGTGAGTTTGTGTGTGTATGTGTGTGTATGTGTGGGTGTGTGTGTGTCTGTGTGTGTGCGTGTGTGTGTGTGCGTGTGTGTGTGTGTGTGTGTGTGTGTGTGTGTGTGTGTGTGTGTGTGTGTGTTCATTAGCTAAAACACATCTGCGAGGTTTTGAGTTGCCTGTTATGCTCTTGAAAAATCAAAATTCTCCAGTTTTTCGGAAAAATTTTTGAAAAAGTTTATTTCGAATTTTAGTATCAGTTTTGAAATTACCTACAAAACGATGACGAAGCATTGGAAAAGATCAGTTACCAAAAAAAAGTTGTTTGGTGTTCGCTTTTGTGTTTATGTGTGTGACTGTGTCTTTGTGGGTGTGTGTGTGTGTGTGTGTCTAGGTGTGTCGGTTCTAGAAACTAGGTGTGTCTGTGTTACAAACCAAGTGTTTTTCTGTGTTTGGGTAAAAGTTCCATTATGCTCAAGAAACATCAGAAAGTCAAGCGCCAAAATTACAATTAGCGATACAAATGCTTCAAAAAGTCCAAATTAAGATATTCAGAAAAAAATAAACAAAAAGACCTATGTGACCGGTGAGGAGCTTTGATTAAAAATCCGTTGCAGAAGAAAAAATTAGAAATATATTTTTTTGTTATTGGAGTTTGTATTTTTGTGTACTTTGTGAAATGTGCGTGGTTTTTGTGTGTGTTTGTCTGTGTTTGTCAAGTTTCATCTGTGACTTTTTCTTTCGAAATGTACGACACTTAACTAACTTTCTAGAATTTGTTCAAGCATTTTTGTTTTTGTCTGTCGAAAAAAGATGGCATACTTTTTGGTTCATACAGAAAAGGTAATTTTTGCCTATGCATGTAAGTTGCGTTCGGATACTCGCGTTTTCTGTTTTCTTTGACAGAAAAAAATGGTTGTTTTTGCAGCCTTGAGATGAATACTGGAACATACTGTGCTATGCACGAGCCACCTTGTTTAATCACTATATGAGGATATATATATTTATTTTTTTAATGTTTTTTATGTGTGTTACATGAATTAAATTCAGAAAATCTTAGTCTGGTGCCATTGAGGTTGCTTTCATGTGGGTGATTGTGTCATGGCGAATTGTTTTCTAATCTGCTATTAGTATTGCTGAAATTTATCATTCTGCAATTAGCATTCTGAAATTAATCACCTTTTAGACTTTCGCCTATTTTAATCTAATTGGCAGGTTCAATTGTTAAGTATTGTGGAAATTAGATACTGTAATCAAGGGTAAAGGCAACAGATGACGAGAGTTTGATCCAATCTCAACTGGTTTTGGCAACTGTCACTGTTGCCAGGGTTGAGAAAAAGCGACGTTTTTTGTCGAATTTAGTCGATTTCGTTGATTTTTTATGTAGGAAATGTTGACTATCGTCGTTTTCGTCGGTATTGTTGGTATTTGATAGAAGAAGTGTCGATTATCGTCGTTTTTTGTCGCTATTGTCAGTCTCAATTTGTTTTAAATACAAAAGAAGCAGATTAAAACTAAGTGACTGGTGGTGCAGTGGAGGAGAAGGTTGATAGCATATTAGGGTTCGAAGGCTCGAATCCTGTTAGGGACTGTCTTTTTTTTAAGAATTTTAGAACAGCAAAAACCGACGATTCCTACGTTTAAAAAACGAAGAAAAAAACGTAATGGGTTTGATCGGTTTTGGGGAAGTAAAACCAAGGAAAACCGACGATTCTTATGTTTGAATCCAACGAAATTCTCAACACGAGTGTTGGCAAACGCTTACAGCTTTAAGCTTAAAACATAGTCGTGAAGAACTCATATTCTCGCGTAATTATACTTGATAAAATGTACTATTTGCAACGTAATGTTTTTAAGTGACCAAATTCAAGATGCCACCATTAAAAGATGAAAATGAATGCATTTCGGCATACAATAAAGCTTTGTATTATTTGTCAGAAGTGCTCCGTTATACCAAGTTCTCAAAGTTTTGGTAGTCGCAAAGGTGCTATCGAGATTATTTCATGGGTGTGGAAACAAATCGAGACAAGAAGGCTTCGCAGCATAAAGAACCTTATTCGAATTCGTCGCCTCAAACGAGATAAATTTTGTAAGCAGTGAATGGAACCGTTTTTAAACACTCTAGATGTCAATAAGGAACGGCCAGAACAAAGCAAAAATGTACATGAGAGAAAGGGTCAACTTTCTAAAATGTATCAGCATATTTTGTAATCTATATAATGTAATGTCCCAAAAGCGTTTCAAATGCGCAATCGAGTGCAGAGCAGAAAAATTGGGGCAACCTGCGTGAAGGAATATGTTACTAAATATAACCCCAGTGTCAATCAAGACGTCTCGTTGCAGGCGGGCCATGTAACCACTTTTGACAATCGATACCTCTTCTTAATTTGCCCGTGGCTCAGGCAAGAACCCTATACGAAATGTGGTTGCTGAAGAGTTGTAAAAATTTGAACCCAAGGCTGACGCAGGCTGAATTAAGGCGAAGTAAAAATAAATACACTCCCATGCATTATAGCTAGCTCAAACGGACTGGTTTGACGTTTCAATCAATTGAGTGGCACTTTAAGTTGATACCAAATTCATTGTGAAAAGGAAATTAAAAAAGAGGGGGAAGGGAAAATTTTGAAATTTATAATATCTATTCAAAACTGGAGGCAATTTGTAAAAGTCAAACGGCAAGGCCTCTAATTTTCGTACTCTGTTTTGCAAATTGCCATAACCCCCACAGTAATATGCAATCGGGGAAAGAGAGAGAGAAAGAGAGAGAGAGAGAGAGAGAGAAGAAGGAAAAGGTGATTGGTTGCAATTGGAAATGTCAATCATTTGGGAAAGTATACTTAAAGTAGAGACAAACGGGAAACAGCATCATCTCTGAAACCATGACAAAGAGCAGACATACATAAAAACAGAAAACTCACACCTCAGACCTCTTTCACTTCACTTCCACGTCCACGTTCACAAACAAGTCCACGTACAAACAAAATATCTTATATACTAATTCAAAAAATATGTAATTTAGATAATAATAATATTGTAGTCAAATAATGCTTCGTTTCAGCCAACTTGTTCAGTCCTATGCTGTGCGCAGATTTAATGGAAATAAGCCGCCTCTAAAAGGCTATAGCTCATATTTTCTCCCTTCTTCTACCAAGGTCAGTTTCAGATACGTAAGATTTAATTTCATTAACTTTTTTTCAACTTAGTCTAGTTCAAATACAATTTTGTGAAATCTTGTCAAGTGGTCTCAAAGTGATCAGACAAAAGTTATGACGTAATTGTGTCAAAATTGTAGCAGACTAACATCACAGCCTGCAACCACCACGCAAAGTATGTACGAAATTACTTCATATCATACCCAAGTGTTATAAGCTTGTCGGCCAGCCAAAGACGTTGAGATAACCAAATTTTCCTCAAAAAGCTCAATATCCTCTGAATGAACAACATAACATCTTTTATGGCCCCGAAAGTCAGTAGATTGATGCACGCTTGGTTCACTTTGACAGGTAAGACAAAAAAGATCAGGTGCAGCCCTGTAAATCAATTGAAACTTTTGAATACGTAACAGGCATTACGCAGATGATTTTTAATCTAATCGTGGACAAATCGCTCTCTTCAGTATGACTCAACTGAGCAATGTTTCGGGAAAATTTTGGAAGATAAAAAAGCAAATTTTTTCTGCAGTACGAATCCGCTTACTTTCTCAAAGTTGAAGAGCAAAGAATTCGTCAAGGATTTTTTTTAATCAGAAAGTCAGTAGATTTATGCACGCATGGTTCACTTTGAAAGGTAAAGTCGAAAAAATCAGGTGCTGGCCTGTTTATCAAATGAAACTGTTGGCAATGCAATAAAATTATTTTTTTAATCTAATTGTGGACAACTCGTTCTCTTCAGTGTGCCTCAATTATGCAATGTTTCGGCAAAAATTTGGAAGAGGAAAGCAAAATTGTTTAGCAGTACGAATCCATTTGCTTTCCCATGAGGAAAAGCAAAGACTTCGTCAAGGAACTTTTTGTTCAGAAATCGGTAGATTTATACACGCATGGTTCAATTTGAAAGGAAAAAATGAAAAGATAAGGTGCAGCCCTGTAAACCAATTGAGTCCTTTAAAATATCTTTTTAAGAAAGCAAAATTTTGGAAGCAGTCCGAATCCGTTTACTTTCTCAAAGTAGAAGAGCAAAGATATCGTCAAGGAATTTGTTCAGAAAGTCAGTAGATTTACGCACGCATGGTTCGCTTTAAAGATAAAGTTAAAAGGATTAAGAGCTGCCCTGTGAATCATTCAAACTTTTCGCTAAGGAAAAGGTATTATTTAGATAATTTTTTAACCAAAATTTTGACAGATCACTTGCTCCAGTATGTGTATGCCTCTAATGAGCAATGTTTCGAAATACAGCTGATACCTAAAAACTTAAGCATGCATTTTTGCTGTTCGTTAAACATGGTGCCTTATAATGTCATACAAATAATAAATAGGAGGATGTAAAAATCAGAGAGGTGTTTAGATTATTAACGAATAGTGTATGCACATGTGGTGAAGAAACCGTGAAATCAGAACTCCAAATGTGTTTGCGATAAAGGAAAAGAAATTAAGTGTATGCGTACAAGGTATTGGTTGTCACAGAAAAATTCGGAAACTGATTTCAGCAGTTCAAAGTCCTTGTCTTTATGCCATATTTCAAACTCAATTAATTCCAACTATTTTAGGACTTATAGTTTACCCGCGGACTTTTCACTATCTTCTATCCTTAGTTTGCTGCGATTAACTCAAAAGTGATCACTGCGGAAAGTCTTGAAAAGCCCTATGAAGTTTTTTCAGTTGAGAATCAGTTTATAAATAAGGGAAGGAGAGCTAGCTCAAGTTGACAAGTATTTTTGTGGTGAGTTTTGAATTATGTAAATTTTCTCTTTTCAATGACGTCTTGTGTGTCAATTGAACATTACCAGAACTATATTAACAGAAAACATCCTCTTCTAAACTGAAGTCTTGAGATTTTCAGCTACTATGATTTTCCTGCTAGTCGATCAGATTTGTTGATTATTTGGTAACAGTTGTACAGGAGTGACATTGTTGATTATTTGAAATACATTATGCAAAGTCACTCCAGTAAAACTGTTACCAAATCATTTTTTATTTATAAAATTAATATCTGGCACTCCTTTTTATTCTAAAAACCGAATGACTAGTTACTAAGCATATGGAAACTGTACAACCATACTTCTTGAAAACTAAAGTATCATCCCTAGTGATCGGCGAATTGAAAAACTTGCGAGAATCTTGAAAGCTTTTTGATTCATTTTCAAGGTTCTTGAAGGCTTTCTGCTTCATTTTGCAAGATTACTTGCAAGATGAATCGAACAGCTTGCTAGAAAGTCGCAACTTTTCCGATTCGTGTGCTCGAGAAGGGGCCACCAGAGAAGGCCTGCCGGTTTTTGCAGCAGAAAATTTGTCTTAGTTTTTGCATGAACCTTTTTAGCTTCTTTGACGACGGTTTATAGGAAAAGCAACAGTCGGATGTTTTATTGATATTTTGCAAAGTATCACACCAAACTAATTGTATTACACAATCTGGCATCAAGAACTCCTGTTATAAAAAATTTTCGTGATTAGTAGCAGCAACAAGTTTCTATATGGCCTGGCAAAAAAGTTGATTTATATGCAAATCCGTTTATTTTTTAAAAACCGAAACTGCCAAATGTTAACATTTTATTTCGCCATGAAGCAATTTACTTTCATTTAGATGCTCATTTTTATAATTAACTTTTTCTTCTTGCAGCTGGGTCCACGGCGCAATAATCCCCGCCTAAAATTGGTGCATTATGAGCTCCATAAGGAGCGCAACTGACCTAGCCACCAGCGACAAAAAGACCCAAAATAGCTAAGACTGATGCGCGATCGGGTCACAAACGAGGGTGGGGTTTATCGCGCTGCATAAAGAAAGTTGTGAAGACAAAAAAATCAACTTTTTAACAATCCGTCTAAAAACTTGGTACTCGTGCCAATCGTGCAATTTTTTAGCAGACATTTTGAAGCCATTTTGTGTGGCACAATCAGTTTGGTGTTTTGGTGTGGTACTTATGGTCTGGCAAAATATCAATGACAAAAAATCCGACTGTTGGTTTCCCTATGAACATTTCGTTGGAACAAAATAAGTGAAAAAAAATGAAAACAATTGTTTTCGTCGTTTATTAGGTAAATTTGAGTTTAAATTAGAGGGATTTGAATGACTTGCAATGGTACTCGTTTTTCTCGGAAAAGTGTATTTGATTTTGCGTTCTTGCAGGAAACTTTCAGGATTCTTGCAAGAATTCATGTTCAAAAGGTATTTAGGAGAAAATTCAATAGAATCATTTCTGCTAACTGAAATTATTTAAGATTCAATTCATTTGGTTGTCAATTTGTTTTAGCTACCAAAAATACTAAAAAATCTCATAAAATACTCAAACAAAAATCGGAATTGGAAAAATTTTTGCCTCAAAGGTGTTTTCTAAAACAATATTACCGTGATTTATTTTTGCCTGGATAGATATCTAGAAAAATTATTGCAGGTATCTTGCAAGTTTTAATTTCACTCATAACTAGGGAAATTTTTAAAAAAAACTCGGAAACTGAACCCGACATTGAAAAGCAAGAAATATTTTTGTAGCGAGTACAATTATAGTGTTCAATTGATGCCGGTTATACTGCGATTTAGAAAACCACTATCAAAAGCTGCTTTGAAGTTTAAATCCCATCTAATGGATCTTGGGTCTTTCATTTGTTTTCTTTTCCTCCATTTCAAACAGTTATAACGCTTGCATTATTCATGAATTTACAAACTACAGAAAATACTCGAATGGTCAATTACAACCCCAGTCAAAAAATAATGGATAATTTATAAATATTTATAAATTAGTTCATAAACACACACAAGTGGTAGCTCAATATGTGTGCGTCAATATGCGTCCAGAATTGGGAAGTCAAGAAAATCAACCCTGGCATCTTCGCTCTGTTTTTCAAACTCCACCAGAGTGAGAGTGAACTGTTTGGAGTTACGAATAGCGGCAGGTACAAACAGTGTCTGTTGAGGCCCCATAACTGGCCAATAGCGACCCAGGATGAAGTCGTTCACGATTGCAACTCCTCGAGAGAAGGTCGTAGTGTTGAGGAAAGTGTCATGTAAGTCCAGAGTCACTGTTGTTTGGTAAACCAGGGGCAGAACAGTGGACAATTTAGCGTCACTTTCAAGTTGAATGGATCGTAATCCTTTCTTACATTTCTTATTCAGGTTCTCCAATTGTAGATGAGACATTTGCCAATCCTCCAAAACACTAAAAATGGATCAGATTGTCCAATTCATTCTTAAGTAAGGAAGAAATGGATTAAGAAATAATACACGCAATCGTGACTCCACTTCATCGCCCTTCCCTCAACTGAAAACAATTAAGGCAGACCCTTGTTTATTACGGTGTATAATTTACATAGCACTGGAGTCAAGGTGGGAGATATACGCATAGTGCAGCTGGCTTTTTTCTGTTATTGCCCCCCCCCCCCCCATGTAGCATGTTATAGTATATTGGTTGCATTTCATACAGTTACATATACGATTATATACAACGGCATTTACAATTTAATTATGCGGCGAAGTTTTGAAATTAAGACGTATACGGTAATTGAACTTTTGTTTATGTAAGCAGACAAAGAATAATGCGTATTTTTAAATATTTTTGGGCTGTTCTTTGACAGGAATAGCTTTATGGCACTAATTTTTTTGACAACCGGAAGCAAAAATTCACCCAATTTGTCTGCCGGTACCGGCAATTTATTATGACAAAAATAAGGGATCTCTCAGGACCAAAAAGTATAAATTTGGGGGGTGCAAACACACTGGCTATATAAGTTGAATGGATCGTAATCCTTTCAACTTATATAGCCATCACAGAAAAGAGCAATAACAGAAAAGAGCCGTGCAGCTATCTACTATACTACACTGACTGAAGTCAGACGTGCAAGCGCTATATAAAAGCGAATAGAGTCTTCTCAGTCTCTGATTATGGTAAAGGTGTACATGAGTATTACATCTTCTACACAATACGAGCTGGCGCCCATGCAAATAGATTTTAATTAATTTGAGGAATTGAGAGAAAAATTCATTGGCATAAGTTTTGTAATGTTTTACTATAGTATCAACAATCATAGTGTTTTCTTACAGTAATATTTAATTATATTTTTGGTTTAATAGTGTAAACCAGTTAGTATAATCGTTCCTTTTTCGCCTATCTCACACTATAAAGCCTATTTACATGTATTAAGATACGTTTTGTGGAATTAAAGAGGTAAAAATGGGCCAAATACTCTCCTTTTGTTAGGGGAGCTGACTGGCAATGATCTTTTCTTCGAGAAAACTCCAAAATATTATAAAGAATGTCCTGACATCTAGAGCACGGCATCAACCATAAAACGGAGCAAAATTTCAGGAAAGAAAAAATAATAGAACCAGTTTCGTGATTGGATTGTGATTAGATTATTTTGGATGAAATCATGACGACCACCATTAAAACGACCCTTATAGAAACTTGGAAACAATAGCAAGTTCATAGAACAGATTTTTCTGACGGACATTTATAGGAGATTATTGTGCGTTTTTGGTTGGCAAGTTTGAATACCCATAAAGATATGATGAAACATCTGCGGAGTGAGTTTGTTTCAATTTTGATTATTGTAATTAAATACGATGTCTTGATCAACTTGCCTTCTTATTCCAGAGCCAAGGTCAAAAATCTGCTATTAATAAATTGAGCTTAGTAAATGCGAGCTTATAATAAAAGCATCTGATTAAACGAACACATCTGTTAGAATTTCGATCAAACTATACTCTTAAACTTAGTGAGAATTAGAAAGAAAGTTTTGACTTACCAGATTAGAAAGACAAGCAATTTGATTTTGATCAAAGAAATTATAAATGAATCGTCAAGAAATGGTGCTGAGAATCAATATTCGGTTCAAATTGGTGAATCTAGATAACTATTATTAGAGTTAGATTAATTGATGTAAAATCTTCCCAGCATGTATTAAATGATGATGATATCTCCGGAAGTGTGAATGAATTCTCAGAAAAGTGCAAATGCATTCCATTTATGATTCCCTTTGCGACTGATTTGCAGAAGCAAACCATATTGGGTAACCTTTGCGACCCCCACTATAAATCACGGTGCTAAGATTAGTTTTGTATCTTGACTTTTTCACACTGATAATGGGTATATATACAGCTGATTTTTGAGTCTTTTTTCATCCCCAAATTCAAATCACCATCTTGATCTAATAATCAGATCTCTCCTGTAAATCTCTAAATTCTACTGTAAAATATCATTTTGTTATTCTCTCATTTAGGAGAAATTAATTCTTTTACTTAGTTAAAAACGCTTTTTATTCCGCTTGCGAAAGTCCATAACCCAACAGGTTATGGGCCCAGCAATTTTTTAAGTCATAAAATTAATTTCCAAAAAAAAACTAATTTGTTGTTGACAGTCATAATCCTTTTCTGCTTAGTACCTTTTCTTTTCACAACTGTTTTGCCTGCTCAAACTTCAATGGATCAACAGACAGTGAAGCTGCTGACCTACACAGGAAAGGCACAGGACTTTCCAATCTGGAGCACAAGATTTGTGGCGATGATGCAGACGAAGGGACTCTACAAATCACTACTGGGGACAGAGGAGCAACCCAATGAGCCTGCGCCACTGGCCAATGGGGCAACCAATGATGAAAAGAAGAACCACAAGGTGCTGAAGGATGCATATGAGAAGGAAGTTGCAGACATCAAGGAGAAACGGAACAATGTGTGGTGCCATCTGGCACTGACTCTAGATGCAACAACCCTCATGCTGATGAGACATGACTGTGTGGGAGATGATGGCATTGGAGATGGAGCAAAGGCTTGGAAGCTTTTGCAGGAGAGATTTCAGAGTGTGGAGACGCCGACAGTGGTGACTTTAGTGGCACAGCTTGCTCGACTGCAGCTCGAGGATTCTGAGGATTTGGACAGCTTCTTCATCAGAGGACAGGAGTTGCTCACAAGGCTACAAGAAGCAGGGGAAGCAGTCTCAGAGACCCTCTTCAACGCCTTGGTCCTCAGTGGTCTGCCAATGAGGTATGAAAGTTTTGTTATACAGGAAAGCTTCAACCCGGCAACGAACTTCACAGAGTTGAGGAAAAGGCTGCAGAACTTTCATGAGAGCACGGTGCAGAGACACAAGGGACAAAGTGGTTCAGTGGCACTGGCAGTGAAGCGTGACTTCAAGAAGGGACCCAAGAAAGGAAACTGCTTTGTGTGTGGGATCCCTGGACACTTTGCCAAGGACTGCAGGAAGAAGGAGACAGCACAATGCAGCAAGTGTGGTGAGAAGGGTCACCTAGACAGGGCATTCAAGAGACAAAGAGATGGAGGCAAACATGAGTCAGTGGCAATGGGTCCAACATTGGCTACACCAGACGAGGAATGCTGGGCAGCTCTTACCCAGTGGAAGACAGCAGGCATGCTAGTGGACAGTGGTTGTACAGATCACATAGTGACGAACATCGATGCGTTTCTGGACTTTGTGCCCATTCAATCAGTGGTCAGAAATCCCAACGGAGAGGCTTCCAGAGTGGTGGGCAGAGGCTGTGTGAGGATCAGCATACCCTCAAACAAAGGGGAATTCCAATGCGAACTCAAAAATGTTCTGTGTGTGCCGGACTATTCTTCAAACCTCCTATCAGTCTCAAGATGCACGGAGTGGGGACATAGCTTCACTTTCGAGAGAGGAAACAGCTGCATGAAACTCCAGAAGGGAACTCGGGTAAAACTAACACAAGAAAATAATTTGTTTTACTTACCCTGCAGCGTTCTAGAATTCAAGATGAGTTCCAACAGCGTGAAACTTGACAGTGCAAGGAAGTGGCACAGACGATTGGGTCATTTGAATCAAGCGGATGTGGTCAGGAATGCACCAGAGACAGTGGGGGAACTCGATGATGTATGCAATGTGTGTGCATTGGCCAAGATCACAAAGACTCCAGTACCAAGAGTGGCAGAGACCCAAGCAGAAGAGAAGCTGGAGAGGGTGTTCACAGACGTGATGGGACCTTTCAGAGTAGAGTCACTGTCAGGGTTCCGGTTCTGCATTGTGTTTGCAGACCAGTACACGAAGTTTGTGTTTGTGGACTTGCTTAAGGCAAAGAGTGAAGCACTGGCCAGCCTGAAGAAATTTGTTCTCAGTGTGGGGACGCCCAAGAAACTGAGGCAAGACAATGCGAAGGAGTTTCTCTCAGAGCAGTTCAAGACGTACTGCTTAGATGCAGGCATTCTACAGGAGAAGACCATACCAGAAACGCCACAACAGAATGGGTTAGCTGAGAGGTGCAACAGGACACTGCTGGAGATGGCAAGATGTTTGCTCATTGACTCAGGACTTCCCAAGATGATGTGGGGAGCAGCAATTCTTCACGCAGCAGGGATCAGAAACTTGGTTGTGAGACGAGGAGAAGAAAAATGCCCAGCAGAGCTGATGAGAGGTATAAAACCTAAGCTTTCAATTAGTAAATTATCTATTTTTGGTTGCACAGTCTTCATGAGGAAGAGGGACAGAGAAGTCAGCAAACTTGAACCCAAGGCACTGGAAGGAAAGTTTGTGGGTTACACTGAAGGAGAAAACGGATACCTGGTGTACATACCCAACACACGCAAGGTGATGGCAGTTCGAGATGTGATCATCAAGGAGTCTGAAGTGGGCTCAATCCCTGACAACAAAGAAACGGCGGACCTACTAGATGATGGGTCGGAACTGGGAATCTGCCACCCAGATGATGGTCATCAAGACGATGACAACAGAGAACGACAGGACACATCTACTGCAATAAAGGAGGAGTGGCATGACGCAGGGAGCGTGAATACTCAAGAAACAACACTGAGACAAGAGGCCTCGGATGTTGGAGAAACAGCACTAGATGAAGAATGTACTGCAACAAGAGGGAGTCACAGAGACTCAGATTCACTGGAAGACAGTGACACAGAAGACTTCTCACAGTTAGAGACAGTTGGCTTCAATGAAGATGCACTGGAACACGCGGACAGAGCGGAGCCCAGACGAGGGACACGAGCAAGGAATGTTCGGCAATTTTTTGGAGAAGTCAGGACCCATCTTGCTGTGACTGAGGGCGACTATGTGGAACCCAAAACAGTCTACGAAGCCAAGCAAGGTGACGATTGGGACCAGTGGCACCGGGCAATGAAGGACGAGGTCAAGGCACTCCAAGACAACGAGACTTGGAACCTAGTGAGACCACCCACAGACAGGGACGTCATACCGGGCAAATGGGTTTACAAAGTGAAATTGGGACCCAGTGGTCAAGTGGACAAATACAAAGCGCGCTATGTGGCGAAAGGCTTCAAACAAGTGGAAGGACTGGACTACTTTGAGAATTTTGCGCCTACCTGTAAGCCAGAGACATTCAGGATTCTACTTCAGCTATCAGCGAAGCAAGGCCATGTGATGCACCAATTTGATGTCAAGACTGCTTTCCTGCACTCACCAATCGAGGAAGAAGTGTATCTGGAACAGCCAGAGGAGTTTGTAAAACGCGGATCAGATGGGGAGAAGTTAGTATGTCGACTAAATAAATCAATTTATGGTTTGAAACAGGCTGCTAACAACTGGTACAAAGAGCTGGCAAACTTCCTACTGAGACAGGGGTTCACCAGAAGCAGGAACGATCACTGCTTGTTCGCAAGATCAGAAGCAGAGGATCACACCTTCATCTTGGTCTGGGTTGACGACATCATAGTAGCATCAAGAAGTATGACAGTGGTCTCTGATGTCAAGAAGGCACTAGAAGCAACCTTTCACATGGAAGACAGAGGGAGACTACACTGGTTTCTGGGTCTAAGAATCAGACGAGAAGAGGGCAAAGTCACAGTCGACCAAGAACGCTACATAGAAACAATGCTTGAGCGGTTTCAAATGGATCAATGCAAACCCTCAAGAACTCCAGCTGATTTGAATTTGAAACTTCAGACAGCACAGAACGGAGACGAAGAAGTGGACCAGAGGATCTACAGAAGCTTGGTTGGATCACTACTGTATCTGGCCAAACAGACGAGGCCAGACATCATGTTCACAGTCAACATTCTGTCCAGACACATGAATGCACCTACCAATCAACACTGGATGTGCGGAAAACGACTTCTGCGATATCTTCAAGGTTCAAAAGGTTTAAAACTTACTTACACAAAAGAGGCTAGTTATGATTTAGTGGGGGAAAGTGATGCAGACTGGTCTGGAGACGTGAACGACAGAAAATCAACAACGGGCTATTACTTCAAGCTCAACGGAAGTGGCGCAGCACTCAGCTGGGGTGTCAAGAAGCAGGCCACAGTTGCTCTTTCTTCATCAGAAGCAGAATATCAGGGCATGGCAGCAGCAGTTCAGGAAGCACTTTACCTGAAACAACTTCTAGAGGATTTTGGCATCCAACAGAAACGTCCAATAGCAATTGGAGAAGACAACCAAAGTTGTATCAGACTCTGCCAAAACCCAGTCATGCACAAAAGGAGCAAGCACATCGAAACAAAGTTTCACTTCATCCGGGACAAAACGGAGGATGGGACTATTTCAATTCATTACGTTCCTACAGACAAAATGGCAGCGGACATCTTCACAAAGTCCTTACCCGTTTCGAAAGTGGAAACATTCAGAGCAGTTTTGATGGGAACAGACTCTACGCAATCAGCTCAAGTCTGAGTGGGGGTGTTAGAATTTCGATCAAACTATACTCTTAAACTTAGTGATAATTAGAAAGAAAGTTTTGACTTACCAGATTAGAAAGACAAGCAATTTGATTTTGATCAAAGAAATTATAAATGAATCGTCAAGAAATGGTGCTGAGAATCAATATTCGGTTCAAATTGGTGAATCTAGATAACTATTATTAGAGTTAGATTAATTGATGTAAAATCTTCCCAGCATGTATTAAATGATGATGATATCTCCGGAAGTGTGAATGAATTCTCAGAAAAGTGCAAATGCATTCCATTTATGGTTCCCTTTGCGACTGATTTGCAGAAGCAAACCATATTGGGTAACCTTTGCGACCCCCACTATAAATCACGGTGCTAAGATTAGTTTTGTATCTTGACTTTTTCACACTGATAATGGGTATATATACAGCTGATTTTTGAGTCTTTTTTCATCCCCAAATTCAAATCACCATCTTGATCTAATAATCAGATCTCTCCTGTAAATCTCTAAATTCTACTGTAAAATATCATTTTGTTATTCTCTCATTTAGGAGAAATTAATTCTTTTTCTTAGTTAAAAACGCTTTTTATTCCGCTTGCGAAAGTCCATAACCCAACAACATCTGTATGCGATCAGTGAAAGACAGCGCAATATTTGAAACCTGAAACTAGCAAAATCAATTTTAATAAGGAAACTCACTTTCCGTTCAGAGTGACATTTTTCTTGATTCCTTTGTTTTGTGTGTTCATGTGTGGACCCCAGTTCACCCGCCCTCTGTTTTCTACAATGACCACCAGAAATGATCCTTCATTTATACTGAGACTATCGATGCTCAATTTGGGTGCTTCGAAGTGATTATTATCGACAGTTCCCAAAAAGACAGCTCCATCTGAAGTATTTCCTGTCTGGGCAAGAAGAATGGACGCTCGGTCGCCCAGGCCATCCACGCCAAAATTTATTTCCATTCTCCCAGACATATTTTCCTTAAGCTGGGTTCTGTACATAACAAAACCGTAATCAAAACCCAATCTCTCCATATTTTGGGGGTACTTTGACGTAATGAACCCGTTGTCTGAAATAATGATGTCCAGAAAATCGATGAGGGATCCACAGAGATCTAATTTAACGTCAGCTTTTGAGGTTTTGGTCGAATTCGCAGGCACATCTACTACAGGAACAGGAAAAAATTTTGCAATCGTATCTCGGATTACGTAATACTTCCACGTCGTGTCACCCGCCTCGCTTATTGGAGCATCATAGTCATAAGTTGTTAGATCATAGGAGTCGACAGGTCGAACGTAATTGGCACCCGACCAATAGGCGAAGTTGGTGCCACCAGTATACATGTAGAAGTTCACAGAGGCATTTAGAGCAAGAATCTTTTCGAGAGATTCTGCAAGATCTGTCGCTGATACTTTCTGGAATGGTTTCCCCCAGTGGTTCAACCATCCTGAAACATTATTCAGTCAATTTGATTCTGGACAACACATTTTACGCAAAACAAAAAGCATTTTGACAAAAGCAGATAATTATACACCAAAACTCGACTGACAGTTGTTGTCGATTCAAGTTGATACATCTGACTCTACTTTAAAAATACGAAAAAAACCGAGATTGTTATGAGAAGTGTTATCAGATATAGAAGTGTTATCAGATTTTTGCAGCCGATATCCAGGAATTCACGTTGGGTCAAAACTGACATTTGAAATAACTATAGAATATGAATATTTAGGGTGGAGGTTTTACCCTATTCACAATTCCACAATTGTTCCTAGAATCTATCTTTAGAGAAAACTACTGGACTGGATATTAACTTCACAAACCTTCTACTCTTAACTAGAGTAAAGGGTTATATCAGGCCCTCCGTTCAAGTCCTAAAGAAAGTATTTTCAGGCGCTATAGAACTGTAGTCAATTGCCAATAATAATGATGATATTAGAATATGTTTGTAATGCCTCTCTATGTTATATGATATTTTAGCTTCTAAGAAGTGTTTTACCAAATGAAATAAATTGGTGACTCTAAGATTGAGAATTATACCAGGTCAATTCACTTTCTAATTAATCGATCAACCAATATACTTAAAACAAATAGTAGATGACGTGAAGAGCTCGTCGGTGTTCACTCCACAACCCAACCAGACGAGTATTAACCAACTTGATAGAACGTTAAGACATTGCCCATGAGCTACTTCAGGTTACTGCAGACCTTTTTAATTGTCTACTTGGTTCACCACTCCATACTACATGAGTTAACTTAACTTGCCAAGTCTTCTACGAGCAGGCAGGCCTACCCTCAGAGTGGCTTCACTATGCGGTCTCCTAGAAGGAACTTGGCCGATTAATACTCTCAGAAATCAATCGTCTTGATGTTGTCCGGGATTCCATGGTGTCCTCCAGTTCGTTAACCTAACTTAACCTAATTATTGATTGGTTGATCACTACTTTACTAGTCACCGAACTAATTTAAATCCAATAAATTGAAGCTAGATTGAGTATGATTTCAGATCCTTAGAGATGTATTGTGAAGTTACTAAAGCTGTACAATTACGCTGTTGATTAACAGAAAACCGAAAGAAACGATTAAGTCTTACCCAGTCCTAATCATTACAGGCTATGGTTCTTTCAGAACAACTAGTTACAAATGTCTATGAGTGCCAAGTATCGAAGCGTTTAGCAAATACCTACTAGATAACAGTTTAAGCTCTACTAAGTTATAAGAAAATGTCTAAAAAGAGAAAGTAGTTGAAAATTTGCTAAGTTAATTTAACAAAAAGTATAGTTACCACAGTATACTAGTTCAAACGATTATTATAATTTTCAGTACCACGACAGAGATCTGTTAACTCACTCGTCTAAAAAAATTTACTCCGCAATTCGGATTATCACGACAATATAATTATTTTCAGACTGATTTAGGTTACAAAAATTGGCTAAAATTGAGCCGTATATATACTACTTATCTGTGTTTGGTTATGATAGTTTAGTCCTATTTTTACCAAATGTTCCGAATCTTTGTGTGAAAAATACTTTTTTGGGAAAAGTTTTCAGAAGGTCATTCATGACTTTGATAACCTAGGCCCTAATTTGGGTTTCTAACCCAATATTACGTGGGTGAGCATTTTGGTGTTCATTCTATTATATAATCTTTATCAGAGTCAATATTTATTTATTCAACCGTTCTCATCAGCTTAAATTTCTTCACCATTATTATCTTTGTACAATTTCAAATTTAGAATTCGCCTTGGTGTTGGGAATAATTCAAGGTCAGTATTGATTTAGGTCTTTTCCGAAAAACGCTTAAGTTTATCTTTCCATTCCTACAGTAACCCCAATTTTGTCTCCGCAACTAATGGATTTATAACACTACGATGCAACTGCAATGTTTAATCAAGACAATTTAATTACTCGATATTTTCAGAGCTATTCATGATCATGTTTTAAGATCAGAGCTGTTAGCGTGCGTGGACAATAGTGACAACAGCAGAACTAGTTTACTCGTCAATGTCATACAGGGTTAAAATATCTGATTCTACTTTTTTCATTCCGATTTTTAACCCCCTATAATTTAAACCCGTTCAAGAGTGCAGCATTGAACAACTTGCGTTTGTCTGAAATCGAAAAAATATTAGCGAGACGGCCTTTTTCATTGCAATGCCTTTGATCGAAAAAGAATTCTTGAAAAATCTGACCTCCTTAATGTTGCATTTTTGATTTGAATAAAAAAGGTTCAAAAACTGTCCAAGTCCAGAAGACGGAAGAACCGGTAGTTTTCAAATGAAATGATGAAAGCTAAATTTAAAAAATTTTAAAACCTAATTTCTGAGGAAATACTTTCTGAGGTATACTTTCTGATGCACAACTGAGGAAATCAAAACAATTTTTAAACAAGCGGTTAACAGAAATTGTCAATTGGGGATCCCTTCCTAGGGTTGAAGCCCGGGATCAAATTCGCGATATGAGGCTTTGACGTAACTCCGTGAGGACGCAAGGAGCTCAAAATTATAAAGATAGATTTCAAATTTGGATTAACACGAAAACAAATTATTAAAGACAAGAATAAGTTTCACTCAGGGCTTTGATATTTTTATAACTTTTCACATGGCCGGTTTTCCAACAGAATCAGTATAAAGGTGCACGCCGATTACGCGAATAAATTGGCCATCATGTGTATATGCGGAAACGCGGCAATTGTAGATTTGACATTTCGCGAAAAAGTTATTTATTCTTTTAACAGAAAACTCATGGCCTTCAACAACCAATATATCTTTGTTCTTGGAAGCAATGCTATACTCAAAGACGGCAGTTAAAATGCTGATTCAGAATGCAACGAAACAAGAAATGTTCCAGAGTTCAATCCACTTTTCAATTGCTTTTAGTTTCCCAACAGGGACAACTGAGATAACTAATTCGCTAATGGCTATAATTTTGCTTTTATCTATCGGGTTGTTAGCTTTATTTTTCTGACCATTATGAGCCATTATTTTACTGATTAAAATTGGGGTGAAATGGTGTTTTCGAAATAGTGTATTCACGGAGACAAGAAAAATTACCGAATTACAATTTACCCAATGCCGTTTTACTCAATGCCATTTTATCCGGACTGCCATCTTACCCAAGGCCATCTTACCCAACGCCAACCTACCCAAAGTTCGTTGATCTTTTTGCTTAATTACTCGACGTTCGGTTGTGATAGTTTCATATCAAGTCCCACGGGCTATTGGATTATATCGCTATTTGTAACCCCATGTTGAGTTGTGATAGTTTCATATCAAGTCCCACAGGCAGTTTAATTATGCCGTCGGCTAAACAGTTGTACTGATAATTTTAACAATTGGGTAAAATAAAGTTGGCATTGGTTAAAAAAGCAGGTTAGCTATAATGGATTTTGGTAAAATGGCATTGGTTTAATTTGAATTGTGTAAATTGTCCTGACACCATTCACACTTCTTTCATTTTGCCCTAATCTCTATTAATTAGACTAATGAGAATTGATTGTTCTCAACTACAGGGAGATTGAAATCGGAGTGGAACATCATAGGTATTAAATTGTTGAGGGGTTAAATGGTATAGGGGTTAAGAAATCGGGGTTGAAAATAGGTTGTTAAAAAAATAGGGGTGAAGGAACAGGACACCTTAAAATCTAGTTTCCACGATTGTTAACAATGTGTCATTTGGACTGAAAAGAAAAAGAAAGTGTAATATGCGATAAATTTGAGAAAGGTCTCTCGCAATACCAATTGTGAATTATGAAGACAATCACAAATGAAGACAATCCCCTGATTCGTTGCTTCTTCGATACAGAAACGTGTTCAACAGATCGGAAAATTACTGGAGAAACAGGAGTACATAAACAACCCACTGTGTGCTCTTGGTATTCTACGTAGTTGCCTGGGTGCACCAAATATGGTGTATTCACTGCGCTGCAATACACCATCAGAGGAAGCTGTAAATATTTTTGAGGAATTTAGCTCGCGTCAGAGGACAGCTTTCGAGAATATACTGAGAACAGTCCTGTCCAATGAGTCATGACATCAAGCATGCTTGCCTATCAGTAACTCTGGAATTGGAATCCGACGAGCGTCTGATCAGATAAAAGCAGCTTATATTGATTCGATATCGCAGTCTGCTAAATTAGTGGAGGTTATCACTGCCCAAAGTCCGACAACAGATCACACTATTGTCAAAATGATTGATGAAATAAATGGTTTGTCAACTTCGCAGCTTACTCAAATCAAAATACAGGAAGTCCTCGACGAAATTGCTCTCAATAATTTAATTGAAAATTAAACATCCGAAAGAAAAAATGCTCGTTTATTGCACACCCTCTCTTCCTCAATCAGGAGCATGGTTATCGGCAGCTCCTATACCGGCTCTCGGCCTCCATCTCATGCCAAACGAGTTTCGTGCAGCTGTGAAGTACAGACTGGGCGCTCCCATATATGAAAAAGAAAGGAAGTGTCCCTATTGATCTTTGGATACACTCGGTTATCATGCTTCTGAATGTCATGGGCGTGGCAATATGATTTTGCGACACGACCGCCTCAGGGACAATTTCTTTTCGCTTGCAGTGCTGCCAACCTGTCACCAGTTTGCGAGCAGAAAAATCCGATACTAGAAACAAATTCTCGACATGGAGATGGGTATTTACCTTTTTGGTCTGCTGGGCAACCGCCAGCTCTGGATATAATCATTACCTCCCCACTGCAACCCAGTATTATTATTGAAATCTGGTTTTGCCCTGAGAGCTGCGGAAGACAGGAAGTTGGAACCATATCGCCAGCAATGTGCCAACATAGGTGATCAAGTAATTCCCATGGCTTTTGAATCATTTGGTGGACTCTCTGAAATGGTCAGAAAAACTTTGAAGCGAATAGCTCGGCTCACTGACAACAGAACATTGTACTCAGCTGGTTCGTCATTCGCTTTCAGCAGGCTTGCTCAATCGGTTTTAGTCACACACATTAATGCGAGGAAACGCTTTTATGTTCATAGCAGGAAGCGCAGAACTGTGAGCCAGCTGCAAGCAAAAGAAGCCTCCTTAATGTCTCATGACCTTTGATTGTGTGTGTTTCAGTATCTCAATTGCAAAGAAAATGGTGTGGGTTCACTAGTCGTAGTTGATAATTCGATTGTGTGGGTTTTACTATTCCAACTGAAAACACTATTGATTTAATGAATTTAACTGATAATGAATATTTATTCTTACCTGACCAAAGTAGGGAGAATAGAAACGTATATTTCATATCTGGAAAACTGAAATAAATTGTTAAAAATAGATTTGTCAAACTGGTGATCTGCTGTTTTAGAAGCCTAGTCATGGTAACCCAGTTAATTATTAATTCAAAATCTTTACATAATAAAAAAATCACAAATTGTGCACCTACCAATAACATCGCTCACAAGTCGCAATGAATATGGACCGCAAGTAGTTAGTAACTGAATTTGAGCTAAAAGTCTTAAGTTAACTAAAAAAAATGTGAAGAACTAAATGCCCAATAAATTTTGTGGTTCTCGAGTCGAGGTGTCAACGCTAAAAACCGCTAGACATAGTAAGATTTGCGGTGAATGCGGTGAAAAGGTGTAAGAATTGCAATTTTAGCGTTGAATGCGTGAATGCGGTGAAAAAAAAAGAATTCAACGCTAAGAATTGCAAAATATGAAAACTCAGCGCTAAAAATTACTCTAAACTTTGCAGTAATTCTCGTAAGATTCGTGGCTTTTAGCTGTGAAATTTTTATTTTCAACGCTTCCCGTTAGTAGCGGTGAATTATTTTTGTTCGCCGACTATTCACAACAATTCTTCCATTATTTGTTGACAAAACCTCGACCCTGGTTAACTGGATGCTCAAAACAGTGGATATGAGTAAAAAAAGTTGATACCTTTTTGCCACTTGTCGATTGTTAACGTATCTATTTTTGATCATGGACAACCGGGATGTAATGTGCAAATATGTGATGAAGTATTGTCAGTGATTTCCACAAAAAACCCCAAATTATAAAAAATGCCATACTGATTGTCTAACAAAACATCAGACAGAGAACAAATTTTTTCAGATTAACTAGTTTTCAGAACTTTAATGCATTGTTGTTTTAATGAATTTTGTGTGCCATGAACTTACAATGACATAATCTGCCAATGAACTGGTGATTCAAAGTGAATCAAAAGCGATATATTATAATCACTATCGAGATTCTCCGATCAAATCTCAAGTTTGGTCACATTAGTTATTTCGAAATTCAGTTTGATAAAAACACTAGAACATGATAAATTAAAAACCTCATCATGCGTTTTAGGAAAGGAGTCAAGTGCATGCAAATAAAAAACAGGCAGCCAAAACAAACACGGCAAAAGACTTAATTAAGGCAGAACCTACTTGGGCTCCTTTTACAGCCTTAAAGTATAGATAGTTAGGGCTACCCATTTCTGCGCGCGAAGTAAAATTACCTATTTATCTCAGAGTAACAGACTCTGTAAAACACTGAAGATAAACTTCGATTTTAATGGTGGTAATATAATACAACATCGGAATAATTGGTACACACATAGTGCAACTATCTATTAGACTGACTAAATTCAGGCGTGCAAGCGCTATATGAAACAGATTAGAGTCCTCTCAGTCCTTGATTGCTTGAATTTGTACACTCAGTATTTCATCAGCTACATCCATCCGGGGTTGAGAGTTATTCGTCCAAATTTGTGGAATTTGCTGCTGAAATATAACGAATGTGCCATCCCTGTCGAGTGGTTGGGCCAGTGACTAGAGTCGTCATCTGAGGTCCCTCGCCAATGAATTGTCTGACAAGAGTCCCCAATAAGTGGTCCACATACTGTCGGTCTCGGGTACTAAGAGACCTCAACTCATCTCCCTTTCTCCACGACCTCCTTCAGATCGCTTTCACTAGCTTATCTTCTGGTTAGAATCCAACATTGACTACTGTGAGCTACTCAATACTTTAAAATTTTCTCTGTTTATTTCTTTCTGAGTAAATTCCAACCAGAGAAAAGAAGAGAAAATTGATCCTAATCTTCAGTCTGTGGACACAACAGTATTATGAAGGATTAGTTTTTTACATAGTAGCGATAAAGGAACAATAGAATCAAAAATAGGATTTTCTGGTGTTTTTGGGAGAACTGTGTCTGATTTTCGGACAACAACCAGGAGAGCTGGGACTGTGGGCCACTAGCAATGCCCATTTTCGAAGTCCATAGCTTGGTTGCAGGATCCAAAAGAATTAGAGAAATTCTTTGTCCCGTGTTAGACAATCAGCAAGAGCCTGATGGTAGAGGGCAGGACTACGGTGTGGCTGCATAGCAAGGAGATGACAAAATCTTTTCCTCTTGCGGTGGCTCGCTGTTTGCCAACTTGTCCCTGATTCAGTCATTGTATAGGAGGTTGAAGGTATCGCCGTGCACACACTTCGTGGTCCTTCCTTCAACACATTTAAGGTATGCAATAGGCACTGGGGTCGGCCTATGGGTCCTGGCGTACAGGGGAACAAAGAGGTAAAATTTCCGGATGTGGTCACAATTCCTCAGAGTTCCTTTGCAATACTTGGGGTCAAACTTGTGCAAGTATTTGAGATAGAACGATAGTGTTTTAGTGCTCAAGTACTGTGGACGGAAGATTACTTGCATCAAGGGATTAGTGTTATGAAAGTGGTTTGTTCTATTCTTTGTTCTATTCTTTGTTCTATTCTCTTAAGAAACTCAAAAGATGATTTTCGAAATTGGTCTCCTTTATCAGCAGTATATACTTCGTCGTGAACTCCTCTGAGATATTAAATTAGCGGATCCGATAGTGGGTAAAATAGTGTATTGCGGATAAAAAAATGTATTTATAAAAAATGTTGTGCTTTTTTGTTAATTCTTGGCCATAAATTACTATCAAGCAAGAAAGAAATGCTGTTCGAGCAACTTGTGAAATCATTTCTGGTAGAGAGAGAGAGAGAGAAATGGTTGTTGCTCTGCTAAAAATAATAATTTTTTAATTGTAAAGCGGTATTTAAAAGTATGTTTAGCTGTTCCGCATTGCGGATTTGTGTGATTTCAAAAATTATTATATCTTCTAACAGGAGTTCACTTTTTGTCTTAATGTAGACAACTGCCTGACTAATTTTGCGTAGTGAGCAGTGTTTCGCTGAGGTTGTGATTCATTATAATTCATTGTTAAAGTATCAAAAGACTTCTGAAGTTCAAAACTCTAAGTCTAAGTTTCTCTGTAAGGGTTGTTTTCGTCATTTTTACGGTTAGCGTTTGTTAACTCACTGGTCGCACTTTTTACAGCCTCAAAGTAAAAAAGCGTTAGGACTACTTATTTCTGCATGCGAAGTAGGCCTACCTAGTTCTCTCAGACTAACCGACTCTGTAAAACACTGAAGAAGTCAGACGTGCAAGCCCTATATACAAAACAGAGTCCTTTCAGTCTATGATTGGTTGAAGGGTAAATTCAGTATTTCAATTTCCACATAATTTAACGAAATCAAAAAAGAAAACAAATCAATTTGTTTTTCCTGTGAAATTTGCAACAAATTAGCTCAAATTTACACCATTAAGAAAACAATTACCACCACTGAAGTCCTAAATTTGCATATATTGACGAACATCAGCTAGCTTGAAGAATGACTGTCGGCTTGAATATATATGAAAAAATAAAGTTTTCTTGCTTAAATATCATAAGAGTATTTAATCAGGTGCCGTCTCTTTATGTGGCTAAATAGCAGCTCAAATGGAGTAATGTTCAAGCAAAGGCCAGTTGAGCTCTTAGCTACTTTATAATGTATGTGCATATGAACTGAAACAAAATTGCTCAATTTTTTTTTTAAATTTTGGAGACACAATGTGAAAAAACAATGAACTCATGATTGTTGAACTTAAAATCACAGAATTTAAATGAAGCAATTTAAATGAAGTCTTTCGATTCATCATTAATGATTAGGTTCTGATACTTAAGCTAACTGAGGTTTTATTCCTCTGATTTATTTACCTGTCATTAAAAACATTTTCGGCGTTTCTGGTTAAAAATTTCGTCTAATGCCAAGAAAGGAGTGCCTCCTACCTGTATAGAACTCGGAGTTGACAACAGGTCCATCCTGTTGGTAATGACGTAACACATCAAAGTAAAACTGGGGGTAGTTTGTCACCTTGAAATCCACAGTGGCTAGTTCCGTCTTTACCGACCCACACTTTAGTGCCCGTACGGTGTATGCTCGATCAGTCGTGAACAAAACAACATCGGATCCAAGATACTCTCGAATCTTATAGACAAGGTGTTGCAAGTAATCTTGATCACACCCAGGGAAGTAAGTTCCGTACTCGTTTTCATACTGTACTGTTATTATGGGTCCTCCGTTTTCATACAAAAAAGGTTCAAGTTTAGGCAAAATGGCATCGAACCAATCGTCAACATACGCCAGAAATTTTGGGTCGGAACGTCGGAGAATTATGTCTTGGTACCGCTTCAGATACCACGGGAACCCTCCAAACTCCCATTCAGCACATGCAAACGGGAACCCTCTCGCAATAACCAAGAGTCCAGTATCGTTGGCAAGTTTCAACAACTTTTCGATATCTCGATCGCCTGTAAAGTCATACTGGCCTTCAACTTGAGAATGGAAGTTCCACAGAAAGTACGTCTCGACTGCGTTCAAACCTCCGGTTTTCATCTTTTTCAGCCGGTCTTCCCAATATTGATTGGGAACTCTGGAGTAATGGAAACTTCCAGAAACGTATCGAAAGGGTTCTCCATCTTTCAGAAAAGTTTTACCCTCCCAATCGACGGTAAAAGTTCTCTCTGCTGATACGAACGAGGACAGATAAATTGAAGAAATCAGTGCTATTAGAGACAGCATTTCGTTTCCAACAAATGATGAGAACATACAAACGCGTTTCTGTTTGCTTAATCGAAACATTTTATTTGGCAGGGTGTGCGCATAGCAAACATTTGGGCATTGTTAATAAGTGATCAGACATTTGCAAGCATATAGTCATATGCAGTTTAGTTGAGAGACCTTCAAATATCATCCCGAGGATTAGAGAGCAGAAAACTTAGCTACCCCGTTAATGATGCTTTATTCGTTGGCGGCGGAAAGTCAAAAAGTCAGTTGACAGCAAGTAATGTGTATATGGGCTTACAGGCACAGGGGCGGGGACACATAATTTCTAAAATTGGAATTCCGTTTTTCCCCTTTTTCGTTTTCAGCGTTGCCTTCATTTTTGCGTTTAAATAATTTCTTAAATTAATTGGCTAAATCTTTTCGTTTTCTTCTGATGGTTCCAACTTACATAGGTGTCAATTGTGACTCTGCGTTGATTTCGTCAAGGTTGTGAGAGGCCTCAATCGAAAGCCTTGAAGAGTAAATTTCCCACGCAAGATTTTCAGAAATTTTAATTTTCAAGATATCAAAGTTTCAAAAATTGCGAATAATTCACAGTTTTTCAATCAAATTTCTGGAAAAGCGCTTTTCCGGTTATGTCGGAAAAATTTAAGGTTGTTTTTTCATCAATTCGATTAAAATTGTTAGCCATTATAGATCTCTCCTTATATTTCTCATTACACAATGGTCGCGAAGTCGTTTGGTGCCACATTTTAGCTTTTTTTGCAGATAACTACCATCAAAATGCTTATAGTATTTTTTTTCTAAAACTCATTTGGTTTTGTTATTAGCCCGTGTCAACCCCAAAAAAAATTACCCCCCGAAAAATTTAAGAATAGGGGGTAATCGGGGGAATTTTCAGCCAATTCCCTCTCAAAACACTTACATTTTGGGGGGTAATTCGATGCAAGAGTGGGGGGGGGGCGATAGGGTGGGGTGATTTTTTTTTGGGGGGGGGTAATGGGGGGGGGGTAAAATGGTGTAAGAGTAGGGGGTAATAGGGGATAAAATGATGGAAGGGGGTAATGGGTTGAAATTCCCAACTGTTCCTGTGTTTTGAATAGATGTATATTAAACTTGTGTGTCTCAAGTACTGAAAAAATTTAGTCTGCGGTGCCATTTGGTTTTATTGAAAATAGACAACAGAAAAAAAATGTGTTCTTAATAACAAAAACAGAAAGATCGAGAAAAAATTCTAGTCTAATACTAAAGATCAAATTAACATTGTACAGCTTAATGTTGTTGCATTAGAACCACCCACGCAATCGAATTTCAACTTTAGAAAACTGATCCTCAAGATAAGCGATTTTATTTCATGCATTGCTTTTTCTGTTGCGATTTTCTTTTATGTTAACAACGTTTTAATTTGACGTTTTAATCATTTCTGAAAAAAGTTGATCAAGAACCCTTACTTTTTTTAGAAAATTAATAAAAGAAAAGAAGGAGTCGCCGATGCCTGTGAAATTGACTAAATCGAAGTTGATTTTTATTTCCTTTACATTTTCTTGGACAATTTTAAACAAAACAAAAGAATAATCCGAGTCAGCAAAGGATTTGATTATGCAATCTTCTGTATAAAACAATTCGAGAACGCTGACTGCCTAAAAACAATCTTTTGATTTGTTAACAGAATTGCACGTCAGCAAGAACGAAGTTCTCTTCATTTTGAATTGTGTCCCAGAATTTATGGAGCAGCACATAGATCTACCTGAATGCACTTATATTCCAATTCCAAAACCAGTAACAATTACTTCATCGCTTTAAAGTGCGCTGTTCTCTCGTTATTACCAAATCTACAAAGCTGAGTGAGTAAGAGTAAGATTTGGAATACGACTTCCTATCCCTTATATACAAAAGATTAGTTCCAAATTTGAAACATTCTGCGAGATCGACTTGAGATTTAACTAAATGGAGAGAATTTATCGGAGAAACATTTTGTTGGCGAATTACGTTAACTCGTTCTCTCTGAGTTGTCCATTTGAGTTGTTTTTTAGGCTTCTTGGTTAAAACGTGTAAAAAATAGTTTTCTTGGTCACTATTCATTATTGGTCACAACAGAAAATAAATGTGTTCTTAATAACAAAAACAGAAAGATCGAGAAAAAATTCTAGTCTAATACTAAAGATCAAATTAACATTGTACAGCTTAATGTTGTTGCATTAGAACCACCCACGCAATCGAATTTCAACTTTAGAAAACTGATCCTCAAGATAAGCGATTTTATTTCATGCATTGCTTTTTCTGTTGCGATTTTCTTTTATGTTAACAACGTTTTAATTTGACGTTTTAATCATTTCTGAAAAAAGTTGATCAAGAACCCTTACTTTTTTAGAAAATTAATAAAAGAAAAGAAGGAGTCGCCGATGCCTGTGAAATTGACTAAATCGAAGTTGATTTTTATTTCCTTTACATTTTCTTGGACAATTTTAAACAAAACAAAAGAATAATCCGAGTCAGCAAAGGATATGATTATGCAATCTTCTGTATAAAACAATTCGAGAACGCTGACTGCCTAAAAACAATCTTTTGATTTGTTAACAGAATTGCACGTCAGCAAGTACGAAGTTCTCTTCATTTTGAATTGTGTCCCAGAATTTATGGAGCAGCACATAGATCTACCTGAATGCACTTATATTCCAATTCCAAAACCAGTAACAATTACTTCATCGCTTTAAAGTGCGCTGTTCTCTCGTTATTACCAAATCTACAAAGCTGAGTGAGTAAGAGTAAGATTTGGAATACGACTTCCTATCCCTTATATACAAAAGATTAGTTCCAAATTTGAAACATTCTGCGAGATCGACTTGAGATTTAACTAAATGGAGAGAATTTATCGGAGAAACATTTTGTTGGCGAATTACGTTAACTCGTTCTCTCTGAGTTGACCATTTGAGTTGTTTTTTAGGCTTCTTGGTTAAAACGTGTAAAAAATAGTTTTCTTGGTCACTATTCATTATTGAACTTCCTGTTTTTTATGGTAAAGTTTATTTTATTTTGAAATAATTCCTTATTTCGTTACTTTACAAGTATTTCTTCTCCCTTTCTGAAAAATAAGGTCACTTTTTCCACTAAAACTCCATTTTTTGGATACCTTGCTCTAATTGGCAGAGTATAGTATATATAGAGTTGGAAAAGTCAGACATCGTTTGTTCTTTCTTCCCTCAAAACAATATCACCTCTGTTCATCGCCTTCAACTAATTTTCGCTTCAATTCTCCTTCTCATCTCATCACATCGAGAAATGGAACTTTAAGAGCAGAATAACCTCCTTCCTTCAGAGAGTAAGACGCTCTGATAAACAATAGAGACTCGTCGAACGATTTCTGTGTCTATGCTGTAATCCTGACTGCTACACTTTGGCACTTCATAGAGGACAAGAGGCAGCAGTTCGAGATGTATCAGCTTGGAAGTCACGCAATGGGGCAGAAGTTGCTGTGATCAGTGGGCATCACTATCCTTCTTTTCGCTCTGTCCAATTTCTGTCCCAGCTACGTAGCAGGTAACATCGAATTTACTTTTCCATGGGAAGAAAGCCAGATTCGCAAGGCCTGCTTCAGTACACCAGAGACAAGCCCTATCTCGAGCCCCGAGCAGGACAACAAACTTCTCCAGATAATGGCAACCGCTGGCAGCAGTGAACACAGCGAATTCATTACCGACACTGGATCATCGTCGCTCAACGATTTGAAAAACGTCGATCCAGCTCAGTGTTATCGATCAACTGGGATGTCGACGACTCCCCCCACATCAGCTCTATCCATAGAGCAGCTGGAAACCAAAATTTTCTTGCAGATGAGGCTTCAAACACATTTCCTCCAGCAATCGTTGAAAGAGACAGCCATTCAGAAATCAGATTCAAATCCTACAGATCACGTTGTGAGAACTGTTATCGAGTAAAATTGATGTACAAGTTGTAATATGTATACTTGATTTCCTTTAAAGTAAATTGTGATGTATTTTACATTTCTTTTGCTTCCGTTTTTGAACTATATCATTTTTACGTGCAAGCTTTCGACGGGTAATTACTGCGTTAATTGCAGCTATCAACAACTAGTGGTAAATAATTCGATTTTTTGATATTGAGACAAATAATTGACTAATTAAAATACAAAACTAAACAAAAAATTTTTGGAATTTGATTTTTTTAAAAGATAAATCGTTTCAATTTTTGCGTTAAATCATACCGTAGAAAAAGATTTTTGAGTTCTAAGATGCATTTTAGGGAAATTTTAGTTATTAAAAAAAATTTTCCTGCATTGATATTTTATATTTCACTAAAAAATGTTTAAAAATTTTTGGATTTTCAAAAAAAGTTTTATTTTAATTATAATTAACTTATTTTAATTAACTTTAATTATTGTGAAAAGAAAATTTGAAATTTTGATTTTGACAAGACTTTAACTCAAAACTAAATATTCAAGTCAAGAGACATGGACAACAATTAAAAATATTTATTACTTTCTGTTTTCAAGATAAGCAAAAGGATTATCAATTATTCAATGATCATCTAAGAAACAGTCAACAATCTTTATTAGTTCGCTGGCATACTTTGAGTTTCTAAGAAATTGAATGCTATCTGAAAAACGACCCGGGGTTTTGGTACTCGCATTTTTTTGCTCAGCACAAAAAGTTGACCCTTGATTTTTTTTTTGTTTTTTTGAGATTCTGAGTAATTTTTTTCAAAAACCTCATCACCAAGTGCTGCTCCACAGCTCTGGTTAACTGGCTAAAGATATGTCCTCACTGTTTTCTACTGGAGCAAAAGAATTTATCTTTAAAGAGTGTGTACAAGCAATCTACTGTTTAATAAATATGAGAGGATTTCTTTTTTCTCTAGTACATCATTCATTGAGGTGGAATTTATAATGTAGTAGCGAAAATAATGTAAGTCCTTAATGGGCAAAAACCTTGTTATGAATTGCAACAGAGTTTTTGGAAGTTAATAGATATGGTTTGAACTCCTTAACTAATACAGAAATAAACAATGCTGTGTCGTTGTAAACTCTGCAAAAATGGGGTAAAACGACATTTTATTGCTGCCATAATGTAAAGAGAGAATAGAAATTGGGCTGGTAAAAGGAAACAAAAATTTTGCTGACGTAATTTTCAATATATTGAGTTAACAAAGTCAGAACTTAGTAAAACTCTAATAAATCAAATTTCGAAGAGAGATACAATTAAAGAAACAGCTCGCTAAAAGATTTCAATTTTTGTTTTTTTTTGAAATATTTAAGCACTATTTTCCTTAATGCAACACAATTATGCTACACCAGAATTCTTTTGAGGTTAGAAATTTTGCTAAACTCAAGATTTCTGTATAGGTTACCTTTTACGGAATTTTCTTATTGTAATGTCAATGACTTCTGTACTTTTCAAGGATATAAATGACATCATTACGTAAAAATGAGATCTTGTTGTTGAGAGGCACTTGCATTAGTGATAAATAATTTATACAGCTTTACACTGTCTGCTCAAAATGTAGAAATGTCTCCTTCTCTCTCTCTCTCTCTCTCTGTGTGTGTCTCTCTCTCTCTCTCTCCCCTTCTCTGTCTGTTTCTATCTCTCATTCAGCAAAGAATCAAATTTTCATTTCAGTGCTCCTTTTAAGTACACTCAATCCTCACAAAATGCATGAGCTGATTCGGTTCCTTTTATATGGACTTCTCATATGAACACAATTCGAAAAGATTTGGGAGATTTACTTCCAAACCTTCGGAAGAGCCAGTTGTGGCACCTTGAAAAATACCAACAACTGTGAATAGTGGACTATGATTTTCAAAAATTCTGCTTCTTCAAGGAAGATCTAGTAATGGGAGACATGGGGATGAAAACCAAATTCAATTCGACTACGATGCTAGCGTGGAACGCTTTCTGGAACAGTGTCACAAAGTGGGAGAGATTAGCATTGGACAAAATCCCAGACTATTTGTTATTTTACTTCAAAACAATATAGGAAAATCCAGGGTCAACTTGTGAACAAATTCGACTCTTTTATCGAAAGAGAACAACGACTTGAAACTGGTGACGTACGTCAGCTATACTGTGGAAGAATTCAGTGAGTTCATTCAAAATCGGAAGGAAATTTCTAAAATTCAACAATGTACATTTCAATTAAGGTTGTGTTGCCCACACGTTTGTCTTTTGAATTTACAATTTTTTGTTCACTTATTTATTTTTTCAACCTGAAATTGACATGGAACAATGTTTCCTCTAGAATTATTTTTATTTCTACTAATAACTCTACGAACTAACAAAATCTTCTTATACAGCTCTGGAAGCTTTAAGTTTTCCCAAAATTGGAAAAAAATTTCAGTGATTCCAATTTCGCGGAACTTGAGTCGATTATGTATAATGGACAACGACGTACTACTTTAAAGTTTCAATGTGATAAACAAGAAATTTCCATTTCAAGACACCGTTGTAACGAAATTCAATGCAGGCTTTTCAACAAAAACTGAAATAAAAAGAGGAAAACGAAAAATTGTCGGATCACCTTTTTCATCTTTTTTCTCATCTAGAGTTTATCAAAAAGACTAGTATCACCTTAGACAACTAAACAGAGTTGGACACTTTCACACTTTTAAACAATTTTAATTGTTTCAGTAAAAATTTGCCACTGCTTCTCAACAGCGAAAAACAAAGAAATTGACTGCTGGCAGAAAGTGAAATTCGGGACCAAAAGATCAACTTAGACGAAATTGATCAACATTTTCCCCGCGTAGGACTTATTGGACAAGATATCACAATTCTGGACTTTTTTCTAGAAAGACCTAAAGTATTCCGTCTACATGTAATATTACACGAATCTACTGGAGCTGTATAAGCAACAACAAAAAATGGGCCTGGTTATTGTTACATGTTACCTCAATTTCTGAGCTCATGTCTCTTGTGACACATTAGCGGACTTTTCCTTTGCATCTATGGAAAATACTTTCATAATCGTTTTTTCCAGATACTAGAATGTTGATCATTTTTCTTAATATTCTAGAAAGAATGCTATTCGTTGTACTAGATACTGAACGTTTGGAAAGATTAATTGTTAAAGAGGAGAAATTTTATGGACGGCATTGCACTTGGATACAGTTGTGTCCCATCTGAAGACTACAAAAAACAGCTTGATTATCCAGCGTTGACTTCTTTTATATATCAACCTTTCTCACCAACAACATTTTGCAAAATGACTTGAGATGTGCAAAATTTATCACCATACTTGTGGAAGGATGTGGAAAAACTTGACGTTCTCGTTTGCCAGAAGTTTTTAAAGCTACTAGTAAACAATGGTGCTGATTGGGATTGCAGCAACTATCCATATCGACCCAAAATTTTGCGTGTTGAAGAAAATGCTTACGCTTACAGGATATAGGTTTTGAATTTTTTGAAAGTACCTAATACTTGCAAGTTAAATACTTGTTAGTTGTATATATGATTGTAATTTTCGTATTTTTAGTTAGTTGTTTTCTGAGTTGTGTCAGAGAATGAACCGGTTAAAAAAGATCTACAACTGTTGCACTCTCCTGATTTTTATTCATTCTTAATCTTGCTGCTGATTCTGGAACTTTTTTCAATTTATATGCTTCTTTTCAGCGATTCTTATAATGAAACAGTTTTTTGGTTGTGTGTTTTGTTCATTTCATTGACATATTCATTACTAACTACCATTTTTTTTGTGTGCACGTTTCAATTCAGTTGCACACTTTCTTTATTTACACTCAATACTCACCAAAAGCAGGAACTGATTCGGCTCGTTTTTATATGGACTTTGGACCCAATTCAAAAAGATTTGGGTTCACAAACAGACAAATTCATACTGGACAAACCTTCCAAGTCTTTAGAAAATCCAGTTGAAGCAATTTTGAAAATACGAGTATTTGCCAATAGGGGACTACAATTGTCAAAAATTCTGCTTCCTCGAGGAGGATCTACTAAAATGAGAAATGATGATGAAAAAAAACCTCAATTTAACAAGGATACAAGCATGGAACGCGTGCTGGAACAGTGTCACAAAGTGAAAAAGATTAGCATGGGACGAAATCTCAGACTGTAGGTTATTTTCCTCAAAAAAGTTAATGTCAGTCCATGTTCAACTTGTGTGCATATTCGAATGTTCTATCGAGAGGAGAACAACAATTTGAAACAGGTGACCTATGACAGCTACACTGTGGATGAGTACAGTGAGTTAATTCAAAATCTGAAGGACATTTCTAATATTCAACAATGTTCATTTCAATTAATGCTGTGTTACCCACACTTTGGTCATTTGAGTTTCCAAGTTTTGTTCACTTTTTTTCAACCTGAAAATGAGTTGGAAAAATGTTTCTTCTAGAAATTTTTTTACTTCTACCTGGAACTCTTAAGAAAAAAATCAATAGCATTCCATGTTAAACTTCACTACGAGCTAAGAAAGTCTTCTTATAAAGTTCGTGAAGCTTTAAATTTTCCCAAAATTGGAAAATATGACAGTGAATCCAATTTCTCAGAACTTGATTCGATTATGTATAATGGACTACGACGTACTAATTTAAAGTTTCAATGTGATAAACAAGAAATTTCCATTTCAAGACACCGTTGTAACGAAATTCAATGCAGGCTTTTCAACAAAAACTGAAATAAAAAGAGGAAAACGAAAAATTGTCGGATCACCTTTTTCATCTTTTTTCTCATCTAGAGTTTATCAAAAAGACTAGTATCACCTTAGACAACTAAACAGAGTTGGACACTTTCACACTTTTAAACAATTTTAATTGTTTCAGTAAAAATTTGCCACTGCTTCTCAACAGCGAAAAACAAAGAAATTGACTGCTGGCAGAAAGTGAAATTCGGGACCAAAAGATCAACTTAGACGAAATTGATCAACATTTTCCCCGCGTAGGACTTATTGGACAAGATATCACAATTCTGGACTTTTTTCTAGAAAGACCTAAAGTATTCCGTCTACATGTAATATTACACGAATCTACTGGAGCTGTATAAGCAACAACAAAAAATGGGCCTGGTTATTGTTACATGTTACCTCAATTTCTGAGCTCATGTCTCTTGTGACACATTAGCGGACTTTTCCTTTGCATCTATGTAAAATACTTTCATAATCGTTTTTTCCAGATACTAGAATGTTGATCATTTTTCAAAATATTCTAGAAAGAATGCTACTCGTTGTACTAGATACTGAACGTTTGGAAAGATTAATTGTTAAAGAGGAGAAATTTTATGGACGGCATTGCACTTGGATACAGTTGTATCCCACCTGAAAACTACAAAACAACTTTTCAAGCAAAAGGGAACACAAAAATGCACGGCATCAATTGGAATAATGGAAAGCTTGATTATCCAGCGTTGACTTCTTTTATATATCAACCTTTCTCACCAACAACATTTTGCAAAATGACTTGAGATGTGCAAAATTTATCACCATACTTGTGGAAGGATGTGGAAAAACTTGACGTTCTCGTTTGCCAGAAGTTTTTAAAGCTACTAGTAAACAATGGTGCTGATTGGGATTGCAGCAACTATCCATATCGACCCAAAATTTTGCGTGTTGAAGAAAGAATGCTTACGCTTACAGGATATAAGTTTTGAATTTTTTGATAGTACCTAATACTTGCAAGTTAAATACTTGTTAGTTGTATATATGATTGTAATTTTCTTATTTTTAGTTAGTTTTTTTCTGAGTTGTGTCAGAGAATGAACCGGTTAAAAAAGATCTACAACTGTTGCACTCTCCTGATTTTTATTCATTCTTAATCTTGCTGCTGATTCTGGAACTTTTTTCAATTTATATGCTTCTTTTCAGCGATTCTTATAAT
Organism: Convolutriloba macropyga; assembly: GCF_964194025.1. Taxonomy (NCBI): domain Eukaryota; kingdom Metazoa; phylum Xenacoelomorpha; order Acoela; family Convolutidae; genus Convolutriloba; species Convolutriloba macropyga. Next base: position 51,311,027 of record NC_134468.1, read on the forward strand.
GAAACAGTTTTTTGGTTGTGTGTTTTGTTCATTTCATTGACATATTCATTACTAACTACCATTTTTTTTGTTGTGCACGTTTCAATTCAGTTGCACACTTTCTTTATTTACATTCAATACTCACCAAAAGCAGGAACTGATTCGGCTCGTTTTTATATGGACTTTGGACCCAATTCAAAAAGATTTGGGTTCACAAACAGACAAATTCATACTGGAACAACCTTCCAAGTCTTTAGAAAATCCAGTTGAAGCAATTTTGAAAATACGAGTATTTGCCAATAGGGGACTACAGTTGTCAAAAATTCTGCTTCCTCGAGGAGGATCTACTAAAATGAGAAATGATGATGAAAAAAAACCTCAATTTAACAAGGATACAAGCATGGAACGCGTGCTGGAACAGTGTCACAAAGTGAAAAAGATTAGCATGGGACGAAATCTCAGACTGTAGGTTATTTTCCTCAAAAAAGATAATTTCAGTCCATGTTCAACTTGTGTGCATATTCGAATGTTCTATCGAGAGGAGAACAACAATTTGAAACAGGTGACCTATGACAGCTACACTGTGGATGAGTACAGTGAGTTAATTCAAAATCTGAAGGACATTTCTAATATTCAACAATGTTCATTTCAATTAATGCTGTGTTACCCACACTTTGGTCATTTGAGTTTCCAAGTTTTGTTCACTTTTTTTCAACCTGAAAATGAGTTGGAAAAATGTTTCTTCTAGAAATTTTTTTACTTCTACCTGTAACTCTTAAGAAAAAAATCAATAGCATTCCATGTTAGACTTCACTACGAGCTAAGAAAGTCTTCTTATACAGTTCGTGAAGCTTTAAATTTTCCCAAAATTGGAAAATATGACAGTGAATCCAATTTCTCAGAACTTGATTCGATCATGCATAATGGAATACGACTTACTTCTTATAAATTTCAATGTGATAAGCAAGAAATTCACATTTCACGACTCCGTTGGAACGGAATTCAATGGAGTCTTTTTTGACAATAACTAAATTACAAAGGGGAATAAAATAATTGTTGGGTCACCCTACTGATCTTCTTGCTCATGCAGATACTATCAAAAAGACTAGTATCACTTTAGACAAATAAACACTACGAGTTTTCATTTAGAATTGTGATTTTTGTGCATAATTGCCCATTTTGCTGTTGATTAGTTTTGGTAAATTGTCGCATTCCTTAACAATCTTAAAAAACTTTACAAAATATGTAACTGAACATATTTATTGGTCTGATAACTTATGGTTTTAAGAGCTGCGCCACCGGTCTTTTGCAGAATTTGATAGAGTTTTTGTTTTTGCCATGCATTTCGTTAATTTTTGTGGTCGTATGCCAAATATTGGGTAATTAAAGGTCTCAATGGCCGACGACAGACACAAATGAACTTAATAGCTGATATCGGTATATAGCTAATGGTTTTATTGAGTTTCAGTTTAACTTCTTTCAAAAAAAAAATAAAAGTTTTCAACTTATCGGTTTTTGTTCTGGTTTGCGTTTTTTTCGTATTTAACAATTTTGTACCATTTTAGTAACAGCTGCATTATTGAGTGATCTCTTCAATGTTTTGTTGAACCAAACAAAAAATTTTCTGTTGGTTAAACTTTTTAACTGATGTCTTCAGGGCTTAGACAATTTGTTTCAGAAGAATATTGTGAAATTTAGATAATTTTCAAATTTTGTGCTTTTTGGTGTCATTATGAAAATCGTTTTAAAAGAAGCCTTTTTAATATTTAAAGAAGATGCAGATACAGATTTAATTTTCTTGTGGTTACTTTTCAGAAATTTAATGGTTTCATAACTTTGGTTTCGTAAAGTTTTTTTGTGAAATTTGTTTAGCTCAATTTGTGTTTAATGTTATTTTTTAGTCTTATGACTAAGTCACACTAATAACAGAACAATTAGATTTCGAATAGCTGCTAAATAAACTGTCTACTTTTTTAGTCCAAAGGCAATGGTGGCTATGAATTTTGAAATGGATTTTGCCAATCTCATTTCTGTTAACGTGTAGCTTGGTATCTCTATAGCCAAGTCACATCCATTATCTATTGAACTAGAATTCGCTCTTTATAAGGGTTTTAATTTACTCAAATGGTCTTTGTTCTTGGTACAACCAGTTTTCATAAAACATTCGTGCTTTTTGCATGTTCGCCCAATTTTGTAGGTTTTTTTTCTTTTTAAAGTATCACATTGATGGGCGGTCGTCTCATCATTTCAAACCCGCATTCAAAAATTCTGTTTGTTCAAATTATTTTCTTTTAGCCTGTATTTGTCGTTCTTTTGTAGTCGTTTGAAATACCCTGGATAATGAAGGGTCTCAATCGCTCTCTATGGAGGAACAGAAGAATCTCTCAATGATTTCAATTGATGCATGAAGTTTCTAATTAGTTTGACATTAATTCTTCGTTAAAAACGCATCGTTTCATTAAACTTTGCCCTGGCGCTCATTTCTTGTCGACTTGTAACCAATTCGCATTCAGGAAAAGTCCCATATTTTTTGTTATGAAGTACAGGTTAATCTTTTGTTCATGTTTCATCTGACGCGATTTTCATTTAGTTATTAATGGTTGTCAAAAAATGCAGGTCGTAATCAATGTTTATTTGGTTAATCAATGTTTATTTAATTTTTATCGCCGTCTTTGCTGGTAGTCATATTATGGTAGTCACAGGTCTCATCGGCCCTCTAATTTAGATTGCTTTATTCATTTAGTAGTTTGTTGATCGATATGTTATATTGGTAGACAATTAAGTGGAAAACGTAGAGGAGCGGGGTCGGAACTTTGTGCGAAAGCACATCACCGCGCCTCCCTGTTTTTTGTTGCTTTAAGATAATAATCCGAAAACTTGTCCGTACACGAAAAGGTTACATGAGCTATTATATTTATCTTTTTAAGGAAAAAGGGAACCACAAATCGTTGAGTTAGGTTAACTTTCAGTTAGGTTAACGTACCATTTTGCAGAATGTAGAAATCAACTACGACAAACATAGTTGTAACCAGAAAAATAGATTTCAACACAGAATCTTAGAATTTCATTTCGGTGTGTTCTTTTTCAGTGCACATTATCCACGAACATGGGGCCTGTCATTTGTAGTTGAGATTAATTTTTCGGATGAAAGAATTCATAATGGAGGTATTTTTCGCTAAAAATGCAGAAAAACAAGAAATGCATTCTTTTTGTCATGCAAACAAGCATTCTCCATCCTTTTTAAGATAAACTGTTAACCTCTCTTCTTAATGGTTTCGGTTTAGGAATTAAAAGCGCGTTATTCTTGAGATGTCTTATTTAATGATCTTATATAGCTTCTCACCTGATCGGGATACCATTCTCTCCAAGGTTAATGTAGGAACTTTCTGCGCGCAGTACTGGGCAACCCGAATCCTCTTGTTTTAATTCTCTTGAGATTAAACACTACCCTAACAGATAACTGTTGCCAAAATAGACTGGACCAAACAATAAATTTTTGATCAATTTACATTTTGCATTGCTCATGAATGCGAAATTCGATGAGAAAATGAAGCAACAGAAATTTTTCAAAGCAACAAAGTGAGTTTATTTTATTTGCTATTCAAAGTTGTACTTTATCTGTTAGTAGAAGAAAGATAAATTTCAAGAACAAAGTTTTTTAATCAGCAGAAGATAAATGAGTCGCCGTCAAAGCGTGATCTGAATAAATAAATTTGATTACATTTAGGCCGATTTCAGTAAATCAGCCCAGACTTTAGCCTTTTCTGTGTATTCTTCATTTTGAATCTTGATGTGAACTTTCCATGGCAACTCGGATCCTTTTTCCACAACAACCGTCATGCTTCGGTCTTCGCCTGTTACAGCGTTATCTCTGATAATTTTTTCAATTTGCTTGTAACCATATCCGCCGTCTTTCTCCATAATTATATCATGCACCTCATTCAGAATAACTGGAATAGCCATCTTGCAAAAGCCATGGAAATCTTTGCTTAGGATTCTGAGAGAGGGAAGTTTCACATGGTCCACAAATCCATAGTCTATCATGCGTACTTTGTAATCATGTGAGTCATCTGCAGGAGTTTCCACAATCTCGGCTCTGTACCACACATCCTCATCCACCTCACTCTTGCAAGCAACAATTGCTCCTGGTTTTGCAGATTCTTCCCTCACTGCAAACTTGCAGGACTGGATGTCAATGGCAGCGTACTTCTCGGCCAAACCGCCTTGGATTGTGTCTACTATTTCGTAGTTGTCCTTCAGCTGGTAGTATGCGCATTCCAGTGCAAACGTCGAAATATCTCCCTCCATTTCTGAGCCACTTTCAATTTCTGGTATTTTTGTTTTTAGTTCCCATATCGGCTCTTGCAGACTCCGCACAAAACTGGCTACAGTCTCGTCTGTGTTTACAGTAGACAATTCAGCTTCAATGGGTTCTGAGGGTTTTTCGGACGTCACCTTGATCTTTAACTTTGCTATTCCCTCACTATCGGCAAGGAAGTCCAACAGATCGTCCTTAATTTCAGCAGAGAAACTTGGAACATTATTTGCAACTTTGAAGCAGAATTTTGGTAGAGATTTTGCCATTGTTTCCAATGCAGATCCAGGGACTACCTGGAAGCACTTGGTCTTGTCCACTTGGCTGAATTCTCCGTAATCAACTAACAACGCATTGATGACTTCCGTTTCACTTGCGATACTTTTAATCTCAGCTCTGTAATATTGCCCATCTGTGTGCATTACAATGCAATGCTTGCCCACTTTGGGTCTTCGGATTTGTTTCATCATTGCAGTCTCCTCGTCTTTCTTTTCCAAGATGAAATTATTGATGCACTCCAAGAACTCATCGGCTTTTCCTTGATACTCAATGGGTGATACAAAGAACGTTTCATTGTCCACGTCTTTGACTTCCACTTCCAACCAGGAATCTTCCATCTTTTTCAAGTTGTCCATTTGGATGCTAAATAGATCGAACACATTTGACTTTTGGCTATTCTGTTTGAAAGAAGCGAAGCCATATTCATCAACTGCAATCTGACATACACTTCTGTCGTCTTTAAGCAGGATATCAGCAACAGCAACTCGAGTACTTCCATCGAACAGAGCAATAGTCACATTCAACAGTTGATCTTCATACAGATTCAGAATATTGGACATTTGTTCACTATCCTCAGGTTCGATCCAGTCCTCGTCTTTCTCGTCCGGAACAATCGATGCCAATTCGACAATGATGCTTTGCGGTTCCATAGCTGTAACGAAGTCATCAACCAATGGGGCAATCTGACTCTTCTTAATGGTTTCTTTCGTTCCCCAGTCGTACATGAACACTTCTACTGTTTCTTCTTCTTCTGATTCGACCGCTTGTATTCTTTCCACAGAAGCACGATGCCACAATTCGTCAACATCGGACAGTGCCCCACACAGAGCACCAATTTTCAAGTTTCCCTCGAACTTTAATTGCTCTTTTAACTTATCGTTGGAGTAAAACACTTTCAAGTTCTGCTCAAGCTCGACCAATTGGTCATTGGTATCCGCAATTTGGAACAACACTCTACTTGGGGACTCGGCCTGTACCAACACGCACGACACGATTGATCCGTCAGTCACATTTCCACAAGATTCTGACAAGTCAAGAAACGACATTTTTGACACTGCAGCAACAGTCGCAAGTTTTTTCTCAATCAAAAATGTTGATAAATCTATTTTCTGGTCCATTTCTAATAAAACTTTTGGCACATTTGATGAGGGATCAGGTTGTAGTGATGACATGGGATAAAGCTGAACTTCGCCGGAGGCGGGAACAACGGAATTAACAAGTGCGGAGAACTGAGCACGGTCAGTGTTTGAATACCTGCGCCTTGACACATCTAAATCACCAGCTCCTTGTTCGCTTTCATCTTCTGACACCTTGCTTTCAATTCCGAAGAGGCACACTTCGATAGCAAATGCAGCATCTTTGCAGAACTCTGCTTTGAGCTTTTTCAAGGCACCTTTGTTTACAGTTGATTGAACTCCTGTGTCAATATCCATAATTTCAGCATTACTTTCCTCTCCGCCTTGGAGGTCAGCGATTTGACCTCTCTGCCATTTCCCTTCCTCATTTGAAGTCTCACAGAATGCACAGAAAGCATCTTTTACTGGATTAGCTAGAACTTGTCTTCCTGGTTGAAGCGCATTGTAAAATTTGTTCATTTCAGCAAGTAGTTTGTTCATTTTCTGCCATGATTCAGCAGCTTGAACGAACAGCTGATCAGGACAAATAGCAGAAGATATCATGCACTTCAATCTTGCATTGCTATCTGTCAGCTGGAAAGTTCCCTTTTCTGCAAAAGCAGCCTGGGAGTTTCCAGTAACAAAATCTTTTAGCGATTTTTCTCTGAAGGTTAAGCTTCCAATCACTACAGGGTAATAGCCTTCCAGGTCGATTGAGGTAATGTTGGCAGTTACTTCTTCGTCTTGGTTGAACACAATCACTTTCTGAAGCTCCTCCAATGAGTCAATGTCAATTTCGTCCAAATCTAAATCTTCAGTTGCCATGGACAACGCATAGCATGGCTTAGTGTACAGCCACTCAGGCATTTGCTTCACATCGTCTAAATTATCAATAAACTCACGGTGTCCAAAGTCTATTGCTCTCGCTTCAGCCCCCCTAATTCCTCCTTTCTCTACAATATCCAAGATCTCTACTCGGGTCCAACTTCCAACGATTTCAGATCGCACAAGACCAATTTTTCCTACTTTGGGACGTCTAAGTTTTCTGTATTTGGCACTGTTTTTTGTAATGGTTTCATTCATTTCGTTAAGGTCTGCATCGTTAGTATCGAGTTGTATCCACGCAAAGTTTTTGTCCAATCTTTGAACGTCTTTATTTTTATTTTCTGATTCATTGACTTTTTTCCATATACCGGGTGACGTTACAATTCCCTCTTCATTCTGCTCAAAATGCCATCGGAAGTTGGCAGGTTCAATGGCTGATACCCAAATGACTACCTCTGAATTATCTTCCAAACCAAACTGTGACTGGACTACTTTTCTCACTTCAGCTTCCGGACTTCCTGGTTTCCTAGCCACTTGTTCGTTTTCCAAATCTACCGCTAAGCTCTCACCATCCACAGTGACATCGACTAAATTAGCTTCACTTTGTAGAACAGAGGCCTGTTTCAGATTTATAGCAACGTTTGTAGCGTTAGACAGTATCTCCGAGAGAATTTCGTTGTCATCTTCAACCCACTGGCTACCTTCGAAGGGTATGACATTGTCCATTGTGCATTTGATTGCTTGCGGGGGCAGCTCACAGAACTCTTTCGGAATGTGTCGAAGTTTCTCAATCTTAACGTCACCAGTGTTGCCCCAGTCAATGAATTGCACCGTGGCTGATTCACTCTCTTCGTCCGCAGAAATCACAAGTGCTCTGTACCATTGCAAATCATCTATATCGGGAGACTCAGCCACGCATGTTTTTAATTCTTTCAAATTTTCCACATCTACCTCCGGGAAAAATTCTTTGGACGCTCTTAGATCTTCTTCCAGTATTTGCAACATCTCATTCGATTCCTGGATTTGGAATGTGATATCAGCCGGACTTTCGCTCAGAATGTATGTCACTGGAACGCTTGTTCTGCAATCGACATGTAGGTCCGGATACGCTGTCGGAGCCTCGGGAACTTGGACAATATCTTCCCCTATGAGCGTTTCCGTGAGTGTTTTTTCCTTAGATTCATCCAAGAAAATATCAACCGCTTGTGGTTTAGATGACCTGCTCACTACAACCACATTCAACGGAACTCGATCTACAGCTTTTACAAGTTGCAATACGCGAGAAGAAACAGTTGATTTATCGTCACTGGAATCTTGTACCTGGAACAATTTGCACTCGGTAACGAATGTTGGGGACTTTTGTGCAAATTCTTTGCTCAGTTTCCGGCACAGTTCAATCTTACAGTTACTCAAACAGGCGCCAGTGTCTAACAGTCTAAGATTGCATGTTTTATCTCCGGGAGATACCTTTTCAACAACAGCACGGCACCATTTATTATCTAACGGATTAGCATCAGGTATAACATTGTGGACAACGTGGCAACCAGGTAAGAAATCTTCCATTTCAATTTTTAACTCTTCGGGATTTGAAAGATGGTTGTAAAACTTGGTCATTTCTATGTTAAACTCTTCTCGTTTAGCCATATCACTTTGAAAAATGAGATTAAACTTGTCTACAGTTTCAAAGTTGACAAGCAATAAATCAGCTGCTTCCGATTCTGTGAATTTAGCTAACTCAACTTTCGGATGTTCTCTGATTTGATTAATTCTGTCAATCAACGGAACCTCATTCAAAACCAGGTCAACAACTATTGGCGAGTTTTCAGGAATTTCGTTAACTTTAATAAGACACTTTTCCGGCTGTTCCGCATTTAAGACTAGGGAATTTGTCAGCCCTTGAAGAACATCCCAGTTTATCAAGTTTTGAACATCTGATGAGAAATCGAACCTGATGCAACAGCACGGCACTTGGATTAAGTCTTGGGTCACTTCGTAAATTTCAGACTTTTTGCATATTTGTTTATTTCGGTAATCAAGGAAGACAACGTTCACAGTTTCATCTTCCGATAATCCAAGTATTCGAGCTCTGTAATATTGGTCATCTTCAGTAAATTTAGTGACACAGATTTTTCCAACTTTTGGTCGGCGAATCAAATTCTTCCGCAGAGATTCATGTTTTCTGTATTCGAGCAACAATTGTGCAACACGGTCTAGATTGTCACTAAATTGGGCATACAGACCTTCTTTGGTCAAAGCTGCAACACAGATCTCCCTCTGTTCTTGCATAGAAATCGCGTAGATATCTGTCGCTACGCCGTTGCCCTCCGCAATCGTGGGCCAGTCTACTTCATCAGTTCCAAAATTTCTGCAAATGCCAGCTTCAATTAACTGGTCTTTCAAATTAAGGTCTCGCGGACAGATCAAAACTCCAACAGCTGGTACGTCTCCTTGTTGCATTTCTATTTGGAAAACTTTCAATTCGTTCTCTCCCAGAATTTCTTCGATGACTGTTCCATCCGATTCTAAGTACTCTGTGTCTTCGTCAGGGACAATCCCATACAGTTGTGCCTTTAGAGCTTGAGGTCTCAGAACTTCAACAAAAGCCTTTTTGATTTGCTTCAATTTTTTAAGGTCTAGGGTCGCCTCCCTTGCCCAGTCAACCATGTATACTTCACACGAGGTTTCATTCACCGATTTCACTCGAGCTCTGCAGTAAGCTTCGAATTCTTCGTCGTTTGCTATTACGAGAACACCTTCGGAAATATTCTCGGCTGCGATATCAATCGATTCGTCCTCTGCTCCTTCGAACTGTTTGTAGAAGTGGTTGAGGTCCTCTTGCAAGATCGTGAACAAAGTATTCTCTTCACCTCCGATTTGAAAGGCTAAGTCTTTAGGGCTTTTAGTCGAAAGAGCGAAGCATGACAAGCTGTTTTTCTGCTCGGTAGGAAACTTTGCAATCTCAGGCAGTTCAACTCCTTCAGCATCTTCATCTTGAGCAAGTTCCAGCTCCTTCAGGGTATCGGTGATCCAGACGTCATCAATCAAAATATCCATTTTGTAAGGTACGGAGACTCTCAACTGCATTTCACAGGCAAACTTTTTCTCAATTGACTCTGAATCTTGAAGTAGTAAAGTTGTAGACAGATGCGATGCAAATTGTTCGACCTTCTCGTGCATCGGCACACAGTTGAATAGAGAACAGCATAATGCAAAGGCAGGTTGTTTGGCCAAATCGTGATCCAGTTTCCAACACTGATTAATAGGACAATCAATGGTGTTCCCGTAATCAATTAGCAACACCCGATACTCATTTGTATTGTCAAGTTTTTCAATCAGCTTAGCTCTGTAGTATTCTTCGTCTTCGCTCCATTTAACAACTAAATAATCACTTACTTCTATCACTTCAATCTGCAGTTTTTCGGGGTGAATATTTTCATACACTTCTCTAATCTTCTGCATTAACGAGTCCAGCTCAGCCGACACTGCAGTGTTTTGTACAAAAATAAAAACCTCGTTTTCCGCTTGTTCAACGTGAGTAACATTCACCTCAATAGACCTGCAACTACTCAAATCTTGAGCAGTAACAATTGGATTGCTGTTGACGAAATTTATGATATCTATTAGGTCCTTTCCTTGGAAAGCAACTTGCGAATCTAATGCTGCTACTTTTTCTTCCAACTGATTATGTTTGGTTGCAGACAAGGTCACTTTCTGTGACACCAGATTATCTTGGAGATAGTTGAGAACGTCCCAGTTCATCAAAGCACTCATTTGGGGTACACTTACCCTCAAAGCATGGCGCGGCTGCTCCAGCCATTCATTGCATAAATGCTTGTTCCATTCGCAAAGTTCACTCTGTTTTGTTTCCTCTGTGTTTCCAAAATCAACAAACCTAACTGTAACTTTTCCATCCTTTTCTGAATCGATTATTTCTGCTCGATAGAACGATTCATCTTCAGAAAACTTGGCTACACAAATTTTTCCTGGATGAGGACGCCTCAATTTAGCTTCTGGTTCTGCTATGTATGAATCAGTATAAATGGCCGCGATTCCACTTTGAATGTTTTCAATTTGCGACAATTTTTCATCGCATACTTGTAACCACAGGAATTCATTGTCAACGGCCGAAACAACCATTTCAACAGTATTGCTCTTAAAATCATTGCCAAACAAGGACCATTTGTATGAAGAGTTTGAAACTAGAGAACTAGCTTTCGATTCTTTGCTTGCGATTTCATTTTCAATTAAGTGAGTCGAATAACTCTTTCCGTTAAATAGAACACCTGAGCTTTCTAAGTCTTCGATGGCGCAGACGTGGCTCTTGACATGTTTCTCTGCTATTTTACTTTCGACCTCAACAAATGAATCACCCTCAATTGGTCCCAGCTCTTTGATTTCAAATTCGCAGCTCAGAGACGGAATTTGAGTTAAAAATCTGGGCAGCACTTTAAGTTGAACGTTTTCGTCAACGCAAATCTCTGTACCAAAATCGATCAAGCTCAATTTCATATCTTCACTCTCGTTGTCTGTAATACTACTCAGTTTTCCTCTGTAATACTTCTCATTCACAAAGCAAGCAAACATTTCACTTTCTGCAATGTTCTCTTTGTCAACATCACCAAGTGATTCCCAGCTCAATTCCATTTCAAGGCTTAAGTTGTTCAGTTCAGTTTCATTTCTCACTAAGCAGTATGAAAAATTAAGAGGTGTCGCAAAGTTTGTAATGTTAATTAGTTGTGCAGATTGGTCAATTTGTGGCAGCGTCGGATACGAGAATTCTTTTCCAGCTTCCACCACAGATTCGGCCTTCAAGTCCAAAGAGACAAGATTAACTCTTCCCAAATGCAGAAGAGTCATGTCAGTTTCGCTCCCCATTACATCACTCACCTTCTCCTTTTCTGTATCTACAAACGAACATAGCAAGACGAAAACGGGGCACTCCATTCCTGAGAACTGTGGCATCAATTTCCTCAGCATTTCTACCGAAACCACCTCAATTAGACCGAAATCCAAACTTACAACTTTCACTTTTTCGTCCCCAAGCACTGAGATGATTTCACATCGCTGATAATCCGGATTTCCTGGTCCAGACTGAAATTTGGCAACCACGAAAGCACCAACTGTCTTATCTTCTGGGCCACAAAGCAAGGGATTCAACAGCTGCGCGTTGGGAAGGTAGATTTCTTGATCATGTTTCTGATAGAAAGCGTTCAGTTGCTTCTGAACTTGATCACGTTTCTCGATGTATTCTGTTGGAATTGCCGATACTACTGCAGTTTCACTCTCGGCGACATCAGTACTAAGTCGCACTTCTCCAATGACTTTAACCTTGATTTGATCAGATTCGATAGATACGTTTTCAACAACTGGCTTCGAGCACAGCCGCAAAAGTAAATCTCCAAAAGCTTGGCCATTAACAGTTGCATCGGATAATTTCTTATTTGGATACGAAACAGTGTTGTTTACTTCAGGAAGTGAGAGGTAAAACATAGTGAATGGTGAAATTAACGAATGCAAGAAATTTGGCAAAATATTGACACACTTAGCAAGTACAGGCACAGATGCTATGCTCTGAGGATAGACATACACCTTTTCTGACATCTCGCAAACACCAGAATCAATAGCTCTCAAAATGTGAGAAGCTTCATTTGACTTTTCGCTGGAATGCAAAAGAACTGCTCGTTTCATGTTTGCCGGGGTTTCTTTCCCTGAGCTCAGCACCGTATAGATGTAACCAACTTCAGGCTTCTTGATTACATATTGGTCTAGATTGTCTATTTTTTGAACAAATGAGGTAATTTTAGAACGCAACTCTACCAGACCAGCTTCGTATTGCTCTGTAGCAACCCACAAGTTTTCGGAATCACAGGCCAAAATTTTTCCAGCAGTTGTGCGGTCATTTTCAGCTGTCTGGTCGATAAAAGGAATGACATTATGATTTGCGTTTTCGAGAGCGGCATCGGATTCTTGCATTACAGCCAGATTCTGTTCAAGCAATAACTCTGATACATTACCCAGGGGCGTTTTAATTTGGACAGTTACATAATTTGACTTGTCACGTGAGATAAACACAACATCGACGTCACATCTTTCCACGTAATTTTTGAACTTATTGAACCCTGTTAGCGTCCACTCACCAGCTGAATCATTCCAAGTAGTCGGTCCAATGACTCCGTGAAGGCGACACTTAATCGCTAGTTTGCACATTGCACTGAGGTCGTCGTTCAAAGACAAAAGCCTTTCGGGAGGAATGTTAGTCTTTCTGTAGCCTGCGTCGCAGTAAAACAAATCGCACTTTGCGGGCCCTGAGCTGCTGTTACTAGTGGTTGCTATAGCATCCGACAGAGGTTGGTCACTAAGCCTTCTGACTTCCACTCGACTTCCTTTACTGGGTCCCGATGGAAGCAAGTAAGAAAAACCAGGAGACACATTCTCGGGTCTGCACACTTTTGACGCTTCAACTGTTAAATACTTCTTAATAAACTCGTTCAGTTTCTCTAATTCACTGTTGATAACAACGTAAAAGCTTGACGGACTATCAATTTGAAATATCTTGCACTTGACTGTAGAATCAGTTGGCAGAAACAGGTCGTATTCGTAGATTGTCCTGCTTCTCCCAGTTTTCGGAACTACAGCACTAGAAGGCTTACTGTTGGAAGATTTGGGTGAAGCAAAAACACTTCCACTTTTATCAGAAGACGTGCTTGATTGTCTAGAGGATCTCTGATTTCTTCCGCCTCCTCTTCCACCGTCAAATCCACCGCCTGTATCACTCCCATTTCCAAATCCACGTCCACCATCACAACCGCCAAAGCCTCCACCACCTCTGTCACTTCGGCCTCCAGGGCCACCACCCCGTCCACCTCCAAATCCACCTCTTCCACCCTCAAATCCTCCTCTCCCACCAGATCCGCCCCTTCCTCCTTCAAATCCACCTCTTCCACCTACAAATCCACCTCTGCCACCTTCAAATTCACCTCTTCCTCCTTCAAACCCTCCTCTGCCACCTCTTCCGCCGTCAAATCCTCCTCTGCCACCTCTTCCGCCGTCAAATCCTCCTCTGCCACCTCTTCCGCCGTCAAATCCTCCTCTGCCACCTCTCCCACCTTCGAATCCGCCTCGTCCACCATCAACTCCTCTTGCACCAAGCCTTGCCGGATCAAACCCACCTCTATTACCAGTGAATCCTCCATCTTGTGGCTTCTGGGGTCTGTTAAACCCTGCATGGTCGCCTCCGAGCCCTCTAGTTGATCCATCGTTCTCATTTCTCCTGGGTGGTCTTCCACCCTGTTCTGAACCGGAGGAGCTCTGTCGGCTAAATCTGCCTCCATCCCCAGAATCATCACCCCGAGTATCTCCAAACCCACTACCCGCAGCATCAAACTCTCCCTTCCCTCCCTGGTCTCTCTGCCTATCAGATAGGAAGCCTCCTTGAACACCTCTGTCATTGCCAAAAGTTCCTCTGTCAGTTCTTTGCCCGTCAAAGCCACCAGTTCTTCTGTCAGCAAAGTTTCCGCGATTACTTGCACTTTCTCTATTGAAACCTTCAGATCCCCTATATCCACCTGGTTTTCCTGAAGGCGGCAGTCCATCACGATCACGGTTGAATTGAGATCGACCACCTTGTTCAGAGGGAGGCCCATCTCGTCTGGGGCGATCATCATCCGGAAACCCAGGCCCTCTACGTTCACTGCCCGATCCAAAGGCTGCATTGTCTCTATGAGGTCTATCACGCGGCTCAAAACCACCCGACCGCTGTCTGCTGTCAACCCCATTTGTTTGTCGGCTACTGCCAGAGGCACCAGGCCCAGAATCAGATCCTGCCAACTTTTTTACGGGACCGGGCGGGCTGTTCGTTTGGTTGAGAGGACCTAGGCGAGACGTATCGAAACCTTTCGGTGACAGCTGCTGTTTTCTGGTTTGATTGATAACTTGTCGAACATCGAAGCTCCCAGTAGGCGATAAATGTCCATTTTGTTTTGGACTTATTATCGGACTAGCTGGCTTTGTCAGTAGTTTCAGGACGTCTTCCCCAGAAGTGTCTGTAAGACTTACCAGAAATTTAGCACTTGCATCATCGTAAAGTTCAAACAGAACATTGAATTCCCGCTGGTCAATGTTTGCGAGGAATCGATCTTTCTTGGAGTCTTCCAACTGTTGCCAGAATGCTGGGCTGATCTTTTTGATTTGAGAATGGATAGCCAGTGGCGGGTACTGATACAAAGATCCGTCTAGCTTGCGTATATGTTCACATTCCACAACCTCTTTGTTACCGTAATCTATGAAATGTACCCACCATGTAGTTTCATTCGCAGAGTTAAGAACACGCGCTCGGTACCAGTTATCATCCTCTGTAAACTTTGCAGCACATACAACTCCAGGCTTCACTTCCATTCTGTTCCCATCACTGTTTCGGTAGATTCTCTCCATCTAAACAAAGTCTTGACAACTGTAAACGAAAGAACGGAAACAATGGGTTTAAATAAACTTAAGTAAACGAAAAAAGAAAACGAGAACGAAGTGGAGTAACAAATCCTTCCGTTAAGCGTTCAAAAATGGAACAAATTGCCCTCTTCAATAAGAACTTTTAACAGTAAAACCTGCTTTAAAAATGTTTTAACCGAGTTTTTGCTCGATCAACACAAGAAAGTACCCGTTAATAGACAAATAGGAGCCTTCAAATCCTATTTTTACCTATGAAAACGAACAGCCACAATTTGAAGATTATTATATTAACAACAATGCTGATTAATTTATTTAACATTTTAGAGCATGTAGATATCTAACCTTAGGGTTATAGTGTGAGTAATTTACATGTTTAAAAAAAAGTAGTAGTAGCTAAGCAAGAGTGGGGGGGGGGGGGGTTAAAAGGATGTACCTATATATTAACATTATGTATAGCCTCTTTTCATCCAATTTCCAAAGGTGTACCTAAAAAAGTGAGAACAATAGACCTGACATCTTATCATAATTATCCAGGGGTAATTATCTTAATTACCCCAGGAGAAATGCATCCAGTTCTGATTTTCTGCTCTAATGCACTTCAGCAAATCTTATATACTTAATGAAATCTATCTGCAGAACTTTCACTTTCATACACTTTATTTGCGCATAACCTCTTCAATTATAAAATTTGTGTTTGTTTTCGATATTTAATGAAGTTTTGTTCCGAATAATTTCATATTTTAGGAAGTTTATCACAAAAACTTCAAAAAATTTTTTTTTCAATTTGTTTTACTCATAATGATGTGAAAGCATGCAAGAAACGGATTTTTTGAAAGTTTCTGGTTTGTTTCTCGGTAGTTTCAGTTTCAAAAACCCGAAACAGTAAACGATTTTTTCATATAATGTTCAAATAATTGATTAAAGGTTTTTTAACGCTGATTTCAATGGAAAATAATAAAGCACCGAAAACCACCACTAAAAGTTATTTTTGTTTTTTTTTGTAGTTTCAGATTCCGAAACCTGTATCTATTTTTTGTCTTGTACGTTACAGTACAACTTTATAGAGTATTTATAAAGTATAAATCAATGCTGGTAATTTCACGTTCAATGATAGATTATAGGTTTGGGTTTTTTGTAGTTTGTTTCATACCTCAAACTACAAAATAATCTCCTCGAGAATGGTAGGCTATATTAACTGTCTATTGGTTGTTTATATACAAAGAACTTGGTGATTTGTTTAACCCTAAGAAGTTACACTTTTTGGTTTTTTCTAATTTTCAGCTTCTGAAACTTCAAACTATTTTTTTTGGAAATATGTGTTACAGTACATCTTAATAGCGTCATTTTAACGCAGAATCCAATGCTCATAATTGAAACGTCGAGAAAATAGTACACATTTGCAGTTTAATATTCTGAAACCTGAAACAAAAAAAATTTAAGCTATATGATCCAAATCAACGTTATATGTTTTTTTTTAAAGACAAAGACGACAAAATTAAAGTTGATAAATAGCTCCAAGTGATTGTATTTTTCAGTTTTCCAAACAATTTACTCTCCAATTACCCAACTCTAACCAAAAAACACCAAAAAATACCAAATGCATGCCAACAAAAACCCCAATTCACGCCCAAAAATAACAAAAAAAACCCAATTTCAAGTCAAAAATACCCAATCCAAGCCAAAAATACCCAATTCACGCCCAGAGACAATCAACTTATGCCAAAAATACTCAATTTCAAATCAAAAATTACCAAAATGAAAAAAGCGCCTAAATAATCGTTCTTTTGAGAATAAAATTCTTTGGAGAAAGCGATGGAGCAAAATGGTCTGGTAATAATTTTTAATTAAATTCCAAAAACTGAACATAGCTGGCAGATTGCCAGAAAATAGCCGCAATAGCTTCGTAGATCTGCAGTCTAAAAAAAAAACAGTAAAAGACAGGCCAAAAAATTCGACTTTTCATTGAAGGCTGATATGTTATATTTTTAATTACAATCTGTACAAGCTTTTGCTGCTTCTATTAGCTGCTCTCAATTAACCTTCACTTAGAGTGACACACCCATTTGACCTTACCTCTTTGAATTAAAGTAAATAAAAGTCAATTTCAAAGTGAGGAAGTCATTTTTGGGACTGAGGTAAGTCAAGTTTGACCAAAAATTTAATCACGCGAATGAACAAAAAACTTCGCTCCACAAAGAGTGAAAAATGAGGTCACGCACGCAATTCAGTTGAAATAGCATGAGCGAATGAACAAGAAGTGGCTGTGACGTCATATTGTCGTAACAAAAATCAAAAATCATGACGACGAAAAAAAAACATACAGGACAAGTCCTGACGTACAATTCAAAATATTTTCATTGACTAAACAAAAAAACTAGACCTAGACGGACTACGAGTGAATTGGGAAAACCATTTCTAAAAAAATCAGATAAAAAAAACAGAAAATCAATTTCAAAATGCCGCTAGCAAGAACAAACCTCTAGCGAGTAATGTCAATCTGATTCCAACAAAAACCAAGAACTCTGGACGGATTGGGAAAACCGTTTAGAAAAAAATCCGATCCAAGAAATCGAAAAAAACAGTAAAAATCAGAGTGAAATTGCCGCATGTGAACAAAAAACCACTAGCGAGAAAGCGAATTTTTGTTCAAACACCGTCTTCTCACTCCAAAATTAGAGCGAAAACATCACGCCAAAAAACCACTCGCTTTTTTGCTCCAATTTCTGTTTCGACGAGACCAAAATCACTACTCCAATTTGACTTTAAAATTCATGAAAATGTGTGAACAGATCTTAAAAAAACAGCCAAAAGAATTCCGGAAACGAATCGAAGGAGAAAATTGCCCATAATAATGACTGTAATATCCGTGCACTGTGTACGGTTACGGGTTGGTTTGGGGATTTTTCTAAAGCACTTTAAAACCTCCGGGTTACTGATGAAAATCTTCTAAGTCTAAGACTTTAATTAATTATGAAGCTGTAAATATTAAAACTGTTCAATATAGAGTTAGACTTATTGGTCGAAAATACAATAAGTTTCAAAAGATTTCAAGGTGTAAAGCTAATAAGAGAAAGGCAGCTCAAATATATGAGTTTCAGTTTTGAATACGGTCATTGGTTTCGGTCCTATCAATGGCTGATTAATCTCTTTGGGATTTTCTCAAAGTTATTTTCTACCGCACGGGTCCCTGTTAGTTAAACTAACAGATAACAGGTGTACCTGCCTGACTAATCCCGTCAAGAACAAACATTCCATGACGTCTCCCGCCAAGATGACATTCACTGATGATGCCCAACATTATTTATGATGCTTTCTTTATATTGTTAAAATCCGGTTTACTCTTAGTAACCATCTCTTTTTGTTCTCCCATTTATTGTGAAAATTTCGAATTGTGCGTTCACTATTTATTTTATGAGCATGTCATACTTTAAATTCAATGGTTTACTACACTGCCTCCCTCTTAGAAAATGTGAGTGTTCCACTCACTCACAAGAGTTTCAAAGGTCCATTTTTGAGTTAATATATTCCTCTGCTTTTTCAATCCCGTGCTTGTCATAAATATTACGGGCCTCTTCATCTTCCATAATTTTCTTTGCCTGAGGAATAATTTTGAACAGGTCTTCCCGACCACCCTTGTCCACATGACAGAGCATTGCCAACGTTTTGAAATGTCTCTGGATAGTACTGGTTGTGGCCCCCTGTGGCAGGAATAGAAGCTCATAAAAGTTCGGAGGTCGACTGAAAGGGCTCTGCGCGTTGATCGCCTCCAGTCTCCTCTGGATGACCTTCTTTGAGGTCTGTTCTGTTCTTACCTGGTCCTTAGTTTTCTGATATCTATCTAGGCATTCTCCCTCCAACTCCCGAGCTACACACTCCCGCTCATCCACCAGAGCGATACATTCTCTTGTCTTTGTTTCGGCTACATTCGTAACCTCCGCCAACTCTTTCTTCAAAATTTCCACCTGCTTCCTGCAGGATTCCCGCTGATTCCCAGCGAATTCAAGCAGTCGTTTGGTCTCAAGCAATTGATCGCTTAACCTTTGACTTTCAAGTTTTAACTGCCGGAGCTCCTCTTCGAGCCGAGCCCCAGCAGTTCCCAGCATCTTCTGCTGTTCCTCGATTCTCTGATGCATCCCATTTAACTCCATAACACTAATTGCGGCTCTATCCACTATATTGGGTGGTTGCAGCTCCGTCAATGGCACCACGTATCTTTTATTCGAGGTTACTCCAACAATCCGATACACTTGGTGCCTGACTATCGACCTGACCTCGAACAACTCGGGTAGACAGTAGCAATATTCGCCGATTTTTGGTTCTGCCATTCCTACATATCATACATTTAAATTAATCTAATGTGTCGATCTCAAATTCTGTCATATCTGGTACAGATTTAGCCTTTTTTTGCTTTTATAACTACAATGTCTATTACCATCACACAGTTCAACTGTTCTTTTTCTTGTCAATTTTTGTTCCTTAGTACGTTGTTTTAGAAGATTAAAAAAACCTAGTTCCCCCATTGGGTTAATGGGTTGCAGAGCAATCACAGGATTGGTGCCACTGGGTAGCATATCGATTAAAAAAACACACGTACCAAACAAAATATTTTTAATCCAAAAAAAATAGTCATCAAACTGATGGTTATTTCCCTGGCCACATGCCAAACTTGTTTCACTTGACTACCCAGGTATTCAAAAATCAGCAATTCATGCCACTGTTGATTGTACTTCCAGTCCGTGTTGATATACTCTAGAGTCTCATGCTCATACAAACCTCCTTGTCCCAGGAAAACTTCTCTTTCTGTAATCGTTTTGCTCGAATGCCTTAATCTTTGGGCCCTCTTGCTGAGTTCAAGGTCTTATTCATTGAAAAACCCTTTCATTGGCGCAGAGGTTGACAAATTGACGTTAACTCTGTAATTAGGCATATCATTGGGTTCTTGACAACTGTAAACGAAAGAACGGAAACAATGGGTTTAAATAAACTTAAGTAAACGAAAAAAGAAAACGAGAACGAAGTGGAGTAACAAATCCTTAATCTTTAAAAGCGTTCAAAAATGGAACAAATTGCCCTCTTCAATAAGAACTTTTAACAGTAAAACCTGCTTTAAAAATGTTTTAACCGAGTTTTTGCTCGATCAACACAAGAAAGTACCCGTTAATAGACAAATAGGAGCCTTCAAATCCTATTTTTACCTATGAAAACGAACAGCCACAATTTGAAGATTATTATATTAATAACAATGCTGATTAATTTATTTAACATTTTAGAGCATGTAGATATCTAACCTTAGGGTTATAGTGTGAGTAATTTACATGTTTCAAAAAAAAGTAGTAGTAGCTAAGCAAGAGTGGGGGGGGGGGGGGGGGGTTAAAAGGACGTACCTATATATTAACATTATGTATAGCCTCTTTTCATCCAATTTCCAAAGGTGTACCTAAAAAAGTGAGAACAATAGACCTGACATCTTATCATAATTATCCAGGGGTAATTATCTTAATTACCCCAGGAGAAATGCATCCAGTTCTGATTTTCTGCTCTAATGCACTTCAGCAAATCTTATATACTTAATGAAATCTATCTGCAGAACTTTCACTTTCATACACTTTATTTGCGCATAACCTCTTCAATTATAAAATTTGTGTTTGTTTTCGATATTTAATGAAGTTTTGTTCCGAATAATTTCATATTTTAGGAAGTTTATCACAAAAACTTCAAAAAATTTTTTTTTCAATTTGTTTTACTCATAATGATGTGAAAGCATGCAAGAAACGGATTTTTTGAAAGTTTCTGGTTTGTTTCTCGGTAGTTTCAGTTTCAAAAACCCGAAACAGTAAACGATTTTTTCATATAATGTTCAAATAATTGATTAAAGGTTTTTTAACGCTGATTTCAATGGAAAATAATAAAGCACCGAAAACCACCACTAAAAGTTATTTTTGTTTTTTTTTGTAGTTTCAGATTCCGAAACCTGTATTTATTTTTTGTCTTGTACGTTACAGTACAACTTTATAGAGTATTTATAAAGTATAAATCAATGCTGGTAATTTCACGTTCAATGATAGATTAAAGGTTTGGGTTTTTTGTAGTTTGTTTCTCATACCTCAAACTACAAAATAATCTCCTCGAGAATGGTAGGCTATATTAACTGTCTATTGGTTGTTTATATACAAATAATTTGGTGATTTTTTTTAACCCTAAGAAGTTACACTTTTTGGTTTTTTCTAAGTTTCAGCTTCTGAAACTTCAAACTATTTTTTTTGGAAATATGTGTTACATTACATCTTAATAGCGTAATTTTAACGCAGAATCCAATGGTCATAATTGAAACGTCGAGAAAACAGTACACATTTGCAGTTTAATATTCTGAAACCTGAAACAAAAAAAAATTTAAGCTATATGATCCAAATCAACGTTATATGTTTTTTTTAAAGACAAAGACGACAAAATTAAAGTTTATAAATAGCGCCAAGTGATTGTATTTTTCAGTTTTCCCAACAATTTACTCTCCAATTACCCAACTCTAACCAAAAAACACCAAAAAATACCAAATGCATGCCAACAAAAACCCCAATTCACGCCCAAAAATAACAAAAAAAAACCCAATTTCAAGTCAAAAATACCCAATTCAAGCCAAAAATACCCAATTCACGCCCAGAGACAATCAACTTATGCCAAAAATACTCAATTTCAAATCAAAAATTACCAAAATGAAAAAAGCGCCTAAATAATCGTTCTTTTGAGAATAAAATTCTTTGGAAAAAGCGATGGAGCAAAATGGTCTGGTAATAATTTTTAATTAAATTCCAAAAACTGAACATAGCTGGCAGATTGCCAGAAAATAGCCGCAATAGCTTCGTAGATCTGCAGTCTAAAAAAAACAGTAAAAGACAGACCAAAAAATTCGACTTTTCATTGAAGGCTGATATGTTATATTTTTAATTACAATCTGTACAAGCTTTTGCTGCTTCTATTAGCTGCTCTCAATTAACCTTCACTTAGAGTGACACACCCATTTGACCTTACCTCTTTGAATTAAAGTAAATAAAAGTCAATTTCAAAGTGAGGAAGTCATTTTTGGGACTGAGGTAAGTCAAGTTTGACCAAAAATTTAATCACGCGAATGAACAAAAAACTTCGCTCCACAAAGAGTGAAAAATGAGGTCACGCACGCAATTCAGTTGAAATAGCATGAGCGAATGAACAAGAAGTGGCTGTGACGTCATATTGTCGTAACAAAAATCAAAAATCATGACGACGAAAAAAAAACATACAGGACAAGTCCTGACGTACAATTCAAAATATTTTCATTGACTAAACAAAAAACTAGACCTAGACGGACTACGAGTGAATTGGGAAAACCATTTCTAAAAAAATCAGATAAAAAAACAGAAAATCAATTTCAAAATGCCGCTAGCAAGAACAAACCTCTAGCGAGAAATGTCAATCTGATTCCAACAAAAACCAAGAACTCTGGACGGATTGGGAAAACCGTTTAGAAAAAAATCCGATCCAAGAAATCGAAAAAACAGTAAAAATCAGAGTGAAATTGCCGCATGTGAACAAAAAACCACTAGCGAGAAAGCGAATTTTTGTTCAAACACCGTCTTCTCACTCTAAAATTAGAGCGAAAACATCAAGCCAAAAAACCACTCGCTTTTTTGCTCCAATTCCTGTTTCGACGAGACCAAAATCACTACTCCAATTTGACTTTAAAATTCATGAAAATGTGTGAACAGATCTTAAAAAAACAGCCAAAAGAATTCCGGAAACGAATCGAAGGAGAAAATTGCCCATAATAATGACTGTAATATCCGTGCACTGTGTACGGTTACGGGTTGGTTTGGGGATTTTTCTAAAGCACTTTAAAACCTCCGGGTTACTGATGAAAATCTTCTAAGTCTAAGACTTTAATTAATTATGAAGCTGTAAATATTAAAACTGTTCAATATAGAGTTAGACTTATTGGTCGAAAATACAATAAGTTTCAAAAGATTTCAAGGTGTAAAGCTAATAAGAGAAAGGCAGCTCAAATATATGAGTTTCAGTTTTGAATACGGTCTTTGGTTTCGGTCCTATCAATGGCTGATTAATCTCTTTGGGATTTTCTCAAAGTTATTTTCTACCGCACGGGTCCCTGTTAGTTAAACTAACAGATAACAGGTGTACCTGCCTGACTAATCCCGTCAAGAACAAACATTCCATGACGTCTCCCGCCAAGATGACATTCACTGATGATGCCCAACATTATTTATGATGCTTTCTTTATATTGTTAAAATCCGGTTTACTCTTAGTAACCATCTCTTTTTGTTCTCCCATTTATTGTGAAAATTTCGAATTGTGCGTTCACTATGTATTTTATGAGCATGTCATACTTTAAATTCAATGGTTTACTACACTGCCTCCCTCTTAGAAAATGTGAGTGTTCCACTCACTCACAAGAGTTTCAAAGGTCCATTTTTGAGTTAATATATTCCTCTGCTTTTTCAATCCCGTGCTTGTCATAAATATTACGGGCCTCTTCATCTTCCATAATTTTCTTTGCCTGAGGAATAATTTTGAACAGGTCTTCCCGACCACCCTTGTCCACATGACAGAGCATTGCCAACGTTTTGAAATGTCTCTGGATAGTACTGGTTGTGGCCCCCTGTGGCAGGAATAGAAGCTCATAAAAGTTCGGAAGTCGACTGAAAGGGCTCTGCGCGTTGATCGCCTCCAGTCTCCTCTGGATGACCTTCTTTGAGGTCTGTTCTGTTCTCACCTGGTCCATAGTTTTCTGATATCTATCTAGGCATTCTCCCTCCAACTCCCGAGCTACACACTCCCGCTCATCCACCAGAGCGATACATTCTCTTGTCTTTGTTTCGGCTACATTCGTAACCTCCGCCAACTCTTTCTTCAATATTTCCACCTGCTTCCTGCAGGATTCCCGCTGATTCCCAGCGAATTCAAGCAGTCGTTTGGTCTCAAGCAATTGATCGCTTAACCTTTGACTTTCAAGTTTTAACTGCCGGAGCTCCTCTTCGAGCCGAGCCCCAGCAGTTCCCAGCATCTTCTGCTGTTCCTCGATTCTCTGATGCATCCCATTTAACTCCATAACACTAATTGCGGCTCTATCCACTATATTGGGTGGTTGCAGCTCCGTCAATGGCACCACGTATCTTTTATTTGAGGTTACTCCAACAATCCGATACACTTGGTGCCTGACTATCGACCTGACCTCGAACAACTCGGGTAGACAGTAGCAATATTCGCCGATTTTTGGTTCTGCCATTCCTACATATCATACATTTAAATTAATCTAATGTGTCGATCTCAAATTCTGTCATATCTGGTACAGATTTAGCCTTTTTTGCTTTTATAACTACAATGTCTGTATTACCATCACACAGTTCAACTGTTCTTTTTCTTGTCAATTTTTGTTCCTTAGTACGTTGTTTTAGATGATTAAAATAACCTAGTTCCCCCATTGGGTTAATGAGTTGCAGAGCAATCACAGGATTGGTGCCACTGCGTAGCATATCGATTAAAAAAACACACGTACCAAACAAAATATTTTTAATCCAAAAAAAATAGTCATCAAACTGATGGTTATTTCCCTGGCCACATGCCAAACTTGTTTCACTTGACTACCCAGGTATTCAAAAATCAGCAATTCATGCCACTGGTGATTGTACTTCCAGTCCGTGTTGATATACTCTAGAGTCTCATGCTCATACAAACCTCCTTGTCCCAGGAAAACTTCTCTTTCTGTAATCGTTTTGCTCGAATGCCTTAATCTTTGGGCCCTCTTGCTGAGTTCAAGGTCTTATTCATTGAAAAACCCTTCCATTGGCGCAGAGGTTGACAAATTGACGTTAACTCTGTAATTAGGCATATCATTGGGTTTATCAATCAGTTGTATTTGTCTGCCATATGTTATCCATGACCCATTCTGCAGTTCAAGAGCGTTCGGGTACATGGGGTTGCAATTAATTAGTGTGAAATTTCTATAGAATACTCTAGAAATAGGGTCCATGTATCTAATTCCTCCGGAACTGTTGTCAGAAGACACCCTAATTGGTACTTCCTCGGTACAAAACTGGTTTTCGACAACATGTACGATAACTTTAGCGCACCTGTGGACATAAAGTATTCCTCCCGCTCTTTCTGCGTGTGTTCCCAGAGCTTTTTTAATGATTTAGGAAAATTTGATGTGAGTTTCCGTTAATTGGTGTCGTTAAAATCATAGCTCTGTGCAGTGTTTCTATGAGACAATTTAATAACTCTATTTGTTTCAGATTTTCAAACATGCCTCGAAAATCCCACACAAAAAGTTGGTCGAGTTTTATGTCCCTGAGATCTGTATCGGATATCTGTTGGCGAACAATTTTGTTCCGTGGCCGTCGTTTCCTTCTGTTTTGTCCTGTTTTTCAACTGAACAACTAAATTTCTTTCTGTCTAATGTGCTCGTCAAGGACTTTTTGTTCCCAGCAAGGACTATTTTTGCTGTTATCGAGTCTGAAAATTTAACTATCGTTAGGACAATTGGTTGTTTGTCTCGGTCAAAAAAAATGTACTGAATCTAATTCAAATGTGTCTCCTTGATATAACAAGGTCTGCTCCTGTTTCAGAGGGTCTTTAAAAAATAACAATGTTCCTTCATTCGCTTCTCTAGTTTCAATGAACAAAGTCTCCATGAAAATTTCAGCATTTATCATAATATTACCTTTCTGTGTTTCACCTTTTGGATTGATCCACTCCACGGGGTAGACATAATTCACTCCTTTTTCATCTCCGCCTTTCATGAATGTTTTTGATACCTTCTGAACAAACTCTGCGTCGGTTCTGTCAACATTCATCTCATTAAGGACTTCTTTAGGAGCATTGAATTCAAAGTCACCAAGACCCGGTAACCGCGCTTTGTGTCCCTGCCATAGGCTTTGGCAGACTGATTCTTTTATTGGGTAAAACGTTAGAATTATTTGTGATTTTTCGTTTAAGTAAACTGCGTCGTCATAACAACCACTTTTTTCAGCATACTTACCGTATATGCAGCCCTGTACATGCAGTATTTTAGTTTACTCCTGCTGCTCTCGGCGTAGATGAGTCCTCCTTTATTTAAATGCTCCTCATTTATGTGTGACGTTTTGCATTTTGTCCGTTCCGTCATGGCAAATTTTTGCATCTGCAGAATGTTCTCAAAATCATACCCCACAATCTCTAAGGATTGTGAAAAACCTACTATGCTATCCAACTGGAGACGTTTCCAGTTCAGCTGCACGTTCCAATGTGAGTTCCATGCCCTCTGACTGTTGTCGTATCACCTTTTAAAAAAATACATCATTATCAAATTTTTCATCTGAATCGTTATCCTTGAATAAGAAATAGTCTTTGAGTTTCGGTGGTCTTGTTATTCCCGACGTACTTCTTGTTTGATATCGTCGTTTGGTAACACTTTGCGAAGTAGAAGCCGTGCTTCTATTTGGAAATTCTTCGCCTTCACTCCTTTCGGATGTTGCCACCAGGCTATACCGCTTCTGCTGTGTGGCTACTTTAGGCGCAGGTATCTTTGTGCTTCTGCTTTTGTTGTTTGTGTTAGTATTTATTGATTCTCTTGTACTCCCACCCATTGGTGTTTCAAACAACTCCTCCTTGACTGTCTCATTGTGAGCTTCAGTACTATGATTAATTTGACTATTATTCTCTTCAGGATTCACTTCTCTTCTTCCTGTGTCATTCAATTTTGGAGTGACTACCTCAATTCCCACAAAATCATTGTCCTCCGTAAGGTCATTTTGGGATATTCTCTATTCACTTTTTGCCTTCTTAGGTTCTTTTATATCAGTGGTAGCACTTCTACTGTTAAAACGTTTGAGTCGATCGTAGTGGACCTTTTGTTGTTTTTTCGTTTTCACATCCTCAATAACAAAGTTTAGACCGTTGATTATTTCACGCATTACTTGCTGTCCACTCTAAAAGGATTAAAATTTCTTTGTCTGGCCAGTTTTTATTGTGGGGTTGAACACCATTACTAGATCACCTACTTCATATTGTGGTCCAAATGTGCTACGGTCATAGTAGGTTTTTTGTCTTTCTTGTTCCACATCCATGTTTTCCCGACCCAGTTTATGGCACGTCTGTAGTTCGTCTTTCAAGCAACCAGCGTAATCACTCAAGGTCGGGTAGATTTTGGTTTGTATTGTTTGATATATGCAATCAATCGGTAGCGCGCATGATCGTCCAAAAAGGAGGTAAAAGGGGCTGTACTTGGTAACAGAGTGAATTGATGATCTGTACGCCATCATTACTAGCGGAAGATAGTCGCTCCAGGTGTTGTGATGTTCACCCACAAGGTTTGCAAGGCTCTCTTCGATTGTTCGATTGGTGCGCTCTATCATTGCGTTTCCTTGAGGATGATAAGCTGTTGTTGATGTCCTGTTAATTCCCAGCTCTTTACACATGTTCTTGAAAAAATTCGACATGAAGTTACTGTCCTTGTCGCTAAGGAGATTTGCCGGACAACCAAACCTTGAAACCCATACGTTTAAAAATCCTTAGCTACCGTTGAAGCTTCTTGGTTGCTCATGGGAAATGCTTCATACCATTTTGTAAACTGATCTCCAATTAACAGAATGTATTTGTTTCCACTTGACTCAGGTAAAGGTCCCATAATGTCCAAGGCGACTTGCCAAAACGGATGACTTGGTTTCCACGTTGTCAGGCTGTGTATGTGTTTCTGGTGTGGAGACTTCTTTTGACAGGATACTTCGCAAGAACTTACCCACTCGTGAACATCCTTTTTCATCCCGGGCCAGTAGAATCGTTCTCGAACCCGATCAAATGTCTTGGCCATACCAAAATGTCCACAATGTTCATGAAGGAAAGGTAGAATTTCTTTTACAAGTGATCTTTGAATGACTATTTGTGTTTTGTTAAATTCGTCAAAACGTTTCTGTTTCTTGATTAGATCATTTTCAATTTGTAAGTTTCTGAAATCAGTCCAAAGTTTCCACAGGGCTCTAGAGGCTCCTGCCATGTTTTTCTTTGAGGGCGTCTCCCATTCCCAACCCAGTTTCTTAGTATAATGAGGTCGGCTGCATTTTTTTGATGCTCAACTAGTTGTTCAACAGATTTCCCTAGTCCAATGGACCAGATGTTTTTGTCTTCCGTATTTACTTGGTTCACTTGATCGTAGTTTTTGACTTGTTCTTCTGTCTATGGAACTCTCGACAGACAGTCTGCGTGAGGGATCTTTTTTCCCGCTTCGTGTTTGATTTCAAAATCAAACTTTCCGAGCTTTTCTATCCATCTGGCCAATAATCCGTCTGTTTCCTTAAAACTATATAACCATGTGAGGGCCCTATGGTCGGTAACATTTAAAAACTTTTGTCCCAGAAGATAATTTCTGAAGTGTTGAGTGCAATAAACTATTGCAAAAAGTTCTCGTTTTGTCGCAGAGTAGTTTCGTTGACTCTTGCTGAGCGTTTTGCTTGCGTATGCAATAACTCTTTCACCCCATTGATGTCTTTTGGGAAATAATTGCGCCAATGCCAAACAGAGGCGTCGGTGGTTAACGTATAGGGATCCAAGTCATTTGGATGACCCAATATTGGTGCTTTCTGTAATGCTTGTTTTAGTTGTTCAACTGCTGATTCACACTCTTTGCTCCAAGAAAAACGTTCTTTTTTGTTTAATAGCTTATAAAGCGGCTCTGCTATTTTTCCAATATCTTGTATGAATCTTCTGTAAAAACCAACTAGTCCTAATATTGCCCTCAATTCTTTTATTGTTCGTGGACTTTTCATTTTACTAACTGCCGCTACTTTCTCCGGATCCACTTCTAAGCCTTGATTTGATACAGTATGTCCCAGGAAATGAATTTTTTCCTGAAAAAATCTACATTTTTGAGCCTTTTATTTTCAATCCAGCGTCTTTAAGTCGTCCAAGTACGAGATTTAGACGGTTGAGATGCTCCTCAAAGGATCTACCGAAGATGATTATGTCATCCAGGTATACTAAAGCCACTTCATAAGAGAGTCCCACCATGATCAATTCCATTAAATTTAAGAAAGCTCCTGGCGCTGACGCCAAACCCATGGGTAGTCTCTTCCACTTGTAGAGTCCCATAGGAGTTACAAAAGCTGTAACGTTCTGCGACTCTTCATCCAGCGCCATTTGGAAATATCCCGATGTCAAATCGATATTGGAAAAGTAACAATTTCTGTCTAGAGAGTCAATAACGTCATTTATTCTTGGTAGCGGCCAACTGGTTTTCTCGATTTGTTTGTTCAAGCCTCTGTAATCTACAACTAGTCTGTAGCTGCCATCTTTCTTTTCCACCAATATTGATGGCACTGCCCAATACGAATGGGTTGGTTCAATTAATTTTGCGTCCTCTAGATCTTCGACAATTTTATTCATTGCTTTTCTTTTATCAAAACTCATACTGCAATAACTTCTGAATGGCTGTGCATCTTTGTTGAGTTTAATTTGGTGTTCAATTTTGTCACAATATCCTATGTCAATCGAGTTTTGGGAGAAAACTTGTTGATGTCTCATGAACAATTCCTGTACTTTCTCTTTCTGCTGCTTATGTAGATTAGAACCTTCCAAATTTGCGTGTTTTCACATTTGAAAAGTTTCCAATGTTTTTGGCTTATATTGATCTGTGAAAATTCCATTCACAACTAAGTTCTATTTGTTTTCAATATAAGTTCCTACTTTAGTGCTTTTATACACGGTCACTGGTGCGTCCGTAAGATTTAAGACTATCATACTAGAAGCATCTTTCATTGATATCATACAGGCGGCTAAAAGCAAACCAGTCTTTAGTTCAATATCTTCAATAGCTTCAACTAACCCTTCCACTCCCGGAATTTCTTCTCCGTTTTCATCAGCTAATCTAATTCTCATTAGAATTTCGTTTTTACTCTGTATATAAGTGTTTTGTCCCGCAACTGCAAAAACCTGAACACCTTGCGTTTTCTCTGTGGTAAGCGGTATTGAAAATTTAAAGTGACTGCTCTATAGTTTCTCTTCTTGTAAGTTCAATACACATTTGTTGGTTTTCAGGAAATCAATTCCCAGCAGACAATCTATACCTTTGTCTGGCGTTATCAAAAATTCTTGTTCACCCTCCGGTAGTCTTGGTTGCAACTGTACCAACAGCGTTACTCTTCCTATTATTTTGACAGCTGAGTTATTGGCTGTTAAAACTCGTTTTGTGTATGTTTGTACAATTCCCGGTTTGCCCAGTTTTTCGTATGTGGACCAGCTCAAAAGCGATATACTACTTCCACTGTCTATCAATCCAACCTATCTGTTCCCATGAAGTATGATTTCTTCGTTTAGACATTTAATTGTGTTTGTCGAACAAACTCTAATGACATTACAGTTCTCGGTGGCTTTCTTTTTAAAAGGGCAGTTTCTTTTCAAGTGTTGGGAACTTCCACATAGGAAACAATTTCGACTATTCCTCGAAATGTGTCCTTCTTGTCGACAGGCTCTGCACTTGAAACCCTGCCTGTCGTTCCTTCTAGACGGTTCATCTCTTCCGAAAGATCTGTCTCGGTGACTCGGTCCTGGCGTTGGCAATCGCCGCCGATCGTTGAACCCACGATCTTGTTTCTGTTTTCACGTCTGTCGTCACCCCACCGTCCCCGGGAACTGCTTCGCTCCCTAGATTGATTTCGACGGTTCTCTCGCTGTTTGTCATCTACTGACAATTGGTTCACAAGCCTGGTGACGGCCTCCACTAAATCTTTCATTTCATCCCGTCTTATTACCGCAACTTTTGGTGTTTGCTCTTCCTCTTCTATTCTTGTTACAGCTTCTAGATGCAATGCTCGTTCCAAAACTTTCAACTTTCATATCATTGTCGCCGATTTGCTTTCTGAGATCTAACCTCACCTGACTATGGTTGATTCCTTCTAGAAATCCTCTCAAAACGAGATGGTCTCTAATGTCTTGCGACTCCGTTGGGTAAGCTTTCAAAGCCAACTGCTTTAAATCTCCCAGAAAATCTGTCAGTTTTTCTGGTTGCTGTACGCGGCGAGCTAGCCGTCACCGGAAAACGACCGGTTTTTTGCTATAGAGTTCTCGAAAAGCTTTAACGCATTCATCATAATTTTCTTTTGTAGCTTGCGGTAGAGTGCGATAGAACTCTACGGCAGATTTTTGTAGCCTAAGTGCAAAGTGATTCGGCCGTTCATCAACTTCGCGGGCCGGATCTCCTTCAGTTCTTTTCCACTTTTGTAGTTCCGTTAATAGCTCAAAATGCGTCACGTAGCTTTCCAAGTCGTTTGAACCGGTAAACGCTTCAGGTAATAGCATTCTAGAGGTCAAGCCCGTTGCCATTTTACTGTTCCCCTACTTGTATCGTGCCCTTTTCAAACTTTGTTTAGTTGTTGAAAATAATAGTTTCTATAAAATAATTACCAAGTAGATCGTCACTGGTAGGTGTTTTCTAATTTTATCTTTGAATTTCTATCACACTCTCTTTATTTTAATGTTTAAAAACTTTTGTTTATAAAACCTAACGCTTATTTCAATATGGTATTTCCTTTTTACTTATTATTTTTTTTCATAATTTTTAACAAAATTTTAATTTACAGTCTTATAATTGACTGTCTCACCTAAATTCTCTTTATTATTTTAATATGATACTAGCTGAATTCCGATTTTTCCTGTTTTATCGATGTTTATAATATACATATTTTTTCTAATTACGACAAGGATGATATTAGGTGCTTTAATTTTCTTTTATTTTCTCCTGCTTAACGTTACCTGATCAACTTTTTTTTGCTTTTTTTAATTAATGGTAGTTTCAGAAAAACTCAATATATAACTTTCAGAGTACAAAACAACGCAATTGCTTTAATTGATTTTACAACGCAAATATCCTGCAGTTTTTTTTCCGATTGCTATGCCGCTCGTTATCTACAAGTCACTTTCGCAACTAAGATCGTATGAGAAAAAAATTCCTAGACTAACAAGACTAACGCAGTGGCGATCAGTTTCGATTACCAACGACAACAACTAGAGAAAACTTTTTTTTGTACTCACTTGGTATGATGCGGTCTTTCCACGCAAAGAAATTTTCTCTATTCACCAACGAGAAGTTAGCCCCACGCGAGTAAATTCTCACTTGCGACTGATTCCGTTGTGACTTCTGCAACTGACTCCCACAAACTTTCGTGGAAATTGGTGGAACTGGTGATTTGTTATCACAAATCTTGTGTTTTCTCGAGATTAATTCTCGGGTTCTCGGGATTAAAGTGCTTTTTATTCGCGTCTTCCTACCGACAAATTTGTTACAAGTTTTCAAAATATTAACTTTTTTTAAATCTCTGTCTCCAGTGTAATATCCGTGCACTGTGTACGGTTACGGGTTGGGTTGGGGATTTTTCTAAAGCACTTTAAAACCTCGGGGTTACTGATGAAAATCTTCTAAGTCTAAGACTTTAATTAATTATGAAGCTGTAAATATTAAAACTGTTCAATATAGAGTTAGACTTATTGGTCGAAAATACAATAAGTTTCAAAAGATTTCAAGGAGTAAAGCTAATAAGAGAAAGGCAGCTCAAATATATGAGGTTTAGTTTTGAATACGGTCTTTGGTTTCGGTCCTATCAATGGTTGATTAATCTTAGGTTATTTTTACCCATTTTCTTTAATCTTTGGGATTTTCTCTAAGCTATTTTCTACCGCACGGGTCCCTGTTAGTTAAACTAACAGATAACAGGTGTACCTGGCTGACTAATCCCGTCAAGAACAAATATTCCAAGACGTCTCCCGCCAAGATGACATTCAGTGATGATGCCCATCATTATTTATGATGCTTTCTTTATATTGTTAAAATCCGGTTTACTCTTAGTAACCATCTCTTTTTGTTCTCCCATTTATTATGAAAATTTTGAATTGTGCGTTCACTATGTATTTTATGAGCATGTCATACATTAAGTTCTATGGTTTACTACATGACTAAACACCTAGAACAACTATTGTGAATCCTAAACCTCCACAAATGCCATAAAAAGTAAGCAAGAAAAGAAACGGCAATCAAAAACAAATTGACCAACAATACTAGAAAAATGATTCTTTTTAATATTACGAGGAAACATAAAGCCGAATAAAGTTGCATTGCAATTAGAGCAATGAAAAGCTCGCAAAATAATGGGCAAGTCATAATAGGCTATAAAACTTGTCTAAGATTTTAAAATACTGCAAAAAAGAAAAATGGTTGAAAATTTCTCAATTTTTCTGTCATTTTTCCTCAGAAAAAATGTATTATACCAACAAAACTTTAATCAATTGGTATCTGAAAATTCCTTAGGTAACAAGCTTCTATTCAAATCCCACTTAAAGCAGTAAAAAAACAGGCAAAAAATTCATTAAATTTCGTCTAAAATTCATCAAAACTGATCAAAAACCACCAAATTAGCATTAAACTCAAATTAACTAATTGAAACCTTCAATTCCCATCAAAACAAGCCTAAAACTAATACAATATCATAATCAAACCTTATAACCAAAAAAAGTTGCAAAAAAGTGCTTTTAAAAGCCGCACGTGAACAAAAAAATTTCGCTCGCTTAGAGAAAATTTTTTTACGCATCAATTTCTCGCTCTCTCAAAAACAGCGGTAAGAACAAACACCACTCTTTTCGCTCCGCTCTTCACTTTTGTTCAGCACCAAAATCACTCCACATTTTTTCACGCGTTTCATTTTTCACGTGTTTCATTCAAAAAACATACCCGGCAGATTGCCGGAAAATAGCCGCCGTTGATTCCAATAAGCATGATTGGGATTGAAATAACAGAAGATATTGAAAAAAAAAAGATTTTTGTTCAAAAACATTTTTTAAGTCCAATTTATTTCGATGGCATTTCGTAGTTGAACATACTTCTGTTTCTTAGAGAAAGGCTACAGGGGCTAGTATCAATGCCAATAAGCATTAGAGATGGTAAATAAGACTTATAGGAACGACGTTCAAATAGCGGGTATCTAAAATTGGGCTTTATGGGTTTATCTCGTGTCTATTTCTGACATCCATTTTTGTGCTAACTCTGTTCATTTTGAATTGCTTTGCTGAGCAACTGATGTTCAAAATCACTTTTAGCAGAATGAGAGAAGAGAGAAACTAGCCTAGAGAAGTCAAAAAGATTTCACGCAAAATGTTGAAAAGGCGGCAAAAATGAGGTAAAGCGAAACATTTTTTTTATTCGACGAATTAAAAAAAAACATAGCAGGACAAGTCTTGACGTACCATTCAAAGAATTTTCATTGACTAAACAGACAAACTAGACCTAGAATGGACGATGAGTGAATTGAAAAAACCATTTTAAAAAAATCAGATCAAAAAATAATTTAAAGAAAAACAGAAAATCAATGTCAAAATGCCGCATGTGAACAAAAAAACCACTAGCGAGAATTGAAAATTTAATTCAAACAAAAACTGGGCCTAGAATGAAATGTGAATGGATTTGAACCATTTAGAAAAAAATCCGATCCAAAAAATCGAAAAAACAGTAAAAATCAGACTGAAATTGCCGCATGTGAACAAAAAACCGCTACCGAGAAACCGAATTTTTGTTCAAACACCGTTTTCTCACTCTACTTTCAAATTAGAGCGAAAAAAATTCACGCCGTAAAACCACTCGCTTTTTCGCTCCATTTCCTGTTTCGGCGTGACCAAAATCACTACTCCAATTTGACTTAAAAATCATGAAAATGTGTGAACAGATCTTAAAAAAAAAGACAGCGCCCCAATACAATTCAAATTCTTTGAATTGTAAAAAATAGGAGCGCTATAATAGCCGGCTGAGAAGATGAGGGCGGCTATTAATCACTCAATAAAATTATTTAAAAAAGGACTTCTCCAATACTCCTCTTCGAGTCGTAAAAAAGACAGCACCCCAATACAATTCAAATTCTTGAATTGTAAAAAACCAAGAGAAGGCAAATAATAGCCCCAGCTATCGCTGTGCGGCTATTAAAAAGTGAGTTTAGTTTCTCAAAGATGTTTTCGAAGTACTTACTCGGTTGGCAATATTATCAAAATCAGAGGCGTCTCTCTCCAGCATCAGAAAGATGTCACTCGGAGTCACTGTGTAGACGACAGTCGCCTTTGCTTTGGACCCAACAGCTGGCAATGTTAGAGTAGGTAAATGAAAAGTTTTAGCAGCCTGTGCAGGTGGGACCTCAGTAGCAGATGCAGGAGAAGACGGAGAGCCTCTCAATCGACCACTCTGTCCAGTCTGTCGCTCCAGCAGCAGATTCAGTTTAGCAATCATCACCTCATTCACATTAATTACAGGCGTGACTGGATTTTTTGCAGTGGTGGGCTTCTTACTCTTGAGTATAACCGAATACACTCGATTTTGAACGGTATTTCCCGATTCCTGTACTACGCTGACTGATAAGTCGTTGCCAGCGTAACTCTCTTCGAGAAGTGTTTCCAACTCCCTGATAGCTGTATCTGATAGTCTGGGACCTCCTCGACCAGAGGAATCATAGTCAACACTGTGCAAAGTGCACTTCACTAACTCGGCTGTAGATCTCTTCACAAAAGTAATCGGCATTTCGAATAGTTCGTCCAATTGAGCAGTGAAGGAATCGCCATAGTCAATGTTAACCATATTGTACTAAACAGCGCAACATTAATTCAAACATTATGTCCTGCAGCTTAAGGCAATGTTACACCACGAGAAATAACTAAACGAAGGGATCTATTCTGTTCCCCCCCCCCCAGCGTTTTTTATGACCCCCAGTTACAAATTATATGTTGTTATATAGCACGTTACTATGTAACAAAATAGCACGTGCACCTGGGGGTCATAAAAGATTTATGCTCACTAAGCAAGGGGGGCAAAACAGATTAGATCCAAACGAAGATATACATCTACAATTTATGGTGATCTCCCTCCAAGATAAATTGATCTCCCACCAGTGAAGGTTCAGCGGCGAGGTGAAAACTGAATTGAAAGTTCTATGTTCATCGCAAAATGAACCAACGAGAGTTGAGATTTGTTTTTAACTTCAAACAATTCACAACTTAAACTGAAAATATAAAATATTAAATTTTGCACGTGCTCCATGGGTTGGCGCACCCGATTTAGTTTAAAAGTTTAAACTTTCCATTCCCAGTGCATTGAACCCCGGAAATCTTGCCAGGAAACACGTGAAACTTAACTTCACGGGTAAAATAGCGTGAAACCCGGAAATTTTTGGTTTCCACGGTAAACTTAACGGTAAATTGATTGGAAAATGTGACAGTTAAAAAAATCTCTAAAACTTAACAAATTGTTTAGCATCGAATGCTGGATCTATTTTTCGTATACATGCAACAAAAGTAAATGCCTAAATGCCAACAAGCACTTGTTTTGATATCAGAAAGGACGATTGGTTGATTTAATGCAGAAAAAACGGATCTTTTCCGTTTGTGCCCCCCAGTAGTAGATAAAACAGGGCTTCCAGCCACCAGCCCAATTTGGCCTATTCCCCCTCACAAATTCCGGGGAATAGACCAAATCGTCCTGCTAACTGGAAGCCCTGTTTTATCCACTACTATAAGCAAAACTAAAAACAAAATTAAAGTAAAAAAATAAGTCATAATCCGCAATACACACATACTACCTACTCTCCACATATACCACATTCACTTTCTACTCAAATAAAGCGCTTCCTTATGTGCTTTATGTGATCTATGTGCATTATTTAATATTTTCTAAAATTTTATATCATATATTATATCACATTATATTATATTATATTACATTATATTATATTATACATTTTATAATAATGCTAGTGCTAAATGATAATTAAAAAAATATGGCAATCTGTTCTTCTAATAAATTATCTATATCTATACCCTTAGCTTTTAATTTAGAGAGTAAGATAAGATTTTTAATATTCGGATTCATTAGACTTATGGGTCTTCGACCATGCTTCACCATCTATTGAATCAGACTTATCTATTGTAGTAGACTTATGGGTCTTCGACCCTTCTTCGCCATCTATTATATTGGACTTATGGTTCTTCGACCATGCTTCTCCATCTATTATATTAGACTTGTATATTATATTAGACTTATGGGTCTTCGATCATGCTGGGGAACCAGGGCCGGAGGCCCCTTCTCCTTCTATTGTATTAGATTTAATGAATTCATTAACAGGTTTTATTTTAGTAGACTCTAATTCTTTAGTTGAATGAACACCTCTGGGAAAAACTATTTCTTTATGAGCTTTTTTTATATGACCCTTTATCCCACTAAAACTAAATATAAAAGAACAATATTCACACCTCACCTTTGTTGCATTACATTCTTTACATATTGCCTTCTTTTTTTAATAAAAACATGTTATTTGTTTTATAACTCAACATCTATTACGAGTTTCATTTGTTATATCAAATGTGATATTAGTAATAGTAAATCTAGAAGTGGGGTTAGAGTTAGAAGTAGAACTAGGGATTGAACTAGAGTTAGAAGTAGGGTTAGAGTTAGAAGTAGAGATAGAGTTAGAAGTAAGGTTAGAGTTAGAAGTGGGGCTAGAGTTAGAAATAAAGTTAGAGTTAGAAGCAAAGCCAGAGTTAGAAGTAAAGTTAGAGTTAGAGCTAGAAGCAAAACTAGAGTTAGAGTTAGAAGTAAAGTTAGAATCTTATATCTAGTCAGAATTACAATTATATTATCTTACAGTTTCAATTGATTAATTATTTATTTATAAACTCTAATATCTAGTCAGAATTACAATTATATTATCTTACAGTTTTACATTTTTAGTATAGCCATAGACTTAGTCAGAGACTTGGTCATAGACTTAGTCATAGACTTGGTCATAGACTTGGTCATAGACTTGGTCATAGACTTGGTCATAGACTTAGTCATAGACTTAGTCATAGACTTGGTCATAGACTTATTCATAGACTTAGTCATATTAATTGTTTATTTATTTATTTACTTATTCATAGTTTTATATTTAATTATTTAATCATAGTTCTAATTATTTATTTATAGTTATAATTATTTAAAATCATAATATCTTATGATGTCCTATAATTTCAATTAAATCTTTAGTATAATCATTAGAGAAGGCAAACTTGGCCAGAGTTTCCATTCCCAACTTATTAGGTGTATTATATTTAAATCTTTTATCTAAAATCTTTTCTTTATCCAATTCAGCTTTATCTTCAACAAAATTTATAATCTCATCTTTAAATTTTTGATTATTTTTATATAGTTCATTTAAATCTTTTCTCCCCTTATTGCTTAAAGCTTCAGTCTCAATATATTCTTCTTGTATATCCCATGGTAAGGGTGAAGCTCTAATATATTCCCTATCCTCTTCAAATTGCTTTTCATAGTCGAAGTCTCTTCTTCCCCCAAGCAGAGTTGAAGAATGACCCCGTTCTATTTATAAAATGTCTTGTTTGTGTTGCCACCCGTGCTGCAGTTTTTACTGTTGGGTCAGGTTTCATATAACTATATATAGCTAAGAGTAAACTTCTACCCCATGCTATCCAACCCAAATACTTTGTCCCTTTTGCAGAAACCTTCTCTTGAGTTAGAACATCATTCTGAATCTTAATACCTGTTGAAGTAAGAAGTTTATTAACGTAGAATATATAGTTATCTTTATTAATAGTATTTCTATTTGTAGCATTATTCATTAGTGGTTTAATATAATCTATAAGTTTATCTATCTCATCATTATCTGGTTCATCTTTAAAACTAAGGGCCTTAAGGTTCATGAAACAAATTCTTGAGTCATATATAGTTGTTATTTTTATCAAAAATAATAAAATCATCAACTTTAACATTATACTTAATCAAACAATAACGAAGTGCTTCAGCTGTTTTATCCATACAATTATAAAAGCTTCTATTTAATTCAATAATTGTGCCATGGAAGTCATGCTTACATTTATATATTTCATTAAAATTTTTAAACAGATCAGCTCCATTATAAGTTGTTATATAAATAGTATCACAACTCATTCTTGCCGTATTAGCTATTTGAACCGGTTTATGTCCAATTACAATCATTTGAATATCATCATGTCTCCCACCAGCAAATTATTCAGCTATATCATCTTTTAACTTATTGCCCATATCATCAATAACTCTTACACAATTTTCAAAATAGTCTATTTATTGATGTAATCATATCTATACCACACATATTAAATCCGTCATAGGGCATTCCAGTTTCTGGATTTATCAACTCCTTCTCATCTTTACACACTACGATTATTTTCTTTTTATGTTCTTCCTCGTACTGTTGATACAAATTTAAGTATTGTTTAACAAAATAAGTCTTGCCTTTGTTACTAGCACCATAAACAATAGTATGCAATGGTGACTTTTCAGAGTCAAATCTAACTAAACTTTTATTTATAAACCATTCAAAGCTTTCTTCGCGTTTGGTATAATTACTTGGCAAATCATCATATATTAGATAACAAACTACTCCTATTAACACGAGTACAAATAGTACTCCTATTAACACGAGGGCCTGCCGCCATTTTTTTATATGAAATAAAGACTTAAAATTAGACTTAGACTTATAATTAGACTTATAATTAGACTTATAATTAGACTTAGACTTAGACATAGTCATAGACTTATAATTAGTCTTATAGACTTAGACTTATAATTAAACAATAATAATTATTATATAGAAATGCTTACCCAAACTTTTGAAGAATTTATTATTAGATTTAGCATTGATAATAAACCCATGAGTAATATGAAAATAGGAGATATCGGAAAAGATATAAGTATAACTCCGATTGAGATAGTAACGAGAGATCAGACTCCAGACAACATTAATGAGAATAACTTAAATATTATAGTAAATCTACACCCGTCTGATGGTACTCATTGGGTTCTAGTTATAAGAAGAGATGGTGAACAGATACATTACTTTGACAGTTTCGGTGTTAAGACTCCTCCTTTATTCTTAAAAGAATATGTTGATCTAGGCTCAGATGAAAGAATACAAGAATATGATGAATCTTATTGTGGGGCTTACTGTTTATACATGATCTATCTTATTGATAATTGTTATAGATTAAAGAGTGCTTTGATTACTCTACTTAATCAAGTTAAATCCCCTGAAGCATATAATAACTGTTTAGGTTGTAAAGTTAAAGGTAAACTTGTTGTTGAAGATGGTGTCAATGTCAATGACAATGTTAATGATAATGTTAATGATAAGGTTAATGATAATGTTAATCATAATATCAATGGCAATGACAATGACAATGCCACTGACAATGTCAGTGACAAAGGCTATGCTAATGACAAATGTTAATGTCAAGGTTAATGGTAAACAAGAATCTCCCTTATCAGATGATGATGACACAGTGTGGTCGAAGGCTCGTGAAAGCAAACAAAGAGATAAACCTTGTTCACAATGTGGTTCTGGATGTGGAAGGACCTCCGGTCTTGGTGGTGTAACAGGGCCAGGGGCCCCTTCCCTAAAGGTATCGAGGCTTGGTACACCAGTAAATAGTAAAGGGGCTTCCACCTCTGCTCCCTCATCTAATTTATTGATCGATGTTAATGGAAGTCTACAATCATGGATAACTGATACGAATATAACAGTCTAAGCCTTCTTCCCAGAAAACCTCAGATGTATAATATCTGGTCCTAGTGAAGGTGATAAGACAGTCTTATTAAAGAATCTATTTATACCCGGCATACAATTTGATAGGTTATATATCATTGGTCCTCCTGGTAAACAATATAATGATTTAGATTAAAGATATTGTGTTTATTAAGGATATAAAAGAATTATCCCACCCCGATAAACTACCAAAAGATCTAAAGAAACTCATGATATTTGATGATGTTATAGCTAAGGAACCAATTATGAAAGCATACTTTTGTAGAGCTAGACATGAAAATTGTGATATGATATATCTTAAACGAAATATATTCTCGGCAGATAGACCGAATGCTAGACAGAATTGTAATCTATTTATTTTCTTTGACCAAACAGGCAAAGCCGTCACTGCTACATATTATGATCACTTTACTCGATCTCAACTTTGTTATAATTTTTTAGTAATTATAAGGTCCAGGCCTTATAATTACATTGTCATTGATAAATCTAAAAAAAGATATGATTGTGGTAAACTAAGAATTAATTGGGATTGGAGACTTCTTATACTTTAATAAAATTTATGACTAAGTATAAGTCTAAGTCTAAGTATAAATCTAAGTCTAAGTATAAGTCTAAGTATAGGTCTAAGTATAGGTCTAAGTTTAGGTCTCAGTATAAGTATAAGTCTAAGTCTATAAGTCTAAGTCTATAAGTCTAAGTCTATAAGTCTAAGTATAAGTATAAGTTTAAAACTAAATCAGATGTAAAGGAAAACTCAACACATCACCATTGAAATTAATTGGTTTTCCATGCTAATCTTTTAAATGAAATTCAATATATTCTATTCTATCCTTTGTTACATTTCGATATAAGATATTAGTTGGTATAATATTTATCAAGTAACCTGGTGGTTCCGTTAGAGTAAAAGTATATAGTATTCTGTGTTATTACCATTATCTTTAACACCAGATATAACATTACCGTGAATGTTAATAGCACTAAATCCCAAAATATCAATAATCTTTTGAGATGTATATTTACCTTGTTCGTATACTATTTTTCTAAAGCCCAGTAATGGGGCTATTGAATTTTCTATGTCAAAGTTAATTGCACCTTGTTTTATTTCCATTAAACATTTAATTGCATTCTTATCGGGTTCTATGAAAACGTTACCATTAGTTTCCTCTTTAATTAATTCTGCTATTTCGATTAATTCATATGCACCTGGTATAACAGCTACAAAACGGGTATCTGTCCAATTTTCACCTTGGGTATCATATAAGAACTGATTATTCCTTCTATTCACATTAAACACTGAGTTATAAACAGATAATCTAATTAAACCTAATTTTGAAGAATTAAGTAAAGGTTCATTAAAGTTTAACTTTTCTGTTGACTTTATCATTCTAAAGTAAAGTGAATATTCCTCTTTAGTTTTAGTTAGAGCTTCATGTATCTTTTGTAGATCCCATAAGATTAAATTGTCAGTCATTTTTTATATTCAAATAATACTAATTATAGTTATAGTTATAATTATATTTATAGTTAGAGTTATGGTTATAATTATACTTTTCTGTGAACGGACTTCGTCCGTGGCATGCCAAGAAGATTCTCTGATAGTTATAGTTATCATCGAAGCAGGTTCCCTGATAATTAAATTGTTTCCTTATAAAAATGGACTTTAATTTGGATACAACTTATGGATATAATAATGATATACACAAAAGTAAGATTATAATATAATTCAAAAAATCTAGCAACAATGAAAACGGTTAATACTAACATTAATATCATTCTCAATAGAGAAGAGAACCATTTGAATATACATGATTCATATCTAGAGATAGAGTGTGTTGTATCAGATCAAGCTGGTGGCGTCTTTGCTAATAATACCAATATCATATTAGTCAATTCCAGTATGATGGCATTGTTTAGTTCATTTAAGCTTGAAACTAGTGGTGGAAGGACAATTGAATATATAGATAATTGTCATCCTAATCTATTAATGTATAAGTTATTAACTAGTACTGGTAATGTATATGAGAGTGGTTTTGTTAGAGATCAGGACATAAGATATAGCCAACTCGAAGGAGATCATCTAGATGCTGAACATGGACATATGTATATGATGATTTAGATGTGTGATCTATTTGGTTTTGTAAATGATTTAGAAAAGATTATATATGGACTAGGATTTAAACTACTATTAAAGTAATAATAACGATAGAGCTCTATATAGAGTTGGTGCTGGTGCTCATGCAGTAGCTAATGATGGTAATATAAAAATTAGAGATATATCATGGTGTGTGCC
This sequence comes from Convolutriloba macropyga, assembly GCF_964194025.1. Taxonomy (NCBI): domain Eukaryota; kingdom Metazoa; phylum Xenacoelomorpha; order Acoela; family Convolutidae; genus Convolutriloba; species Convolutriloba macropyga. Next base: position 51,353,889 of record NC_134468.1, read on the forward strand.
TAGTATTGATCCTAGTAATGATAATAGAATTATTGTACAGAAAGGATTAAAAAGAATAATATTGACTTCAGTTATTATGAAAGGAAAACATTTTACAAGAATGTACCCAATGCTAATAACTTCTTATTTGATCTTGGTATGGAAAGACCCCAATACATAATAATTGGTTACGAAAATAATAATGTTAATAAACAAACTCATGATGCAAGTATATTTGATATAATGAAGGTTACTGAATGTTATTGTAAGATTGGTAGTGAGTTTTATCCCGAAGCTAGAATGAATATTAATTATGGCACTAATAATGAGGCTTCTAAAGAGATTGTTAATTTCAACAAAGATTATAAAGGATTACCTCATAATATTAAACCATATATAAATAATAGAACATTTAAAAGTAGTTATAGAATATATGTATTTGATAATAGATATCAAAATCATCATATTGGTCCACAACCAATACAACTTAATTTTAAATTTAGAGCTGCAGTTGCAGATGTTATATGTTATGCATTGAAGGTTATTAGTGTGAATAGTGATGGTAACAAGATGGTTGATAAAATCTTGTAGTTAAAGTATACTTATATCTAATAGTATAGTTAAAGTATACTTATATCTAATAGTATAGTTATAGTTTCTTAGTTATAGCTATATACTTATACTTATACATAGCCATAGTAATATAAATAGCCATGGTGAAACATGAGCTCAGCCCTATAGCCATATACTTATCTTAATCAAACTATTTCCTACTAGTCTTAATAAAAACCCTCAGCAAAAAAAATATCCAGTTTCTTTTTATTCTCTAGAGAAAAACCCTTAGCTTCAAGCTTAGTGTTAGGCGTTGGTTTAGTCTTAACTTTAGGCTTAGGTTTATCTTTAGGTTTAGTCGTAGGCTTTAAAAAAGAACAGGCCCAACAAAAGGATTAAACATTTCAACTTCCATTATTTTTATAAAAATGAGTAACTTTAAGTTCAAAACTAATTCTTATTGTTTTGTGGTAGACATTATAGTGGTACTAATAATATAAGAGGGGTTGTCACAGCTAAAGGAACTAAGATGTTAGAGGGTAATTGTACTAAATGTAAAAGGAATAAATCAATGACTGTCAGTGATGCAACAATAGAAGCAGAAGGATTGAAGGATATCTTTAAAAGTGTTGGTAGAGCAACAGTTAACATTGGAAAGAAAGTTGGTAATAACCCAGTAAGAGCATTAGAAATAGCAAGTAAAATAGGAAGTGCAGCTGCAACTAGAAACCCGAGATCTGCTTTATCAGCTACACCTGATTTAATTAAATTTGCAACTACTGGTGAAGGTAAAAAAGTAGTACAGAAAGGTAAAGGGTTATATTTAGGTACAAAGAAAAGATAATTAATCATATTAGAGTTAAAAAATATATTTGTCTATCAGGAACTGCTTCGCAGATGACTATGACTATGACTATAAGTATAAATCTATTACTATGACGATGACTATAAGTGTAAGTCTATGACTAGATATATCAAATGGTAAATATTAATAGTAATATTATTATTACTAAATATATTATTAAAACTAAGCACTAATAACTTCAGAACTTCAGTTCAAAAAAATACTCAATTTACTTTTCTTGTTCTTCTTTTATTCTTCATATACCTAGACTAATTCATTCTATTTGTCATTATCTATTTTATTATCATTCATTGATTTAGTATATATTTTATTAAACTTATCACTAAACTGTTTATTTAAAAGATACATTTGTGAATAATTTATAATTTTATTTCTTATCTTAGTATTAATTGTTTTTGATAATGAACCACAAACAGTTGCTGCAGCAAAAGCTGTAGGTATAGAATAAGGCAATTCTATTCCTGTTAATGCAACTGATGTTGATGTCGCAGTTGTTGCTATTGATGATAATAATATTTCTGTTATCTCAGCAATGTTAATGTAATTCTTATTATAGCTATTAGTTTCAGTTTCATAAAAGTTTCTAATATCTTTTATAATGTTAATATTATTAAGTTTATTATTAGCTAGGATTTTATCGTTTATGTATTGTTCATTAACGGTTGTCAAGTTTGGGTAAAGTAATTTCTCACTCGGTGCTGATGATTGACTTATTTTCAGTAGTAAAATAACTATCAATATCTTTCATTATGTCTTCTTTATTAAAATCGTAATGCATCTCAAGACTTGCTTGTTCTTTATTGTACACCTGCTTACTTTCTAATAATATAGCTATTATATATTGTACTATTGTCTTTTTATTCTTTATAAGGGCTTCATCTATAAAAGAATTAGTCTCTTTATTAACTTCTTTAAATCCCCTTGGACCAGTAGTGAACATATCATCTAGGTGAATGTTAGTAATATTCTGATTAAACTTATTATCAAATTCTTGTTTTAATTGTTTATACTTAGACATAGTGTCAGAGGCAACCTTATTACAAAAGTTAACAGTATTTGTAACTTCATTTGCTGATTTAATAATCTCATCAATTAGTTCATCATTAACAGGTGTTTTATTTAGTTGTAATGTTTTAGTTGTAACTTTATCAAAGTCACCCTTTAGTTCAGTTATATTTTTACTTAAAATATTGATTTTATTAGAAGAGGATAATAAGTTATTGTCACAATACTCTTTATTAACAACATCTTTTTCATCTATGGGAGGGTGTACATTTGTAATTTTATAGATATCCTTCATGTCAATGTTATCATTATCTTCCAGGAATAAATCACGAGCCTTTCTTAGTGTTAAGTTGTTTGTTGAAGTTGATCCGAGAAGCGGGTTCCCCAATTGCTGTTTAGCTTGATTGAATCCATTTCTTGTCATCTTTGTATTTGTTTACAGAAAGAAACTATCTGCGAAGCAGGTTCCCTGATCTGCTACGCAGTAACTATGTTGATCTACTTTGTAGCTGACCGGAGGTCGATATTTAAAGATTATTAACCAAAACCTTATTATTAGATTCAAAATCAAACTCAGACTTTAACAGTTCCTGTCCATAATATTTACCTTCTATTATCTCACCATTAAAATCTTCTATTCTTTAAGTTGGTGGTTCGGTTCTTAGACCTTCATTAACTTTAAATAATTCTCTATTCCAGTTAGAAGTGTATCCTTTAGGGAAAATGTTACGTTTGTTTGCATTCCTAACATAATCACCAACCTTAAATTTGGGTATTGCTTTGGTAGATTGAACATAGTATTTAAATTTATCAGGATTATTAGAAGCATCAACGGGTGTCATATCAATTGTTGATTGAATGTTATTGTTATAGGTTATTACTGCATCATTTAATATATTTACCAAATTACCATCACCATTAATGAACATTGGTTTGATAATTATGTGTAATAGCGTTCTATTAAATATCTCTATGAATAGAGCCTTTAAATCACTATAAGTAGAATATAGTTCGATCAAGGAACCGTCTTTGCCGGTTTCATATTCCTAAGTAAACATTCGAAAGTTTTATTGTAAAACTCACTACCTCTATCTACCCATAACTTTTCTGTTTTTCTACTTTCAGAGCCACCCTGTGGTCCATCACCTATGACTATTTTAAAACCATTAGTTATAGATAAACCAGATTTATTCTTCAATGGAATAGCCCATGCATATTTTGTGAATATATCAATACCTGTTAAAATAAACTTACAATTATTATTGTATTTACTTAAAGACTTATCAATTAAATCGGCTGACCATGTTTTATCTTTATAAAATGGTATTATTCTTTCTCTTCTAAACTTTGTGATTTGGGGACTAAATACTTCTTTAGCTAGTAGTTGTTGTTTAGTTTTAATTGTGTCTTGCTGCTTTTCCACCATTATTTATTTACCATAAATAAAAACAAAATTGTCAAGTTGTTCTTGATTAACAATATTCATAGGTAATAGTTGTTTAGATATATTCAACATTTCATCATATAATCCATCATGACCAGCTTTTGTTTCTAGTACAAGTAGTTCTAATCTTTCTTTTAAACTATTGGGGTCAATGACAATGCCAATCAGGGAACCTTGGGGTACCAAGAGCGGAGCCCCTTCGCAGATGTCAATGCTATTTAAACCCCTACCAAATACTATCTTTTCCCAATATTATACTTTTTATTGTTCTATATCTACTGCTTTTCTTATCACCTTTTCCTATATCATATCCATTATCAAATAAAAACCTTTTAATTTTGTTTTCATCTTCATCGATATCACAATGTGTTACATTTGGGTTAGTGAGAAAGTTAATAAATCCTTCTGAGAATTCATAAATATTATCATTAACTAAAAATGCACCCTGCTCCAGAGTTGTATCACCTTTATTCATTTTATATCTAGTAGGTAAACCTTCGAGATTCAATTTTAATTGATGATTAGTTTGAGCCCCCATTAAATGAAGAAATTTGGTTGTGTTTGTATCAACATAAACTGGTGCTATATCTTGAGTTTCCATTGTGGTTTCCTCTAACGTTTCATTAATCTTGGAACAACGATCTCGGAACCAGCTTCCTGGATCTGCGAAGCAGCTTCATTAATAACTTTAGTTTGTTTATCTAACTGTTGATATTGCCAATCTATTACTCTTAATGTTTGTTCACCCAATGCTAGATTCTGTTCATTATAGGCACGCCATGTTTCACCATGGGTATTTAAAGTTTTAGTTAGAGGATCAAATAACTCTTCTACTTCACCATAATATTCTTGTTGTTTTAATTTATCTTCTTATCTATTTCTGTTTTGTTTTTCTAGACTGTTTAATTCTATAAGTTTATCTACCTTAGTCATTTTATATATAAAAAAGAAATAATTATTTTTTAAATAAAAATAATATGTACTATAGGAGAGATAATGATATATAATATACTAACTACTAATTATTTTTGTATTCATATTCATATTTATATTCACAGATCATTATATAATCTAATAGCAGCTCCAATTAACTTTCTATCATCATTAAGGGTTAGTTCTAGAATATTAACTATTAATGATTCTTTACTTGCATCTAACCCTAATATTATCAATAGCTCTATTGGAGTAGTATTAATCTTTTTAAAAAAATCTCATCATGAAGTTAGCTTTTAATCCTAGTTACATAAAATCTTTTATCATCAAATGTCTTTTGACTAATCTTACTCGTTTTTGTTGTCATGTTATCACCCACTTTTTGTATTCCACATTCGTCTACAGTTCTCTGTGAGTTATACATTAATGCAATATAATACTCTTCATGTTTTGCATTGTTACAATTCTTTATTCCTTTCTCTTCAGTTTAATTTGGGTAATATTTAAAGCTATATGTCTGTGGTGACAGGGCTATAAACTCTTCTATTATTCTACTTCTCAATTCATGTTTGAATTTACCTGGAACTTTATTATTAGTTTTGATTGGTTTTTCGAGAATACTTAGGTCCATGTGTTCATTGTCGACATTACCTTCAGTAAAGCTTAATAGGAAACTATCAGTTTCCATATAATGGAGTTGTAGATCTTTGAGAGATGGTTGAAGAATATTACAGAACAAATCATACATGTGCAATTTACTTAATTCTATAGTAACACCTACATATACTGGAGAATCATATTCTGTATTTTTCTTTATATATTCAACTTGTCTATAATCCTTATATCTAGTTATATTCTTAAATGGTGGTTTACTTATATTTTTCATTATCTTTTCTTCGTCATGTAAGAACTCGCTTTGAAGGAAGTGCAGAGGATTCATGCTCATTCTTCCATATAGTGAGTTGTTCATTAATTTCCGTACATCCTTTTCCGCTTGTTTTAGCTGTTGCTCTTTTATTGTTTTGAATAGTCTCTACATATGCAATCTTGTTTAAACTTAATTACTCTATGAATTTTAGTTAATTTTACACCCATCTTAACATAGAATTTTAAGATCCTATAATGAACCATATATTCTGTTTTGTTGTTTTGATCTAAGATTAATTTCTCTGATCTTGCATTGCCCGTCCCTCTTTTTATATAGCCCAACTCATTATCATTTATCTTTCTTTTATTGGGCATTAATGCTAATTGCTGTTCTTTCTTTACAACTCTTAGTATAATTAATATCGCAAACTATATAGTAACCATGATCACTATCATCTGGAGTTTTTAATTTTAATATAACATCTATAGATGTGTCGGTGTACTTGAAGTCCTTATAAAGTAACTTTTGCATCATTGCATAACCGTATAGGATGTTTGCATCTATTTACCATATGGATCTATGGGACTTCGTTCATGTTTCACCATTGTATTGTTAATATTAATAAATCTATCACCTATTTTTCCACATATACCATCTCTCTTTGCTTCAACGAAATCATCTAGCATTTGCTTATCTTTAATGTATCTAATGCAACACCACTTGACAATAACCAACAAACAAAACTATAACTCGTGAGACTAACATAGTGTAGAGGTTTGAGACCGAACTCTTTCATACTTAATTTTACATATTCATTCATTCAGCAGTCTGATATTTACACATCACTCTATAAATACTCTATAGTTAGATCTTTACCAGTTTTATGACTGTTGTCTTTATTGAAGTTATCGACTTCTTTTTGTCTTGGTAAATTATTAGATAGTGGGGATTTGAAGTCTTCTCTATTTAGACTACCTATAGAATTGTCGTAGTCATCTAAACCAAAGTATTCATATGGATATAATGTTTTAGTTTTGCACCCGTATATCTTTGCCATTTGATCTAGAGGCATAGCTAAGAAGTTATAACTATCTAAGAATTTAAGACCACCGATGCTAAACATCTTAGACTTACCAGCAGCTACAGGTATGCTATCTACTTTTCTTTTATCATTATTCTGTTTAAAGAGTTCACTATATAGTAGATTGAAATCATAACCACCACCATTATGGAATTTCATAGGATTGAAGTTTTGTTGTTTGTATCTTAGATTACACATTCTACATGCTGGTCCTCTATATTTACCAGTTTCATGACAATGATCTCTTACTTTATTAATACATGTTTTGCTGCATATATGACAAGTGTTATTGGTTTCATGATACAATTCATCTTCTTTATTAATTATCATTGGTTTGTTTAACTTGAAATTATTCTGTTTCTATTTCTAATAGATCTCTAGCAAATCTTTTGATGCAGTCTAGACAAAGTAGTATTTGAAAATACCTTGCCAGATGTAACCCACACTTTTTGGTATGTGTTGAGCTATTACATATATACAGTCATTAGTTGCGACTTCAACAATTCAACATTCTATATCAGCAGTTATAATATTTTTTATATTCTGACGCTTATGTTCATTTATAAAAGTAATTTTCTTTTTCTTAGGACAAACAATTTCTGGTTTGAAAGAGTTGCAACATATATGATTGTCATATTTAATTTGAGAGTTAAACCAATATGTACATCTATCGCAGTAATAGAATTTGATTCATTTTACTTGGGCGATTAGAGCACAGTGTTCCACTCCAGCATTTTTCCAAACCAATATTCTAACATCTTCTCTATCTTTATCAAAATCATCCACCAATTTGAGCAATTCAACTTTACCATCACCACAAGGTGTGTATATCCAAATATTAATATTACATAATTTTTGTATTCCTAATATATAGCCGAAGTCATCTCCATGTTGTTGTCTTGGTACAATTAGTTTATTTTCATATTTACTTTCACGTGTTGCGTGGTCCATGGCGGGATGTAGCCAAGCAGTAATAGTTAGTTGCAAGCAATTGTATTTGGAATTGCGTATATTTCTATATAACTGCCAATAGATGCTTTGGTGGGTTCAATATTTATCTGAATACTTCTGAATCCGAGAAACTCGAAGTCATAGCCATAACTCTAAAATATTCCTTTTTCAAAATCCAACCATTGTTTGAAGTCACCATCATTATATATTGCATTATTAATAATATAGTCAGCGTTGAAAAACATTTTAGTAGTTTTAACTTCTTCTTTGATTCTCTTCTTGTACTCACACTCGGCTGTGAACTTATAAAAACTTATAAAAACTTTACGAAACTGGTAACAGTTTTTAATTTCTTCTAAACAGTTATTAAAAGCTTCATCTATATTTTCAATGTAATTTCCGACTTTATCAGTAATTTAAAATTCTTTCATGTTCTGGCTAGAGTTTATATCAAAGTATTCTGTGTTTTCTAGATACTTGCGATTATGACTATGAGTGAGTAGTTAGGGCTATTTCTAAATTCTTCATTGCATTCTTCACATCTAAACTTAATTCTAGAGTAGATATTATCTTTAGGTTTAGCTTCAGCTTTAGTATTACAGTTAGTTTCAGTTTTAGTTTCAGTTTGGGGGACTAAGGGTGGGTTCCCTTTAGTTTCAGCTTCATCAAGATTCATAATCATATTCCTGGTTCTTTTCTTGTGACCACTTGATAAAGTATGTTTAAGAAAATCCTTCATTGAATTGAAAGTTAAATTGCAGACGACGCATTCGTTACTTCGCTTGACATCCATTTCTTTGGGGGAAAATGAATTTTCAAATTAAGAAAAATGCTTCCAAAGTGTCTTAACTGTCGGAATAAAAAGTGGAAAGACTGTTGCTATAAATGTAGAGAACAACCTTATGAATGTTTCATATGTAATGGTATCATTAAGGAGAGAGATAGAAATAGCCATATAAGTATGCATTATGAAGAATTATATCTATATTTAACTTGTAGTATGTTTAAGGTCAATAAACATATATCCTATTTTAGGTTTAAGACTAATAAGTGTAGATTGTGTGTTTATTTGCAAAGGTATAGGTTTGGGAGTACTAAGGACAGATTTAATGAATATTTTAAGATACATAGTATCAGTGAAGCAGGTCCCCTTTGATTTAGATCTATTGTATTTTTGGACAAGTTAGCGGCTTATAAGGCTTAATTTTGATTTTGGAAAAAAATATATAATCTTAGCTTTAGTAAATATATCTTCAGTTTTTTTCTCCCCGAATCTGGCAAATGATTAATGAGAAATTTCCAAGTTTGTCATACTATCACCAACAGCTGTGACTATTGCACTGAAGTCCTAGAATTTCTATTTGAAGTCTTATTAGGAAAAGACGAAATTCATTACTAAATTACATCAGATTCTTTACAATTGGTTGGGATTCAATCCGTTGTTTGTTCAGAATATTTGACAAAATTTTCGCATTGAAATAGTCAGTTGCTCTTGCTGGCTTCAGTGAAGCCTAAGCCCAGGTCGATATTGGAGTTATTGAATCCAATAGAGAGACTTCCCAATGTTAAAGTTAGAAAAAATATTATTGCTATTAGTTTTTCAATCTTGTAAAACCACCTGTTTAACAACTGCTAATTGTGGCGGGTTGAAACTTTGCAGATTTATAGCCAAGTTATATGACTACAATTTTTAGGAACGGGAATTTCTAAATTCGGTTTATAAATTGAGTTACTAACTAAGTTGGAGCAAAAAAAGTTTTATTCAGTAGAGGGATGTTAGTATTATCAATATTTATTGTATCAGTAGTAAGGATATCAATATTAAACTATCAGTAGTAAGGATATCAATTTTCATGTATTAGTAGTAAGGATATCAATATTAATGTATTAGTAGTAAGGATATCATTATCAATATTAAACATATTTCTCAATAACCAATCATTTGTTAATCATTATGAAAATTGTAATTCTGTCAAGCACCTAGACTGTAGCTGGCCATCCTTCTGAACTTCTGCTAAGAATATTGTCAGAAATTTTTTCCATTCCGAATAGTAGTCTGTTGAGACTAAGATCCCTGGATAGTTTTCACATGCTTGAGAGAAGCTTATATAACTCTGGATACTACAGTAGGAAAATCCTTTATCGTTCAGTAGTTGTTTCCAGGGAATATCCTTATTGTTCTCTTGATGATCTTATTTCACTTTCCCCATATGTATCCTCTGTCAGAAATTGTCAGTAGATATAAACGATTCAGCTTTCCCTCCATGTTATTGACTGTGGTGAGATAAGACTCAAATTCACCAACAATGAATGAATTCCTGAGTTTATCACGAAATGATAAATATTCTGGCACATTTACTTCAAACTTGTCAAGTGTTTCCTGATGCTCGTAATTTAGTAGGTCCTTCTTGAACTTGGATAAGAATAACTGGAAGAGTTTTGTTTTTGTTCGTTTTCCAGTCTCACTTTCGTGTTCAGTGGTGTTGTCGGGTATGCATTTGTTCTTCTTACAAAATGTAATCATTTGAGTTGTTAAATTAGTCAACTCGTTTAGATTTTCTGCAGATAAAGAAGTGCTTGTTAAAGCTCCAGTTATTAAAGTCTCGTCAAATGACGAAAATTGTTTAAAATTCTTTGCTAGTTTGTGTAGTGAAGTGAAAGTCATGATGAATAGCCAAAGGGCCGTGGAGAAAAAAGGTCCACTCATGGAGAATTATTCTAGAACATTATTTTTCTAGAATATTCGGACATGATTCTAACTTAAAATTAGTTATCCTTTCCTAAGTAATTACCTGTTTTAAAGTAAAATAATAATTAAATCCTTCTATTAAATTGAATGCTTTGTATAATCTATTAAAAATTAAATAAAAATTTTAATAAATACTCAACTTGCAAGCTAATATTTAAATATGTCTTATTTTCGAAATTTTCACTCGTTTGATATCATTCTGCTAATGGTGATGGTCATTTCTGTTAATGGTGGTGGCCATTTTAGCATGACATGCACTTTTCTTTTTCATCATTTAATGAACTATTTATAGACTGTGCAAAGTGAGCACGTATTGTGTATATAGTGGTGGATATAGTAGTGGATAAAACAGGGCTTCCAGTTAGCAGGACGATTTGGTCTATTCCCCCGAATTCGTGAGGGGGAATAGGCCAAATTGGGCTGGTGGCTGGAAGCCCTGTTTTATCCACTACCCCCCCCCCCCCGTTAGAGCACGTGCATTACATAGTAAATCGGCATGTAAAAATATGGCACGTGCTTCTGGGGGGGGGGGGGGGGTGCAAATAATATGCGCCCACCAAACATGGGGGGCACAAACGGAAAAGATCCGCAAAAACTAATTCAAGTCAGCCTTTATAATCTAATGAAAACTAGTGACGATTATGATATTCCACACTGCACCACGCAAAAAAAAAATCTTAACAAACTCTCTACAATGTCTGCTAATGCCACTTGATGTTATTTATTGACGTAACAGAGAGCTGAACTTTATCTGGCTTTATATCAAAGCCAAATATTTTCCGTTATGCACGCCCAACTTACTGAGCACGTGTCATTACACAGTGAATCATGATAAAAAACAGTCAGTGGGTACAAACAATATGCAGCCAATACGCTGAGAATCACAAACGATAAAGATCCCAAAAGCCGATATTACAATTTCAATCTTTGAGTTTGTTCCTTAAGTACCAGTTTCTCTTTAGCTTCATAAAATCATTCCAATCGGTCTTCCGACAATTGAGTCACTCTTTCACTACTAAATCCGTTGTCTCCATATATTCCTTAAGATATTTTGCCTACCTCGACAAGTAACGTAATTAAAACATTTCATTCAGTAGTCAATAAACAAAGCGAGATTAAAGAGCACCACTGAGGATTTCTGATATCTGATCAGTGCCAAAGTTTTCTTTAATCAACACCTGTTGCGATAATAGCAGTTAAATAAACTGCCAGTGTAAAAAATTTTAATGCCCGATCGACTCTGGAAAAACACTTAGACATTAGACTACGAGTTTATCACACTCTTTTATCGCACTCTATCTTTTATCACCCTCTTTAAGTAAACTGTGGCAATAAAAGAGAGATGATAAACTCGTAGTCTAATGATGGAAACAGTTTGATAAACTTGTAGTCTAAAAAACAAACATGATCGCAACAGTGGTTGATTTAAAATACCACACTGTTGTTATCACCATCGAAGTTATCATAACACCTCTGCCTCGCCTCGGAGTTTGATAACTTCTCGGTGGCGATAACAACCGTGTGGTAATATTGTAATATTCATTATCATATACGCAACTAAAATAAAACCCAAAAGGAACTTGTTCTGACAACGGAAACCACATTTGTTTGATTTACTGCAGATAAATCTTTTATTTAAGTTACTGCAGATAAATCTTTTAAGTCATTCCTTTTTGCCTCTTTTTAACCCAATAGAAAGTATCGCGATGAGAACGATATTCCAAATTGCGAAAATCCCTCTTCATCAATTCTCTACGCTGTCTACTATTGTCAACAAATGTAACTTTTGAAAAAAAAACATTTAGGCTTCATAAATTTTATGCCTGATCGACTCTGGAAAAACATTTAGACATTAGACTACGAGTTTATCACACTCTTTTACAGCACTCTATCTTTTATCACCCTCTTTAAGTAAACTGTGGCAATGAAAGAGAGATGATAAACTCGTAGTCTAATGATGGAAACAGTTTGATAAACTTGTAGTCTAAAAAACAAACATGATCGCAACAGTGTTGATTTAAAAAAATACCACACGGTTGTTATCACCATCGAAGTTGTTATCATAACACCTCTGCCTCGCCTCGGAGTTTGATAACTTCTCGGTGGCGATAACAACCGTGTGGTAATATTGTAATATTCATTATCATATACGCAACTAAAATAAAACCCAAAAGGAACTTGTTCTGACAACGGAAACCACATTTGTTTGATTTACTGCAGATAAATCTTTTAAGTTACTGCAGATAAATCTTTTAAGTCATTCCTTTTTGCCTCTTTTTAACCCAATAGAAAGTATCGCGATGAGAACGATATTCCAAATTGCGAAAATCCCTCTTCATCAATTCTCTACGCTGTCTACTATTGTCAACAAATGTAACTTTTGAAAAAAAAACCATTTAGGCTTCATAAATTTTATGCCTGATCGACTCTGGAAAAACATTTAGACATTAGACTACGAGTTTATCACACTCTTTTACAGCACTCTATCTTTTATCACCCTCTTTAAGTAAACTGTGGCAATGAAAGAGAGATGATAAACTCGTAGTCTAATGATGGAAACAGTTTGATAAACTTGTAGTCTAAAAAACAAACATGATCGCAACAGTGTTGATTTAAAAAAATACCACACGGTTGTTATCACCATCGAAGTTGTTATCATAACACCTCTGCCTCGCCTCGGAGTTTGATAAATTCTCGGTGACGATAACAACCGTGTGGTAATATTGTATAATTCATTATTATATACGCAACTAAAATCAACCCAAAAGGAACTTGTTCTGACAACGGAAACCACATTTGTTTGATTTACTGCAGATAAATCTTTTATTTAAGTTACTGCAGATAAATCTTTTAAGTCATTCCTTTTTGCCTCTTTTTAACCCAATAGAAAGTATCGTGATGAGAACGATATTCCAAATTGCGAAAATTCCTCATCAATTCTCTACGCTGTCTACTATTGTCAACAAATGTAACTTTTGAAAAAAAAACATCTAAGCTTCATAAATTTTATGCCCGATCGACTCTGGAAAAACACTTAGACATTAGACTACGAGTTTATCACACTCTTTTATCGCACTCTATCTTTTATCACCCTCTTTAAGTAAACTGTGGCAATAAAAGAGATGATAAACTCGTAGTCTAATGATGGAAACAGTTTGATAAACTTGTAGTCTAAAAAATTAAACATGATCGCAACAGGTGTTGATTTAAAAAAGTACCACACGGTTGTTATCACCATCGAAGTTATCATAACACCTCTGCCTCGCCTCGGAGTTTGATAAATTCTCGGTGGCGATAACAACCGTGTGGTAATATTGTAATATTCATTATCATATACGCAACTAAAATAAAACCCAAAAGGAACTTGTTCTGACAACGGAAACCACATTTGTTTGATTTACTACAGATAAATCTTTTATTTAAGTTACTGCAGATAAATCTTTTAAGTCATTCCTTTTTGCCTCTTTTTAACCCAATAGAAAGTATCGCGATGAGAACGATATTCCAAATTGCGAAAATCCCTCTTCATCAATTCTCTACGCTGTCTACTATTGTCAACAAATGTAACTTTTGAAAAAAAACATCTAAGCTTCATAAATTTTATGCCCGATCGACTCTGGAAAAACACTTAGACGTTAGACTACGAGTTTATCACACTCTTTTATCGCACTCTATCTTTTATCACCCTCTTTAAGTAAACTGTGGCAATGAAAGAGAGATGATAAACTCGTAGTCTAATGATGGAAACAGTTTGATAAACTTGTAGTCTAAAAAACAAACATGATCGCAACAGTGTTGATTTAAAAAAATACCACACGGTTGTTATCACCATCGAAGTTGTTATCATAACACCTCTGCCTCGCCTCGGAGTTTGATAAATTCTCGGTGGCGATAACAACCGTGTGGTAATATTGTAATATTCATTATCATATACGCAACTAAAATAAAACCCAAAAGGAACTTGTTCTGACAACGGAAACCACATTTGTTTGATTTACTACAGATAAATCTTTTATTTAAGTTACTGCAGATAAATCTTTTAAGTCATTCCTTTTTGCCTCTTTTTAACCCAATAGAAAGTATCGCGATGAGAACGATATTCCAAATTGCGAAAATCCCTCTTCATCAATTCTCTACGCTGTCTACTATTGTCAACAAATGTAACTTTTGAAAAAAAAACATTTAAGCTTCATAAGTTTTAATGCCCGATCGACTCTGAAAAAACACTTAGACATTAGACTACGAGTTTATCACACTCTTTTATCGCACTCTATCTTGTATCACCCTTTTTAAGTAAACTGTGGCAATAAAAGAGAGAGATGATAAACTCGTAGTCTAATGATGGAAACAGTTTGATAAACTTGTAGTCTGAAAAACAAACATGATCGCAACAGTGGTTGATTTAAAAAAATACCACACGGTTGTTATCACCATCGAAGTTATCATAACACCTCTGCCTCGCCTCGGAGTTTGATAAATTCTCGGTGGCGATAACACCCGTGTGGTAATATTGTAATATTCATTATCATATACGCAACTAAAATAAAACCCAAAAGGAACTTGTTCTGACAACGGAAACCACATTTGTTTGATTTACTACAGATAAATCTTTTATTTAAGTTACTGCAGATAAATCTTTTAAGTCATTCCTTTTTGCCTCTTTTTAACCCAATAGAAAGTATCGCGATGAGAACGATATTCCAAATTGCGAAAATCCCTCTTCATCAATTCTCTACGCTGTCTACTATTGTCAACAAATGTAACTTTTGAAAAAAAACATCTAAGCTTCATAAATTTTATGCCCGATCGACTCTGGAAAAACACTTAGACGTTAGACTACGAGTTTATCACACTCTTTTATCGCACTCTATCTTTTATCACCCTCTTTAAGTAAACTTTGGCAATGAAAGAGAGATGATAAACTCGTAGTCTAATGATGGAAACAGTTTGATAAACTTGTAGTCTAAAAAACAAACATGATCGCAACAGTGTTGATTTAAAAAAATACCACACGGTTGTTATCACCATCGAAGTTGTTATCATAACACCTCTGCCTCGCCTCGGAGTTTGATAAATTCTCGGTGGCGATAACAACCGTGTGGTAATATTGTAATATTCATTATCATATACGCAACTAAAATAAAACCCAAAAGGAACTTGTTCTGACAACGGAAACCACATTTGTTTGATTTACTACAGATAAATCTTTTATTCAAGTTACTGCAGATAAATCTTTTAAGTCATTCCTTTTTGCCTCTTTTTAACCCAATAGATAGTATCGCGATGAGAACGATATTCCAAATTGCGAAAATCCCTCTTCATCAATTCTCTACGCTGTCTACTATTGTCAACAAATGTAACTTTTGAAAAAAACATCTAAGCTTCATAAATTTTATGCCCGATCGACTCTGGAAAAACACTTAGACGTTAGACTACGAGTTTATCACACTCTTTTATCGCACTCTATCTTTTATCACCCTCTTTAAGTAAACTGTGGCAATAAAAGAGAGAGATGATAAACTCGTAGTCTAATGATGGAAACAGTTTGATAAACTTGTAGTCTGAAAAACAAACACGATCGCAACAGTGGTTGATTTAAAAAAATACCACACGGTTGTTATCACCATCGAAGTTATCATAACACCTCTGCCTCGCCTCGGAGTTTGATAAATTCTCGGTGGCGATAACAACCGTGTGGTAATATTGTAATATTCATTATCATATACGCAACTAAAATAAAACCCAAAAGGAACTTGTTCTGACAACGGAAACCACATTTGTTTGATTTACTACAGATAAATCCTTTATTTAAGTTACTGCAGATAAATATTTTAAGTCATTCCTTTTTGCCTCTTTTTAACCCAATAGAAAGTATCGCGATGAGAACGATATTCCAAATTGCGAAAATCCCTCTTCATCAATTCTCTACGCTGTCTACTATTGTCAACAAATGTAACTTTTGAAAAAAAACATCTAAGCTTCATAAATTTTATGCCCGATCGACTCTGGAAAAACACTTAGACGTTAGACTACGAGTTTATCACACTCTTTTATCGCACTCTATCTTTTATCACCCTCTTTAAGTAAACTGTGGCAATGAAAGAGAGATGATAAACTCGTAGTCTAATGATGGAAACAGTTTGATAAACTTGTAGTCTAAAAAACAAACATGATCGCAACAGTGTTGATTTAAAAAAATACCACACGGTTGTTATCACCATCGAAGTTGTTATCATAACACCTCTGCCTCGCCTCGGAGTTTGATAAATTCTCGGTGGCGATAACAACCGTGTGGTAATATTGTAATATTCACTATCATATACGCAACTAAAATAAAACCCAAAAGGAACTTGTTCTGACAACGGAAACCACATTTGTTTGATTTACTACAGATAAATCTTTTATTTAAGTTACTGCAGATAAATCTTTTAAGTCATTCCTTTTTGCCTCTTTTTAACCCAATAGAAAGTATCGCGATGAGAACGATATTCCAAATTGCGAAAATCCCTCTTCATCAATTCTCTACGCTGTCTACTATTGTCAACAAATGTAACTTTTGAAAAAAAAAACATCTAAGCTTCATAAATTTTATGCCCGATCGACTCTGGAAAAACACTTAGACGTTAGACTACGAGTTTATCACACTCTTTTATCGCACTCTATCTTTTATCACCCTCTTTAAGTAAACTGTGGCAATGAAAGAGAGATGATAAACTCGTAGTCTAATGATGGAAACAGTTTGATAAACTTGTAGTCTGAAAAACAAACATGATCGCAACAGTGGTTGATTTAAAAAAATACCACACGGTTGTTATCACCATCGAAGTTATAATAACACCTCTGCCTCGCCTCGGAGTTTGATAACTTCTCGGTGGCGATAACAACCGTGTGGTAATATTGTAATATTCATTATCATATACGCAACTAAAATAAAACCCAAAAGGAACTTGTTCTGACAACGGAAACCACATTTGTTTGATTTACTGCAGATAAATCTTTTATTTAAGTTACTGCAGATAAATCTTTTAAGTCCTTCCTTTTTGCCTCTTTTTAACCCAATAGAAAGTATCGCGATGAGAACGATATTCCAAATTGCGAAAATCCCTCATCAATTCTCTACGCTGTCTACTATTGTCAACAAATGTAACTTTTGAAAAAAAAACATCTAAGCTTCATAAATTTTATGCCCGATCGACTCTGGAAAAACACTTAGACATTAGACTACGAGTTTATCAAACTCTTTTATCGCACTCTATCTTTTATCACCCTCTTTAAGTAAACTGTGGCAATAAAAGAGATGATAAACTCGTAGTCTAATGATGGAAACAGTTTGATAAACTTGTAGTCTAAAAAAATAAACATGATCGCAACAGGTGTTGATTTAAAAAAATACCACACGGTTGTTATCACCATCGAAGTTATCATAACACCTCTGCCTCGCCTCGGAGTTTGATAACTTCTCGGTGGCGATAACAACCGTGTGGTAATATTGTAATATTCATTATTATATACGCAACTAAAACAAACCCAAAAGGAACTTGTTCTGACAACGAAACCACATTTGTTTGATTTACTGCAGATAAATCTTTTATTTAAGTTACTGTAGATAAATCTTTTAAGTCATTCCTTTTTGCCTCTTTTTAACACAATAGAAAGTATCGCGATGAGAACGATATTCCAAATTGCGAAAATCCCTCTTCATCAATTCTCTACGCTGTCTACTATTGTCAACAAATGTAACTTTTGAAAAGAAAACATTTAAGCTTCATAAGTTTTAATGCCCGATCGACTCTGAAAAAACACTTAGACATTAGACTACGAGTTTATCACACTCTTTTATCGCACTCTATCTTGTATCACCCTTTTTAAGTAAACTGTGGCAATAAAAGAGAGAGATGATAAACTCGTAGTCTAATGATGGAAACAGTTTGATAAACTTGTAGTCTGAAAAACAAACATGATCGCAACAGTGGTTGATTTAAAAAAATACCACACGGTTGTTATCACCATCGAAGTTATCATAACACCTCTGCCTCGCCTCGGAGTTTGATAAATTCTCGGTGGCGATAACAACCGTGTGGTAATATTGTAATATTCATTATCATATACGCAACTAAAATAAAACCCAAAAGGAACTTGTTCTGACAACGGAAACCACATTTGTTTGATTTACTACAGATAAATCTTTTATTTAAGTTACTGCAGATAAATCTTTTAAGTCATTCCTTTTTGCCTCTTTTTAACCCAATAGAAAGTATCGCGATGAGAACGATATTCCAAATTGCGAAAATCCCTCATCAATTCTCTACGCTGTCTACTATTGTCAACAAATGTAACTTTTGGAAAAAAAACATCTAAGCTTCATAAATTTTATGCCCGATCGACTCTGGAAAAACACTTAGACGTTAGACTACGAGTTTATCACACTCTTTTATCGCACTCTATCTTTTATCACCCTCTTTAAGTAAACTGTGGCAATGAAAGAGAGATGATAAACTCGTAGTCTAATGATGGAAACAGTTTGATAAACTTGTAGTCTAAAAAACAAACATGATCGCAACAGTGTTGATTTAAAAAAATACCACACGGTTGTTATCACCATCGAAGTTGTTATCATAACACCTCTGCCTCGCCTCGGAGTTTGATAAATTCTCGGTGGCGATAACAACCGTGTGGTAATATTGTAATATTCATTATCATATACGCAACTAAAATAAAACCCAAAAGGAACTTGTTCTGACAACGGAAACCACATTTGTTTGATTTACTACAGATAAATCTTTTATTTAAGTTACTGCAGATAAATCTTTTAAGTCATTCCTTTTTGCCTCTTTTTAACCCAATAGAAAGTATCGCGATGAGAACGATATTCCAAATTGCGAAAATCCCTCATCAATTCTCTACGCTGTCTACTATTGTCAACAAATGTAACTTTTGGAAAAAAAACATCTAAGCTTCATAAATTTTATGCCCGATCGACTCTGGAAAAACACTTAGACATTAGACTACGAGTTTATCACACTCTTTTATCGCACTCTATCTTTTATCACCCTCTTTAAGTAAACTGTGGCAATAAAAGAGAGATGATAAACTCGTAGTCTAATGATGGAAACAGTTTGATAAACTTGTAGTCTGAAAAACAAACATGATCGCAACAGTGGTTGATTTTAAAAAATACCACACGGTTGTTATCACCATCGAAGTTATAATAACACCTCTGCCTCGCCTCGGAGTTTGATAACTTCTCGGTGGCGATAACAACCGTGTGGTAATATTGTAATATTCATTATCATATACGCAACTAAAATAAAACACAAAAGGAACTTGTTCTGACAACGGAAACCACATTTGTTTGATTTACTGCAGATAAATCTTTTATTTAAGTTACTGCAGATAAATCTTTTAAGTCATTCCTTTTTGCCTCTTTTTAACCCAATAGAAAGTATCGTGATGAGAACGATATTCCAAATTGCGAAAATTCCTCATCAATTCTCTACGCTGTCTACTATTGTCAACAAATGTAACTTTTGAAAAAAAAAACATCTAAGCTTCATAAATTTTATGCCCGATCGACTCTGGAAAAACACTTAGACATTAGACTACGAGTTTATCACACTCTTTTATCGCACTCTATCTTTTATCACCCTCTTTAAGTAAACTGTGGCAATAAAAGAGAGATGATAAACTCGTAGTCTAATGATGGAAACAGTTTGATAAACTTGTAGTCTGAAAAACAAACGTGATCGCAACAGTGGTTGATTTAAAAAAATGCCACACGGTTGTTATCACCATCGAAGTTATCATAACACCTCTGCCTCGCCTCGGAGTTTGATAACTTCTCGGTGGCGATAACAACCGTGTGGTAATATTGTAATATTCATTATCATATACGCAACTAAAATAAAACCCAAAAGGAACTTGTTCTGACAACGGAAACCACATTTGTTTGATTTACTGCAGATAAATCTTTTATTTAAGTTACTGCAGATAAATCTTTTAAGTCATTCCTTTTTGCCTCTTTTTAACCCAATAGAAAGTATCGCGATGAGAACAATATTCCAAATTGCGAAAATCCCTCTTCATCAATTCTCTACGCTGTTTACTACTGTCAACAAATGTAACTTTTGAAAAAAAAATAGAAGCTTCATAAATTTTATGCCCCATCGACTCTGGAAAAACACTTAGACATTAGACTACGAGTTTATCACACTCTTTTATAGCACTCTATCTTTTATCACCCTCTTTAAGTAAACTGTGGCAATAAAAGAGAGATGATAAACTCGTAGTCTAATGATGGAAACAGTTTGATAAACTTGTAGTCTGAAAAACAAACGTGATCGCAACAGTGGTTGATTTAAAAAGATGCCACACGGTTGTTATCACCATCGAAGTTATCATAACACCTCTGCCCCGCCTCGGAGTTTGATAACTTCTCGGTGGCGATAACAACCGTGTGGTAATATTGTAATATTCATTATCATATACGCAACTAAAATAAAACCCAAAAGGAACTTGTTCTGACAACGGAAACCACATTTGTTTGATTTACTGCAGATAAATCTTTAAGTTACTGCAGATAAATCTTTTAAGTCCTTCCTTTTTGCCTCTTTTTAACCCAATAGAAAGTATCGCGATGAGAACGATATTCCAAATTGCGAAAATCCCTCATCAATTCTCTACGCTGTCTACTATTGTCAACAAATGTAACTTTTGAAAAAAAAACATCTAATCTTCATAAATTTTATGCCCGATCGACTCTGGAAAAACACTTAGACATTAGACTACGAGTTTATCACACTCTTTTATCGCACTCTATCTTTTATCACCCTCTTTAAGTAAACTGTGGCAAAAAAAGAGAGAAGATAAACTCGTAGTCTAATGATGGAAACAGTTTGATAAACTTATAGTCTGAAAAACAAACGTGATCTCAACAGTGGTTGATTTAAAAAATGCCACACGGTTGTTATCACCATCGAAGTTATCATAACACCTCTGCCTCGCCTCGGAGTTTGATAACTTCTCGGTGGCGATAACAACCGTGTTGTAATATTGTAATATTCATTATCATATACGCAACTAAAATAAAACCCAAAAGGAACTTGTTCTGACAACGGAAACCACATTTGTTTGATTTACTGCAGATAAATCTTTTATTTAAGTTACTGCAGATAAATCTTTTAAGTCATTCCTTTTTGCCTCTTTTTAAACCAATAGAAAGTATCGCGATGAGAACAATATTCCAAATTGCGAAAATCCCTCTTCATCAATTCTCTACGCTGTCTACTATTGTCAACAAATGTAACTTTTAAAAAAATAGAAGCTTCATAAATTTTATGCCCGATCGACTCTGGAAAAACACTTAGACATTAGACTACGAGTTTATCACACTCTTTTATAGCACTCTATCTTTTATCACCCTCTTTAAGTAAACTGTGGCAATAAAAGAGATGATAAACTCGTAGTCTAATGATGGAAACAGTTTGATAAACTTGTAGTCTGAAAAACAAACGTGATCGCAACAGTGGTTGATTTCAAAAAAATGCCACACGGTTGTTATCACCATCGAAGTTATCATAACACCTCTGCCTCGCCTCGGAGTTTGATAACTTCTCGGTGGCGATAACAACCGTGTGGTAATATTGTAATATTCATTATCATATACGCAACTAAAATAAAACCCAAAAGGAACTTGTTCTGACAACGGAAACCACATTTGTTTGATTTACTGCAGATAAATCTTTTATTTAAGTTACAGCAGATAAATCTTTTAAGTCATTCCTTTTTGCCTCTTTTTAACCCAATAGAAAGTATCGCGATGAGAATGATATTTCAAATTGCGAAAATCCCTCTTCATCAATGCTCTACGCTGTCTACTATTGTCAACAAATGTAATTTTCGAAAAAAAAACATTTAAGCTTCATCGCGCTTTATGTGAATAACTTTAAATATACCAGTTCTTACTATGTGCTTGTTCTTCGTTTATCCTTTGCCTCAAAATATCATTACGATCAGTCTACAGTCACTAACAGCCCCTCCACTTTCAAATCAGTCGTGTTGTACACATTCGACGATATACCTGCTTGAACTCGGCCACAGAAAAGTAAAGAAAGGGAAATAAAACAGATTTTTTAAGTATTCACTAAACAAAGTGGGTTTAATTATGATCAATGACAGTTTTCGATATCCGTCAACTCCGAATTGATCTGTTTATTACACCAAAATAAACAAGATCCTATAAGAGATTTCTATTGAGAACCAAACCACATATGGTTGATTTATTGCAGAAAAATCTATTACAGCCTTCTTCCGCTTTTTAACCTAACGAAAAAGATTGTGATGAGTATCACATTCAATGCACTAAAAGCCATTTTTATCAACTCTACAATTTACAATTTCTGCTTATGTCCCTTGATTTTATTTATTCGAACAGCAGAGAGCTGAACTATCTGGCTTTATACGACGTAGTGTGCTGATGGTTCACATTGCGCGTTTTTCGTATGAAAAATCATTGTAAAAAACAAATCAATGTAGCTCTTCGACATTATAAACAGCAAACCAAACTTAATTTCTTTGCTAAATTTCCCGTTTGTTGTTCCGACCTACTTTAGTGGGGAGGGGGACCTATATACTCAGCTGTATTTTCTTTTGATCAGTCTATTTTTGGCGATTGACTGAATTTTTATTTTACGAGATGTGTGTGGTATCATTAGAAAGCTTGTCAAGCGTAGTTTCATATAGTACAATTTTTTTTGAACTTCGCTTTTTCGAGGAGTTACGAAGGATTCAAGAAATGTGAACGTGAGCCTAACCACCGTTGTTTTATTCACATTTATTTGTAACGTTTGCTTAATTTTTGATCAATTTTATGATTTTGAATATGATTTCTTGCTAAAAATGTGATGAAATTGTTAACGATAGTCTCATTGTTTTTACGTTTGAAGATAGATGAGAGTTGATGAATAGTTTGAACCAACTCTTTTGGCAAAACTTTCAGCGTTTTTACTGAACACTCTTTTGGAAGCATTTTTCTTTCATAAAAATGTCATCAAATATGGCTATTTGTCACACTTGGT
Organism: Convolutriloba macropyga; assembly: GCF_964194025.1. Taxonomy (NCBI): domain Eukaryota; kingdom Metazoa; phylum Xenacoelomorpha; order Acoela; family Convolutidae; genus Convolutriloba; species Convolutriloba macropyga. The sequence continues at coordinate 51,377,389 of NC_134468.1, forward strand.
GCTAATTGACTGTCGGCGCAGACATCAAAACTGGTGACACAATCTTCCTTTATTCAGATATGGGCTATTTTTGCCTTGCGTTCCTGAGAAAGCTTTCTCAAATTAACATTTGCGGTTTTCGCTAAATTAAACCGATATTTATGAAAAAAATGTATAGTTCATTTTTCATATAAAGCTTTCCGTTTGCCAAAAAGCTATTAGGCAATTTTGTAGTACAAAGCAGTTATTTGGCAGCCACACAGCAAAGATAAGGCCAGTTTTGGTCTCATTGTTAATTTTTGCAATGAAAAAGGATTATGATTGTAATTCGGGTGTCAATTTTAAATATTTTTCTGTATTTTTTCATCCAATTAAAAGAATCTTTTTTGATTTAAAGTTTCAATTAATAAGAGGTTCCTCAGTGTTCAAATAAGGTCGAATGAAAGAATTTTGTACTTGACGAGCAAAGCTTAAGGTTTTTATAGCCTTGGACAGGAAGATTGGTATCAGTAGAAAGCTTGTCAAGCTAGTTTCAAATCTAAAAAATTTAAATTTCTCTTTCATATTTGCTAAAATATGACAAAAATTGTTAACCATAGTCTCATTGGTTTTACGTTTGAAGATAGAAGAGGGTTGATGAATAGTTTGAACCAACTCTATCGGCTAAATTTTCAGCGTTTTTCCTGAAAACTCACCAATTTCTTTTTTTCATATAAAATGGCAACAAATATGCCTATTTGTTCCACTTTTTCCACTTTGACCGTTGGTGCAGACATTAAAACTGGTAACACAATCTTTTTTTTTCAGATATGGGATAAATTTACGTTGGGATCCTAAGAAAGCTTTCTGGAATAAACATTTTTGCGGTTTTTTACTGATTTAAACCAATATTCATTTTTAAAAAATGTATAGTTTAGTTTTGATATATTAAGATTTTCAATGGCAAAAAAAATTTTACGCAATTTTTTTGTACAAATGAGTTTTTTGGCAGTCGCTCAGCAATACCATGGCCAGTTATGGTCTCAATTTTGATTTTTGCAATGAAATAGGATTATAATTGTAATTTGGATGTCATTTTAAAGTACTTTTCTGTAATTTTTCATCCCAATTAAAAGAATCTTTTTGATTTAAAGTTTCAATTAATAAGAGGTTCCTCTATGTTCAAATAAGGTCGAATGAATCAATCTTGTTTTTGATAAGTAAAGCTCAAGGTTTTTATAGCCTCGGACAAGAAGATTGTGGTATCAGTAGAAAACTTGTCAAGCTAATTTCAAATCTAAAAAAATTTTTAAATCTCTTTTCCGAGTTACGGAGGTTTCAAGAAATGTGAACCTGAGCCTAATTTCCGTTGTTTTGTTAACATTTTTCATAACTTTTGCTTAAACTTTGATCAATTTTGCTAAAATATGATAAAAATTGTTAACCATAGTCTCATTGGTTTTACGTTTGAAGATAGAAGAGGGTTGATGAATAGTTTGAACCAACTCTATCGTCAAAATTTTCAGCGTTTTTCCTGAAAACTAATCAATTTCCTTTTTTCATATAAAACGGCATCAAATATGCCTATTTGTTCCACTTTTTCCACTTTGACCGTTGGTGCAGACATAAAAACTGGTGACACAATCTTCCTTTTTTGAGGTATGGGCTAAATTTACGTTGGGATCCTAAGAAAGCTTTCGGGAATCAACATTTTTGCGGTTTTTTGCTGATTTAAACCGATATTTATTTTTAAAAAATGTATAGTTTAGTTTTGATATATTAAGATTTTCAACGGCGAAAAAATTTAACGAAATTTTTTTTTGTACAAATGAGTTTTTTTGGCAGCCGCTCAGCAATACCATGGCCAGTTATGGTCTCACTTTTGAGTTTTGCAATGAAATAGGATTATAATTGTAACTTGGATGTCATTTTAAAGTACTTTTCTGTAATTTTTCATCCCAATTAAAAGAATCTTTTTGATTTAAAGTTTCAATTAATAAGAGGTTCCTCTATGTTCAAATAAGGTCGAATGAATGAATCTTGTTTTTGATAAGTAAAGCTCAAGGTTTTTATAGCCTCGGACAAGAAGACTGTGGTATCAGTAGAAAACTTCTCAAGCTAATTTCAAATCTAAAAAAATTTTTAAATCTCTTTTCCGAGTTACGGAGGTTTCAAGAAATGTGAACCTGAGCCTAATTTCCGTTGTTTTGTTAACATTTTTCATAACTTTTGCTTAAACTTTGATCAATTTTGCTAAAATATGATAAAAATTGTTAACCATAGTCTCATTGGTTTTACGTTTGAAGATAGAAGAGGGTTGATGAATAGTTTGAACCATCTCTATCGTCAAAATTTTCAGCGTTTTTCCTGAAAACTAATCAATTTCCTTTTTTCATATAAAACGGCATCAAATATGCCTATTTGTTCCACTTTTTCCACTTTGACCGTTGGTGCAGACATAAAAACTGGTGACACAATCTTCCTTTTTTGAGATATGGGCTAAATTTACGTTGGGATCCTAAGAAAGCTTTCGGGAATCAACATTTTTGCGGTTTTTTGCTGATTTAAACCGATATTTATTTTTAAAAAATGTATAGTTTAGTTTTGATATATTAAGATTTTCAACGGCGAAAAAAATTTTACGCAAATTTTTTTTGTACAAATGAGTTTTTTTGGCAGCCGCTCAGCAATACCATGGCCAGTTATGGTCTCACTTTTGAGTTTTGCAATGAAATAGGATTATAATTGTAACTTGGATGTCATTTTAAAGTACTTTTCTGTAATTTTTCATCCCAATTAAAAGAATCTTTTTGATTTAAAGTTTCAATTAATAAGAGGTTCCTCTATGTTCAAATAAGGTCGAATGAATGAATCTTGTTTTTGATAAGTAAAGCTCAAGGTTTTTATAGCCTCGGACAAGAAGACTGTGGTATCAGTAGAAAACTTGTCAAGCTAATTTCAAATCTAAAAAAATTTTTAAATCTCTTTTCCGAGTTACGGAGGTTTCAAGAAATGTGAACCTGAGCCTAATTTCCGTTGTTTTGTTAACATTTTTCATAACTTTTGCTTAAACTTTGATCAATTTTGCTAAAATATGATAAAAATTGTTAACCATAGTCTCATTGGTTTTACGTTTGAAGATAGAAGAGGGTTGATGAATAGTTTGAACCATCTCTATTGTCAAAATTTTCAGCGTTTTTCCTGAAAACTAATCAATTTCCTTTTTTCATATAAAACGGCATCAAATATGCCTATTTGTTCCACTTTTTCCACTTTGACCGTTGGTGCAGACATAAAAACTGGTGACACAATCTTCCTTTTTTGAGATATGGGCTAAATTTACGTTGGGATCCTAAGAAAGCTTTCGGGAATCAACATTTTTGCGGTTTTTTGCTGATTTAAACCGATATTTATTTTTAAAAAATGTATAGTTTAGTTTTGATATATTAAGATTTTCAACGGCGAAAAAAATTTTACGCAATTTTTTTTTGTACAAATGAGTTTTTTTGGCAGCCGCTCAGCAATACCATGGCCAGTTATGGTCTCACTTTTGAGTTTTGCAATGAAATAGGATTATAATTGTAACTTGGATGTCATTTTAAAGTACTTTTCTGTAATTTTTCATCCCAATTAAAAGAATCTTTTTGATTTAAAGTTTCAATTAATAAGAGGTTCCTCTATGTTCAAATAAGGTCGAATGAATGAATCTTGTTTTTGATAAGTAAAGCTCAAGGTTTTTATAGCCTCGGACAAGAAGATTCTGGTATCAGTAGAAAACTTGTCAAGCTAGTTTCAAATCTAAAAAAAATTTTAAATCTCTTTTCCGAGTTAAGAAGGATTCAAGAAATGTGAACGTGAGCCTAATCACCGTTGTTTTATTTACATTTTTTTGTAACGTTTGCTTAAAGTTTGATCAATTTTATGATTTAAATATGATTTCTTGCTAAAACTATGATGAAATTGTTAACGATAGTCTCATTGTTTTTACGTTTGAAGATAGATGAGAGTTGATGAATAGTTTGAAATTGCCTAGAAATTGAATAATTTGTTGTTTTATTCACATTTTTTTGTAACGTTTGCTTAAATTTTGATCAATTTTATGATTTAAATATGATTTCTTGCCAAAAATATGATGAAATTGTTAACGATAGTCTCATTGTTTTTACGTTTGAAGATAGATGAGAGTTGATGAATAGTTTGAACCAACTCTTTTGGCAAAACTTTCAGCGTTTTTCCTGAACACTCTTTTGGAAGCATTTTTCTTTTTTCAAAAAAATGTCATGAAATATGGCTATTTGTCACACTTGGTGCTAATTGACTGTCGGCGCACACATCAAAACTGGTGACACAATCTTCCTTTATTCAGATATGGGCTATTTTTGCCTTGCGTTCCTGAGAAAGCTTTCTCAAATTAACATTTGCGGTTTTCGCTAAATTAAACCGATATTTATGAAAAAAATGTATAGTTCCTTTTTCATATAAAGCTTTCCGTTTGCCAAAAAGCTATTAGGCAATTTTGTAGTACAAAGCAGTTATTTGGCAGCCACACAGCAAAAATAAGGCCAGTTTTGGTCTCATTGTTAATTTTTGCAATGAAAAAGGATTATGATTGTAATTCGGGTGTCAATTTTAAATATTTTCCTGTATTTTTTCATCCAATTAATGAATCTTGTTTTTGATAAGTAAAGCTCAAGGTTTTTATAGCCTCGGACAAGAAGATTGTGGTATCAGTAGAAAACTTGTCAAGCTAGTTTCAAATCTCAAACAATTTTTAAATCTCCTTTCCGAGTTACGGAGGTTTCAAGAAATGTGAACCTGAGCCTAACTTCCGTTGTTTTGTTAACATTTTTCATAACTTTTGCTTAAACTTTGATCAATTTTCCTAAAATATGATAAAAATTGTTAACCATAGTCTCATTGGTTTTACGTTTGAAGATAGAAGAGGGTTGATGAATAGTTTGAACCAACTCTATCGTCAAAATTTTCAGCGTTTTTCCTGAAAACTAATCAATTTCCTTTTTTCATATAAAACGGCATCAAATATGCCTATTTGTTCCACTTTTTCCAATTTGACCGTTGGTGCAGACATAAAAACTGGTAACACAATCTTCCTTTTTTGAGATATGGGCTAAATTTACGTTGGGATCCCAAGAAAGCTTTCGGGAATCAACATTTTTGCGGTTTTTTGCTGATTTAAACCGATATTTATTTTTAAAAAATGTATAGTTTAGTTTTGATATATTAAGATTTTCAACGGCGAAAAAAATTTTACGCATTTTTTTTTGTACAAATGAGTTTTTTGGCAGCCACTCAGCAATACCATGGCCAGTTATGGTCTCACTTTTGATTTTTGCAATGAAATAGGATTATAATTGTAATTTGGATGTCATTTTAAAGTACTTTTCTGTAATTTTTCATCCCAATTAAAAGAATCTTTTTGATTTAAAGTTTCAATTAATAAGAGGTTCCTCTATGTTCAAATAAGGTCGAATGAATGAATCTTGTTTTTGATAAGTAAAGCTCAAGGTTTTTATAGCCTCGGACAAGAAGATTGTGGCATCCGTAGAAAACTTGTCAAGCTAGTTTCAAATCGAAAACAATTTTTAAATCTCTTTTCCGAGTTACGAAGGATTCAAGAAATGTGAATGTGAGCCTAACCACCGTTGTTTTATTCACATTTTTTTGTAACGTTTGCTTAAATTTTGATCAATTTTATGATTTAAATATGATTTCTTGCTAAAAATATGATGAAATTGTTAACGATAGTCTCATTGTTTTTACGTTTGAAGATAGATGAGAGTTGATGAATAGTTTGAACCAACTCTATCGGCAAAACTTTCAGCGTTTTTCCTGAAAACTCACCAATTTCCTTTTTTCATAAAAAATGGCAACAAATATGCCTATTTGTTCCACTTTGACCGTTGGTGCAGACATTAAAACTGGTAACACAATCTTTTTTTTCAGATATGGGCTAAATTTACGTTGGGATCCTAAGAAAGCTTTCTGGAATCAACATTTTTGCGGTTTTTTGCTGATTTAAACCAATATTCATTTTTTAAAAATGTATAGTTTAGTTTTGATATATTAAGATTTTCAATGGCAAAAAAAATTTTACGCAACTTTTTTTGTACAAATGAGTTTTTTGGCAGCCGCTCAGCAATACCATGGCCAGTTATGGTCTCACTTTTGATTTTTGCAATGAAATAGGATTATAATTGTAATTTGGATGTCATTTTAAAGTACTTTTCTGTAATTTTTCATCCCAATTAAAAGAATCTTTTTGATTTAAAGTTTCAATTAATAAGAGGTTCCTCTATGTTCAAATAAGGTCGAATGAATGAATCTTGTTTTTGATAAGTAAAGCTCAAGGTTTTTATAGCCTCGGACAAGAAGATTGTGGTATCAGTAGAAAACTTGTCAAGCTAGTTTCAAATCTAAAAAAATTTTTAAATCTCTTTTCCGAGTTACGGAAGTTTCAAGAAATGTGAACCTGAGCCTAACTTCCGTTGTTTTGTTAACATTTTTCATAACTTTTGCTTAAACTTTGATCAATTTTGCTAAAATATGATAAAAATTGTTAACCATAGTCTCATTGGTTTTACGTTTGAAGATAGAAGAGGGTTGATGAATAGTTTGAACCAACTCTATCGGCAAAATTTTCAGCGTTTTTCCTGAAAACTAATCAATTTCCTTTTTTCATATAAAACGGCATCAAATATGCCTATTTGTTCTACTTTTTCCACTTTGACCGTTGGTGCAGACAAAAAAAACTGGTAACACAATCTTCCTTTTTTCAGATATGGGCTAAATTTACGTTGGGATCCTAAGATAGCTTTCGGGAATCATTTGCACTTCTTTTGTACAAATGAGTTTTTTGGCAGCCACTCGGCAATACCATGGCCAGTTATAGTCTCACTTTTAAATTTTTGCAATGAAATAGGATTATAATTGTAATTTGGATGTCATTTTAAAGTACTTTTCTGTAATTTTTCATCCCAATTAAAAGAATCTTTTTGATTTAAAGTTTCAATTAATAAGAGGTTCCTCTATGTTCATATAAGGTCGAATGAATGAATCTTGTTTTTGATAAGTAAAGCTCAAGGTTTTTATAGCCTCGGACAAGAAGATTGTGGTATCAGTAGAAAACTTGTCAAGCTAGTTTCAAATCTAAAAAAATTTTTAAATCTCTTTTCCGAGTTACGGAAGTTTCAAGAAATGTGAACCTGAGCCTAACTTCCGTTGTTTTGTTAACATTTTTCATAACTTTTGCTTAAACTTTGATCAATTTTGCTAAAATATGATTAAAATTGTTAACCATAGTCTCATTGGTTTTACGTTTGAAGATAGAAGAGGGTTGATGAATAGTTTGAACCAACTCTATCGGCAAAATTTTCAGCATTTTTCCTGAAAACTAATCAATTTCCTTTTTTCATATAAAACGGCATCAAATATGCCTATTTGTTCCACTTTTTCCACTTTGACCGTTGGTGCAGACATAAAAACTGGTAACACAATCTTCCTTTTTTCAGATATGGGCTAAATTTACGTTGGGATCCTAAGATAGCTTTCGGGAATCATTTGTACTTTTTTTGTACAAATGAGTTTTTTGGCAGCCACTCAGCAATACCATGGCCAGTTATAGTCTCACTTTTGATTTTTGCAATGAAATAGGATTATAATTGTAATTTGGATGTCATTTTAAAGTACTTTTCTGTAATTTTTCATCCCAATTAACAGAATCTTTTTGATTTAAAGTTTTAATTAATAAGATGTTCCTCTATGTTCAAATAAGGTCGAATGAATGAATCTTGTTTTTGATAAGTAAAGCTCAAGGTTTTTATAGCCTCGGACAAGAAGATTGTGGTATCAGTAGAAAACTTGTCAAGCTAGTTTCAAATCTAAAAAAATTTTTAAATCTCTTTTCCGAGTTACGGAAGTTTCAAGAAATGTGAACCTGAGCCTAACTTCCGTTGTTTTGTTAACATTTTTCATAACTTTTGCTTAAACTTTGATCAATTTTGCTAAAATATGATAAAAATTGTTAACCATAGTCTCATTGGTTTTACGTTTGAAGATAGAAGAGGGTTGATGAATAGTTTGAACCAACTCTATCGGCAAAATTTTCAGCGTTTTTCCTGAAAACTAATCAATTTCCTTTTTTCATATAAAACGGCATCAAATATGCCTATTTGTTCCACTTTTTCCACTTTGACCGTTGGTGCAGACATAAAAACTGGTAACACAATCTTCCTTTTTCAGATATGGGCTAAATTTACGGTGGGATCCTAAGATAGCTTTCGGGAATCAACCTTTTTGCGGTTTTTTGCTGATTTAAACCGACATTTATTTTTAAAAAAATGTATAGATTAGTTTTGATATATTAAGATTTTCAACGGCGAAAAAAATTTTACGCAAATTTTTTTTGTACAAATGAGTTTTTTGGCAGCCACTCAGCAATACCATGGCCAGTTATGGTCTCACTTTTGATTTTTGCAATGAAATAGGATTATAATTGTAATTTGGATGTCAATTTTAAGTACTTCACTGTAATTTTTCATCCCAGTTAAAAGAATCTTTTTTGATTTAAAGTTTCAATTAATAAGAGGTTCCTCTATGTTTTAATAAGGTCGAATGAATGAATCTTGTTTTTGATAAGTAAAGCTCAAGGTTTTTATAGCCTCGGACAAGAAGATTGTGGTATCAGTAGAAAACTTGTCAAGCTAGTTTCAAATCTAAAAAAATTTTTAAATCTCTTTTCCGAGTTACGGAAGTTTCAAGAAATGTGAACCTGAGCCTAACTTCCGTTGTTTTGTTAACATTTTTCATAACTTTTGCTTAAACTTTGATCAATTTTGCTAAAATATGATAAAAATTGTTAACCATAGTCTCATTGGTTTTACGTTTGAAGATAGAAGAGGGTTGATGAATAGTTTGAACCAACTCTATCGGCAAAATTTTCAGCGTTTTTCCTGAAAACTAATCAATTTCCTTTTTTCATATAAAACGGCATCAAATATGCCTATTTGTTCCACTTTTTCCACTTTGACCGTTGGTGCAGACATAAAAACTGGTAACACAATCTTCCTTTTTCAGATATGGGCTAAATTTACGGTGGGATCCTAAGATAGCTTTCGGGAATCAACCTTTTTGCGGTTTTTTGCTGATTTAAACCGACATTTATTTTTAAAAAAATGTATAGATTAGTTTTGATATATTAAGATTTTCAACGGCGAAAAAAATTTTACGCAAATTTTTTTTGTACAAATGAGTTTTTTGGCAGCCACTCAGCAATACCATGGCCAGTTATGGTCTCACTTTTGATATTTGCAATGAAATAGGATTATAATTGTAATTTGGATGTCAATTTTAAGTACTTCACTGTAATTTTTCATCCCAGTTAAAAGAATCTTTTTTGATTTAAAGTTTCAATTAATAAGAGGTTCCTCTATGTTTTAATAAGGTCGAATGAATGAATCTTGTTTTTGATAAGTAAAGCTCAAGGTTTTTATAGCCTCGGACAAGAAGATTGTGGTATCAGTAGAAAGCTTGTCAAGCTAGTTTCAAATCAAAAAAAAATTTTAAATCTCTTTTCCGAGTTACGAAGGATTCAAGAAATGTGAACGTGAGCCTAATCACCGTTGTTTTATTTACATTTTTTTGTAACGTTTGCTTAAAGTTTGATCAATTTTATGATTTAAATATGATTTCTTGCTAAAACTATGATGAAATTGTTAACGATAGTCTCATTGTTTTTACGTTTGAAGATAGATGAGAGTTGATGAATAGTTTGAAATTGCCTAGAAATTGAATAATTTGTTGTTTTATTCACATTTTTTTGTAACGTTTGCTTAAATTTTGATCAATTTTATGATTTAAATATGATTTCTTGCTAAAAATATGATGAAATTGTTAACGATAGTCTCATTGTTTTTACGTTTGAAGATAGATGAGAGTTGATGAATAGTTTGAACCAACTCTTTTGGCAAAACTTTCAGCGTTTTTCCTGAACACTCTTTTGGAAGCATTTTTCTTTTTTCAAAAAAATGTCATGAAATATGGCTATTTGTCACACTTGGTGCTAATTGACTGTCGGCGCACACATCAAAACTGGTGACACAATCTTCCTTTATTCAGATATGGGCTATTTTTGCCTTGCGTTCCTGAGAAAGCTTTCTCAAATTAACATTTGCGGTTTTCGCTAAATTAAACCGATATTTATGAAAAAAATGTATAGTTCATTTTTCATATAAAGCTTTCCGTTTGCCAAAAAGCTATTAGGCAATTTCGTAGTACAAAGCAGTTATTTGGCAGCCACACAGCAAAAATAAGGCCAGTTTTGGTCTCATTGTTAATTTTTGCAATGAAAAAGGATTATGATTGTAATTCGGGTGTCAATTTTAAATATTTTTCTGTATTTTTTCATCCAATTAATGAATCTTGTTTTTGATAAGTAAAGCTCAAGGTTTTTATAGCCTCGGACAAGAAGATTGTGGTATCAGTAGAAAACTTGTCAAGCTAATTTCAAATCTAAAAAAAATTTTAAATCTCTTTTCCGAGTTACGGAAGTTTCAAGAAATGTGAACCTGAGCCTAACTTCCGTTGTTTTGTTAACATTTTTCATCTTTTGCTTAAACTTTGATCAATTTTGCTAAAATATGATAAAAATTGTTTACCATAGTCTCATTGGTTTTACGTTTGAAGATAGAAGTGGGTTGATCAATAGTTTGAACCAACTCTATCGGCAAAATTTTCAGCGTTTTTCCTGAAAACTAATCAATTTCCTTTTTTCATAAAAAAAGGCATCAAATATGCCTATTTGTTCCACTTTTTCCACTTTGACCGTTGGTGCAGACATTAAAACTGGTAACACAATCTACTTTTTTCAGATATGGGCTAAATTTACGTTGGGATCCTAAGAAAGCTTTCTGGAATCAACATTTTTGCGGTTTTATGCTGACTTAAACCGATATTTATTTTTAAAAAATGTATAGTTTAGTTTTGATATTAAGATTTTCAATGGCGAAAAAATTTTACGCAATTTTTTTGTATAAATGAGTTTTTTGGCAGCCGCTCAGCGATACCATGGCCAGCTATGGTCTCACTTTTGACTTTTGCAATGAAATAGGATTATAATTGTAATTTGGATGTCAATTTTAAGTACTTCACTGTAATTTTTCATCCCAGTTAAAAGAATCTTTTTTGATTTAAAATTTCAATTAATAAGAGGTTCCTCTATGTTCAAATAAGGTCGAGTAAATGAACCTTGTTTTTGATGAGCAAAGCTCAAGGTTTTTATAGGCTCGGACAGGAAGATTGTGGTATCAGTAGAAAGCTTGTCAAGCTAGTTTCAAATCAAAAAAATTTTTTTAAATCTCTTTTCCGAGTTACGGAGGTTTCAAGAAATGTGAACCTGAGCCTAACTTCCGTTGTTTTGTTAACATTTTTCATAACTTTTGCCTAAACTTTGATCAATTTTGCTAAACTATGAAAAAAATTGTCAACCATAGTCTCATTGGTTTTACGTTTGAAGATAGAAGAGGGTTGATGAATAGTTTGAACCAACTCTTTTGGCAAAACTTTCAGCGTTTTTACTGAACACTCTTTTGGAAGCATTTTTCTTTCATAAAAATGTCATCAAATATGGCTATTTGTCACACTTGGTGCTAATTGACTGTCGGCGCAGACATCAAAACTGGTGACACAATCTTCCTTTATTCAGATATGGGCTAAATTTACGTTGGGATCCTAAGATAGCTTTCGGGAATCATTTGTACTTTTTTTGTACAAATGAGTTTTTTGGCAGCCGCTCAGCAATACTATGGCCAGTTATAGTCTCACTTTTGATTTTTGCAATGAAATAGGATTATAATTGTAATTTGGATGTCATTTTAAAGTACTTTTCTGTAATTTTTCATCCCAATTGAAAGAATCTTTTTTGATTTAAAGTTTCAATTAATAAGAGGTTCCTCAGTGTTCAAATAAGGTCGAATGAAAGAATTTTGTACTTGACGAGCAAAGCTCAAGGTTTTTATAGCCTCGGACAAGATTGTGGTATCAGTAGAAAACTTGTCAAGCTAATTTCAAATCTAAAAAAATTTTTAAATCTCTTTTCCGAGTTACGGAGGTTTCAAGAAATGTGAAACTGAGCCTAATTTCCGTTGTTTTGTTAACATTTTTCATAACTTTTGCTTAAACTTTGATCAATTTTGCTAAAATATGATAAAAATTGTTAACCATAGTCTCATTGGTTTTACGTTTGAAGATAGAAGAGGGTTGATGAATAGTTTGAACCAACTCTATCGTCAAAATTTTCAGCGTTTTTCCTGAAAACTAATCAATTTCCTTTTTTCATATAAAACGGCATCAAATATGCCTATTTGTTCCACTTTTTTCCACTTTGACCGTTGGTGCAGACATAAAAACTGGTGACACAATCTTCCTTTTTTGAGATATGGGCTAAATTTAGGTTGGGATCCTAAGAAAGCTTTCGGGAATCAACATTTTTGCGGTTTTTTGCTGATTTAAACCGATATTTATTTTTAAAAAATGTATAGTTTAGTTTTGATATATTAAGATTTTCAACGGCGAAAAAAATTTTACGCAATTTTTTTTGTACAAATGAGTTTTTTTGGCAGCCGCTCAGCAATACCATGGCCAGTTATGGTCTCACTTTTGATTTTTGCAATGAAATAGGATTATAAGTGTAATTTGGATGTCATTTTAAAGTACTTTTCTGTAATTTTTCATCCCAATTAAAAGAATCTTTTTGATTTAAAGTTTCAATTAATAAGAGGTTCCTCTATGTTCAAATAAGGTCGAATGAATGAATCTTGTTTTTGATAAGTAAAGCTCAAGGTTTTTATAGCATGGCCAGTTATGGTCTTTTTGAAGTTAATGCGTTAAAAAGTTGTTTTTGCCTCCCAATAAATTGTTTGACTGAAGTGATTTCTAGTTACTGTTCCAAGTAAATCTTTTCGAAAACTTGATAGTTTCCTCGAGAACTAGATTAGTTTGAAATATTGAAATTCCCATCTTTACGTGAAGGCGAAATATCTAACCAAAATGTTTTTTTCTAGGCTCCTTATCTCCCCCAGAATCTGGCTAAACACTTGTTGGAGTTGGATATCTTACTAAAAAAATTTTAAAAACTCGCAGTTGCGCAATTTTTTTGAAACTAGTTCTGGTAGCTTTGGTACATTTTCTGCAACCACATACAACAGAGTGTGCTGAAGGTCCCCATTGCGCGTTTTTTTTTTTTAAATTTTTGTAAAAGGCGAATCAATGTAGCTCTTCGACATTACAAACAGCAAATCACACTCAATTTTTTGGCATATTTCACGTTTGTTGTTCCGACCCACTTTAGTAGGGGCAGAAACTATATACTCAACTGTTTATTTGTTCAGTCTATTTTTGGTGATTGACTGAATATTTATTTGAGGAGATATGTGTGGTATCATTAAAAAGCGTGTAAGGCGTGGTTCCAAATTAAAAGATTTTTTGAATTTCGCTTTTTTTAGGAGTAACGCAGGTTTCAAGAAATTGGTTTTACGTTTGAAGATAGAAGAGAGTTGTTGCATAGTTTGAACCAACTCTTTCGGCAAAATTTGCAGCATTTTTCTTGAAAACTTCTTTTTTTTTAATAAATGGCACCAAATCTGCCTAATTTTTACACTTTGTCCATTCTGACCGTTGTACAGACATCAAAGCTGGTGACACAATCTTCCTTTATTCAGATATAGGCTAATTTTACCTTGGGTTTCCAAGAACGTTTTCTGGATTTAACATTTTTGCGGTTTCTCGCTAATTTAAACCGATTTTTAAAAAAATTTGTCGTTAATTTTTGATATATCAAGATTTTTTTTGCCAAAAAAGCGAGTACGCAATTGTTTTAAGTACAAATGAGTTTTCTGACAGGCCAAGGCCAATTTTGGTCCCATTCTCGGTTTTTGCAATGACAATTAATTATGATTGTTTTTGGGTGTCATTTATGAAATTTCGTTTTGCATTTTTCATCCCAATTAAAAGAATCTTTTTTAGAGTTTCAATTAATAAGAGGTTCCTCTAGGTTCTAATCAGGTCCAATGAAACAATTTTGTGTTTGATGAGTAATGCTCATGGGTTTTTATAGCCTCGGACAAGGAGATTGTGTGATATCATTAGAAAGCTTGTCAAGCGTAGTTTCAAATTAGATTTTTTGAATTTCGCTTCTTTGAGGAGTTAAGCAGGTTTCAAGAAATGTGAACCGGAATCTAATTTCCGTTTTTTTGTTCACATTTTTTGTAACGTTTGCTTAAATTTTGATCAATTTTTGCTGAAATAGGATAAAGGAGTTTACGACAGTCTCATTGGTTTTACGCTTGAAGATAGAAGAGAGTTAGTGAATAATTTGAACCATCTCCTTTGGCAAATTTTTCGGCATTTCTAAAAACTCAGCAGTTCTACATATAAAATGGCATCAAATCTGCCTATTTGTCCAGTTCGACCGTTGGTGCAGACATCAAAACTGTTGACAGAATCTGCCTTTTTTAAGATATGGGCTAATTTTACCTTGAGTTCCCAAGAAAGCTTTCTGGAATTAAAATTTTTGAAAAAGTTAATCCTTTGCCTCAAAATATCATTACGATCAGTCTATATTCACTAACAGTCACTCCTCCACTTTCAAATCAGTCGTGTTGTACACATTCGACGATATACCTGCTTGAACTCGGCCACAGAAAAGTAAAAAAAGGAAAATAAAACAGATTTTTTTAAGTATTCACTAAACGAAGTGGGTTTAATTATGATCAATGACAGTTTTCGATATCCGTCAACTCCGAATTGATCTAACTCCGAATATTTTTCTAACTTCTCATTACAATTAAAAGAATCTTCTTTCATTTCAAGTTTCAATTAATAAGAAGTTCCTCTTTGTTCCAATAAATTGCAATGAAACTTTTATGGGTTTGATGACTAAAGTTCATGGTTTTTATAGCCTCGACAAATTGTTGTCATCGATTTTTACTTAGTTCTTGATTTTTGCCAGCAATTGATGTTCTTTGACTGAGTCTAAATAATCAATTGTCTAATTCGGTATCAAGGTAGCAATTAAAAAAATAGCTAAACAAATAGCTTTCAGTTGAAACAATGCTTTTTTGCTAACATAACTCAAAAAGTATCCAAAATTCATCAATTATTGATGGTACCTTTTGGTCAAACAAGCTATACCGGTACAATTGGGACATTTTGTGTTGCAATGAAGAAGCAGTAAGAGCAGAGGAATTAGTTCTGGTTGTGGAATTAGTCGGTGTGTGTAAAATTAATCGGATTTTAATGGCGGCGCCCAATGTATTTTTTGAAAAAATTTTGTCTGTGTTTTTTCTATGTTCGTTACAGACCACAATGATTTCAAATCTAACCTCAAATTTTGACAGGTCAGACTTACGTGCAATGGGAGGCCAATGAATATGCATGATAACTTCAGCAAAAAACAGATTTTTTTGGCTTCAACACCATTTGCATAAAATTGTTCGTGATATTATGTCCTGCCTGTATTCATGGTTAATGTGTAGTATTTTGACTTAGTCTCACTGATGACTTGCACAATTGGTTTCCTGAGCAATACCAATTCAAACTATTTACCATAAGTTGAAAGCTTACGGTTGTTCTGCCTCAAGCCTTTGAAAAATTTGTTTAAAATAGTAATTTGAGATTTGCCAATTTCAATTGTATTCCGCAAATTATCACTTTAGTCTCAGCAAAGAGAGACGTCACATTCTTTTTCAAGAGCTATAATGTAGTCGGCATTGCTGTTTTTTTAATAATAAACAATGGGTTTTTCCGTCGATACTACCAGTTTTCACAAATTTTTTCTTTTGATTGTCTTTTCCAATTTTTGAGGTTCTCTTTTGCCATGTTGCCCAGTCATTACATTAACGTCACTTTAATAACAAGTCGCATAACACATTTAGTGCGCTGAATTAAGGCGCAATGAGGAAGGGATAAAACTTTCAAAAATGACTAATTATTCAAAAAAATCTAGTCTATCCATTCAAAAACCTCTTCAAACTCAAACTAGTATACAAAATAATCAATAATACATTAGATGACCATTGACACCTGTCACAAAGGAGTGCTAGAGACAAGCTAAAAAAATCAAAAACAACAACAATTACTTACGACCAAAGCTCAATGTCTATCTATTTTTTCTTAAAAAGCTTCACGAAAAACTCAAAATAGAATCAGATAAAGACAAATCTAAACCAAATGACGCGCAATTCACCAAGAAAGATATGGGGCCTGTTTTTATTGAGAACAATTAGCAAGTAGACAAAAAGTGCAAAATAGAAAAAACGTTCACACTTGGTAAAAAGTGAACTCAAAGTCCCGAAAGCAATTAGCTATTAAACGAAATCATTCACTAGCTTCATACAAAATTATTAGGACCTGCATTTATTCAGAATGTCATACTACAACAAAAAGAGCAAATACAGGCAAAAATCAAAAAGTCACATTTTTTTTTCAGAAAACCGTGTCGAAACTAAAAAATTGTAAAATGTCAGTAAATAAAAAAAATTACGAAAACTGGTGTCGGCAAAAAACCCATTACTTATACTTAACAAAAAAAGCAAAGCAGACTACATGATAGTTCAATTGCAAAAGAATGCGACATCGCTCTTTGCTGAGACTAAGCTGAAGAGTTGCAGAAAAGAATTTGAAAATCTCAAATTACTATTTTAAACAATTATTTCAAAGGCTTGAGGCAGAACAACCGTAAACTTTCAACATATGATAAATAATTTGAATTGGTATTGCTCAGGAAACAAATTGTGCAAGTCATTAGTGAGACTAAGTCAAAATACTACACATTAACCATGAATACAGGCAGGACAGAATATCACGAACAATTTTATGCAAATTGTGTTGAAGCCAAAAAAATCTGTTTTGCCATGAAGTTATCATGTATGTTCATTGGCCTCCCATTGCACAAAAATCTGACCTGCCAAACTTTGAGGTTTGATTTGAAATCATTCTCGTCTGTAATGAACATACAAAGAGACGAAAGTATTTCAAAAAATATACAGGGCCCTATTACAATCCGATCAATTTTTGGAATAATACCACAACCAGACAAACACTGATCCTGCTCCTACTGCTTCTCCATTACAAGCAAAAATGTCCCAATGTTACCGAAATATCTAATTTGACCAAAAAAGTCATATCAATAAGGGATGAATTTTGGATACTTGTATTAGATAAAACAGTTGTGTCAAATGAAGACATTAGCTAGTTTTTTAATAGCTCCCTCGATACCGAATTATGCCATTCATTATTTAGAGTCAGTCACAAGACTACAAAAAACATCAAATGCTGGCAAAACAAGAATCAGGAAAAAAAAATTATGGAAACAATTTGTCGAGGATATAAAAACCATGAGCAAAACCATCAAAAAAATTGTTTCAATCGACCTTATTGGAATATAGAGGCCCCTCTTATTAATTAAAACTCAAAAAGAAAAAAGATTCTTTTAATTGTGATTAAAAATGTAAAAAATTTCAAAAATGACATCCAAAACACAGTCATAATCCTTTTTCATTGCAAAAAACGACAATGACACCGAAACTGTTCTTGCTATCGCAGCGCGGCTAACAAAAAACTCATTTGTACTAACGACAAAAAACGTACTAGCTTTTTTTCACAGAAGAAAGTCTTGATATATCAAAAACAAATATATTTTTTATAAATATCGGTTTAAATTAGCGAAAAACCGCAAAGATGTTAATTCAATAAAACTTTCGATGTCTGCACCACCGGTCAAACTGGACAAAGTAGAAAAATTAGGCAGATTTGATGCCATTTTATATATATAAAAAAATAAATCTACTGAGTTTTCAAGAAAAATGCTGAAAATTTCGCTAAAAGAGTTGGTTCAAACTATTTATCAACTCTCTTCTATCTTCACACGTAAAACCAGGGGGACTATCGTCAACAATTTCATAATATTTTAGCAAATATTGATCAAAATGTAAGCAAAAGATTCAAAAAATGTTAACAAAACATCGGAAGTTAGGCTCAGGTTCACATTTCTTAAAACCTCCGTAACTCCTCAAAAAAGCAAAATTCCAAAAATTCAAATTTGAAACTACGCTTGACAAGCTTTCAAATGATACCACACATAATCTTGGCCGAGGCTATAAAAAACCATGAGCATTACTCATCAAATGCAATATTGCTTCATTGGACCTGATTAGAACAGAGGATCCTTTAATTAACTGGAACTCTAATGAAAAAAGATCCTTTGAGATGAAAATTGCAAAAAATTTCAAAAATGACACCCAAAAACAATCAAAATCATTTGTCATTGCAAAAATCGACAATGAGACCAAAATTGGCCTTGCTGCGCGCCTAACAAAAAACTCATTTTTACTTAAAAAAACGCACTAGCTTTTTTGGCAAACGAAAATCTTAATATATCAAAAATAAACTACACATTTTTTGAATATCGATATTAGCGAGAAACCGCAAAAAGGTTAAGTCCAGCAAATATTCGTAGGAACCCAAGGTAAAATTAGCCCACTCTTGAATAAAGGAAGATTGTGTCACCAGTTTTGATATCTCATGCCATTTTTTTTAAAAAAAAAAGAAAAATGCTTCCAAAAGAGTTTTCAGGAATGTTCTGCTAAAAGAGTTGGTTCAAACTATTCATGACCTCTTTTCTATCTTCAAACGTAAAAACGATGAGATTATCGTTAACAACTTTATCATATTTTCAGCAAAAAAAAATATTTAAATTTAGTAGAAATTGATCAAAAAACGCAAACATAACGAAAAATTTGAAGAAACTACGCTTGACAAGTTTTCTAATGATACCACACACATCTCGTAAAATAAAAATTCAGTCAATCACCAAAAATAGACTGAACAAAAAGAAACAGTTGAGTATATAGTTCCTCCCCCACTAAAGTGCATCGGTACAACAAACGGTAAATTTACCAAAGAAACTGAGTTTGGTTTGCTGTTTATAATGTCGAAGAGCTACATTGATTTGTTTTTTACAATGATTTTTCATACGAAAAACGCGCAATGAGGACTATCAGCACACTACGTCGTATAAAGCCAGACAGTTCAGCTCTCTGCTGTTCAAAGACATAATATCAAGGGACATTAGAAGAAAGTGTAGAGTTGATAAAAATTGCTTTTAGTGCTTTAAATGTGATACTCATCACAATCTTTTTCGTTAGATTAAAAAGCGGAAAAAGGCTGTATAGATTTTTCTGTAGTAAATCAACCATATGTGGTTTTGGTTCTCAGTAGAAATCTCTTATGGGATCTTGTTTATTTTGGAGTAATAAACAGATCAATTCGGAGTTGACGGATATCGAAAACTGTCATTGATCATAATTAAACCCACTTTGTTTAGTGAATACTTAAAAAATCTGTTTTATTTTCCTTTTTTTACTTTTCTGTGGCCGAGTTCAAGCAGGTATATCGTCGAATGTGTACAACCCGACTGATTTGAAAGTGGAGGAGTGACTGTTAGTGAATATAGACTGATCGTAATGATATTTTGAGGCAAAGGATTAACTTTTTCAAAAATTTTAATTCCAGAAAGCTTTCTTGGGAACAAGGTAAAATTAGCCCATATCTTAAAAAAAGGCAGATTCTGTCAACAGTTTTGATGTCTGCACCAACGGTCGTACTGGACAAATAGGCAGATTTGATGCCATTTTATATATAGAAGAACTGCTGAGTTTTTAGAAATGCCGAAAAATTTGCCAAAGGAGATGGTTCAAATTATTCACTAACTCTCTTCTATCTTCAAGCGTAAAACCAACGAGACTGTCGTAAACACCTTTATCCTATTTCAGCAAAAATTGATCAAAATTTAAGCAAACGTTACAAAAAATGTGAACAAAAAAAACGGAAATTAGATTCCGGTTCACATTTCTTGAAACCTGCTTAACTCCTCAAAGAAGCGAAATTCAAAAAATCTAATTTGAAACTACGCTTGACAAGCTTTCTAATGATATCACACAATCTCCTTGTCCGAGGCTATAAAAAACCATGAGCATTACTCATCAAACACAAAATTGTTTCATTGGACCTGAATAGAACATAGAGGAACCTCTTATTAATTGAAACTCTAAAAAAGATTCTTTTAATTGGGATGAAAAATGCAAAACGAAATTTCAAAAATGACACCCAAAAACAATCATAATTAATTGTCATTGCAAAAACCGAGAATGGGACCAAAATTGGCCTTGGCCTGTCAGAAAACTCATTTGTACTTAAAACAATTGCGTACTCGCTTTTTTGGCAAAAAAAATCTTGATATATCAAAAATTAACGACAAATTTTTTTTAAAAATCGGTTTAAATTAGCGAGAAACCGCAAAAATGTTAAATCCAGAAAACGTTCTTGGAAACCCAAGGTAAAATTAGCCTATATCTGAATAAAGGAAGATTGTGTCACCAGTTTTGATGTCTGTACAACGGTCAGAATGGACAAAGTGTAAAAATTAGGCAGATTTGGTGCCATTTATTAAAAAAAAAGAAGTTTTCAAGAAAAATGCTGAAAATTTTGCCGAAAGAGTTGGTTCAAACTATGCAACAACTCTCTTCTATCTTCAAACGTAAAACCAATGAGCCTATCGTCAACAATTTTATCATATTTTAGGGAAAATTGATCAAAATTGAAGCAAAAGTTACGAAAAAAGTGAACAAAACAACGGAAGTTAGGCTGACGTTCACATTTCTTGAAACCTGCGTTACTCCTAAAAAAAGCGAAATTCAAAAAATCTTTTAATTTGGAACCACGCCTTACACGCTTTTTAATGATACCACACATATCTCCCCAAATAAATATTCAGTCAATCACCAAAAATAGACTGAACAAATAAACAGTTGAGTATATAGTTTCTGCCCCTACTAAAGTGGGTCGGAACAACAAACGTGAAATGTGCCAAAAAATTGAGTGTGATTTGCTGTTTGTAATGTCGAAGAGCTACATTGATTCGCCTTTTACAAAAATTTAAAAAAAAACGCGCAATGGGGACCTTCAGCACACTCTGTTGTATGTGGTTGCAGAAAATGTACCAAAGCTACCAGAACTAGTTTCAAAAAAATTGCGCAACTGCGAGTTTTTAAAATTTTTTTAGTAAGATATCCAACTCCAACAAGTGTTTAGCCAGATTCTGGGGGAGATAAGGAGCCTAGAAAAAAAACATTTTGGTTAGATATTTCGCCTTCACGTAAAGATGGGAATTTCAATATTTCAAACTAATCTAGTTCTCGAGGAAACTATCAAGTTTTCGAAAAGATTTACTTGGAACAGTAACTAGAAATCACTTCAGTCAAACAATTTATTGGGAGGCAAAAACAACTTTTTAACGCATTAACTTCAAAAGGAAAGAAGTCACATTTTGTTAGTTGAAGTTATTCTAACCTAAATATAGATTGCCAAATCAGGGTTTTTGTTTTTCTTAGAACCAACTGATTTTTTCATTGAAAATCTAATCAAGATAGTTTTTCCGTATCATAGAATCATTCTTATGTATACAAGGGATTTTAATTCTTGAATAAGTAGGGGAAAATAAAGTATTCAAAAAGTTTTCCACCAAAACTTGAAATTGTCTCCCGAAAATTGAAACGGTCTCTTGAAGTATCGGCTATTTTTCACGGGCTTTTTAGTGGTACGACTTTTCTGAAGATATTGATTGCCCGAAATTGACTGAAATCGAGATAAATTATTAACACCTATAATAAGGCACCTACTTTATTGACCTAACATTTTTTTAGCAGGCATCATTTCGTCCTCAACTTAAATTGAACCGACTTTGCCTCCTCTATAAAGCTTTTTTAGTGAAGTTAAGTCATTCGTGGCCCAACTTCTAGGTCCAACGCACGAACCGGAAGACTTCGGAAACGAACCGAAGCTTTCTTCCAACTAAAATCCCAGTCAACTATTGCATTTTAGAACTCCGTTAGAAATGACACAAAGAAAAAAACGAAGTGTTCACCTTCATAAGGCAACCGACTAACGTTCAACTAATTGCTCTCGAACGACACGCGGGACCGTTGTACCGCATCCTGTTTCACTAAAAGGGGGACGGGGTCACTAAATGGGAATTCGAATGCCGAGATCATTATAGACCATTTCTGTAAGCCAAGAGAAAATGAAACCAATTTTGGCGCAATCTTCAATTGAATTTTATTAGTAAATTGAAAGAGCACTTTTTTAAATCACCCAAAACTCAAAAGGTCAATGACGTAACAGTCACCCAAGAAGTCAAATCGGTCAGATAAAAAATTTAGGCAAAAAAGACACGAGACAATAATTGCTTCTATCTTTGTTTGAGAGATTATAACGCCATTTACTTTGTACAAGCGCTTAAGAATGGGCAAGCATTAAAGGTAATATAGCCTTCACTCACAGTTCTGTTTGCAGACACTGATTGTACAAAGCAGCGCGCCCACTCTGATTCCTCATCTTCAATGTACACAGCAAACACGTCACCTGCATAACGTAACAAATTAAACATAGCTGCCAGATTGCCAGAAAAGAGCCGCAGTAGCTTTGTAGATCTGAAAAAGTTAAAAAAGTAAAGCTTTGTCTCAAAAAAAGACACCAAAAAATAAATTTATTCTTTTGATTAAGGGCTGAGATGTTCAGTTTTGATTAAGAATCTGTATAACTTATTGTTGTTTCTATTAGCTGCTCCTAAATAACCTTCAATTAGAGTGATACACACTCACTTGATCTTATCTCTTTGAATTAAAGGAAAGAAAACTCAATTTCAGAGTGAGGAAGTCATTATTGAGAGCGAGTTAAGTCACGTGTGAATAAAAACTTAATGCCGCGAATGAACAAAAAACTCGCTCCACTAAGAGTGAAAAATGACGCCACACACGCAGTCCAGTTGAAATTGCATTAACCAATGAACAAAAAGCAGATTTCGAGTGATTGTGAAGTCATATGGTCGTAACAAAAATCTTGACAAAATGAACATAGGAGACATGCGTGAATTGGGAAAAACATTTCGAAAAAAAAATCAATAAGTAAAAACTGAAAATCATTTTCAAAATGCCGCATGTGAACAAAAAACATCTAGCGAGAACGCGAATTTTTCTTTTAAACACCGTTTTCTTACTCTACTTTAGAGTGAAAAATTTTCACGCCACAAAACCACTCGCTTTTCGCTCCACTTCCTGTTTCGGTGTGACCAAAATCAATACTGCAATTTGACTTCCAAAATCATGAAAATGTGTAAACAGATCTTTAAAAAAAGACCGCCCCAATTCAATTGAAGTTTTTTGAATTGTAAAAACCAAGAGAAGCCCAATAGGCTCAACTATTGCTTCCCGGCTATTAACTAGTACCAACGTTTTTACTAGTCATTTCAACGACTTTCATATTTTGTAGCATTCAAATATTGCCTTGTTAAAATGATTTCTTCAATGCTTGGAGCGGGAATATCTGCGATAAAACAATCGCCACACACAACTTGAAAAAACGCAGTAATTCTTATTGATTACTTGCAGTTGTACAATATTGATATGACTATATATATAACCGCCTATATGACTGTATATGACTACATAATTGCAATAGGGAGGGGGGAAATATTTACATGGTATTTTATAAAATATTTATATAAGATTGGTTATCAGCATTCTTAAAAACGAGTCCTACTTTGCATTTTCCGGCTCGTAGTTATTTTCATAAAAAACCCACAGAGATTAGTTTGTATCCTATATGAAAAAACGTTTGACCTCTATTTACTGAGAATAAGCTAAAAGTCGACAGAAATCAGATAAAAAGTTCAAAAAATCACTGAAATTTTCTTAAAAGAAATATATTCAATGTCATAAAAGCCATTATATTACAACTGAATGCATTGTACAGGTTCACTTATAACTCTTGAAAAAATCATTTGGATTTTCGATTGGTTAGACTTAGTAATTAGACTGCAAAAAGAATAACAATTGGAGGCAAAACACAAGAACTCAGTTAAAGTTTACTAAAACTCTTCTTCAATGCCATAAAAACGACTGGGTTCACCGAAAACATTCTATTCAACACTTGACCTCATATTTACGTAAACGGGAGCTGTTATTAATTGAGCCTTGAACTGAAAACTTTGACAGTAATTAACATTAAAAAAAAAAGCAAAACATTAAAAAAAGGCAGCACCAAAATGAAAACTAAAAAGATTCGAATAATAAGGAGCCAAGATAATATCAAACCTATCCCTGATTTTACCGGTCACCCAAATGTTTGTTACGTGAAAAATTTCAAAATCAAAAAAACAATGAGGCATTTTTATAATTATCGAGTTAAATTTGCAAAGCGGCAGAATTTTGATTCCAGAAGACTCTTATAGGGCACCGAATTTCATCTACCTCTCTTTCTGAGTTTACGGAGATTGTGTCAGCGGTTTGTAGGTCTCCACCGGCAAACCTAAACAAAGTGGACCAAAAAAGCATAATTTGTGCAATTTTTCATGAAAAGTTCTGAAAGTTATCAACATTTTTAGCCAAAAAAACTCCAATCAAACAATTCAGCAACGGTCTTCTATCTCTAATGGTAACAATAAAAAAATACAGCTAAAAATTTACAGCTAACTTATTCTAAAATATATTAGCAAAATTGAGCCAAATTTTTGCAATTACGGAAAATGCGAATAAAAACTCTCGAATATTCAAACTTCAAAACCTCGATAACTCCATGTAAAAAAAAGAAAAATCTTTTTAATTCCATCTTCCAGGATGTACCTGCCGTTTAAAGATACCCCTCACAACTCGCTACGAATACATCGATCGGCCAAAATTGACTGAACAGAAAAAACTCATTTGAGGATATAGACTTGACAAATGTAAAGCAGATCCTTATTTTTTTCAAACCTGTAAATTAATAATATAACCAAAAGGTTAAAGTTTACATGCCTTCAGAATAATCAGGAATATTTATTGAAATAATCAAAATTATACATTAATCTTCTGGTTATTAATTGATGTTACCCATTAAGCTGTTCGTTCCACTATATATATAATATAAGACACGAATGATCCTAACTGTCTATCTATTGGAAAATTTTCATGCTGACGCTGCAAAAACTGTTGGTTTTTTTTGAAAAGTTTTGATCTCCGTCGCTCTTACGTTAAAGGATAACTTATTCCATTTTTGTATGCTCTTCAAACTCAAGATCTTTTGCTCTGCTTAGTATACTTTTGCGTTCTTATTATCAGCTGTTTTGTCTGTTTGTTCTGTTCTAACTATAGGCGGTTTGCACAATTATTAACTGTTTCTGATACTATCCTCTGATTCAAGTCTGTGGAGACTCAATATACTAAACTTTGAAAAAAATAATTCAGCTGGTAGGACATGCGATTTGAGAAGGATATCACGACAATGATCGAATTTACGACGCATATAACATATTTTTATGCCCCAATTAATCTGTCGATTTATACGCTGTATGTTTTCTGCTGACAATGTCTGTAAATAAACTCCACTGAATGACAAATTAGACAGGACTAAAGATTTGAAAACTTGCAACTTTACTTCCAAGGGTATATGGTTTCTTACCAGATATACTGAGCGAATGGCCGCCGCCACTTTTTTAAAAACTACATTAAGATGTGCTTCAAAAGTCAATTTTGAGTCAAGGCGTATTCCTAGATAGCGACAACTCTCATTAGATTTTATTAAATTTCTGTTAAAAGTAACTTTTGGTTCTCATTCGTCCCTGGTAGAAAAATAAAGTAGTTCTGTTGTATAGTTCCTCCCTCCTCATTAAGTGAGGGTCGGAACAAAAAAGGAAAAGCAGAACTCTTCCGCTATTTTCCTTTGCTTGCCTTTTGTGACGTCAACTTTTTTGCAAACGGTTTTGAAGCAAGATTTCGCAAGAAAAATTGTTATCTTGCAATGTTCTGGCAGAACGAATGGTTATCTTGCAAGATTCTTGTGAAACGAAATGTAAGCTGGGAAGATCATGCAAGATAGCCATTCGTTTTCGACATGGGTACTGTGATTTTCAAGCAATGAGATAATTTTAATAAACATAGCTCGCAGATTGCCAGAAAATAGCCGCAATAGCTTCGTAGATCTGCAGTCTAAAAAAACAGTAAAAAGACAGACCAAAAATATTCGTCTCTTCATTAAAGGCTTATATGTTATATTTTGATTAAAAATCTGTATAACTATTTGCTGCCTCTATTAGCTGCTCTCAAATAACCTTCATTTAGAGTGACACACACCAATTTGACCGTATCTCTTTGAATTAATTAAATAAAAGTCAATTTCAAAGTGAGGAAGTCATTTTTGAGAGTGAGTAAGTCAAGTGTGATCAAAAAATTAATCACGCAAATGAACAAAACTCGCTCCACTAAAAGCGAAAAATGACGTCACACGCACTTCAGTTGAAATTGCATGCATGAATGATCGAGAGCAGATTTGAAGTGGTACAATTCAAAGAATTTTTATTGACTAAACAGAACAACCAGATCTAGAATGGACTATGAGTGAATTGAGAAAACAATTTCAAAAAAAAATCAGTTAAAAAAATAAGAAAAAAACAGAAAATCAGTGTCGAAACACCAAATGTGAACAAAAAAAACTAGCGAGAAATGAAAATTTAATTCAAACAAAAAAAACAAGGCCTAGAATGAGCTGTGAATGTATTGGAAAAACCATTTAGAAAAAATCCGCTCCAAAAAATTGAAAAAACAGTAAAAATCAGAGTGAAATTGCCGCATGTGAAATAGCCACTTGCTTTTTCGATCCATTTCCTGTTTCGTCGTGACCAAAATCACCACTCCAATTTGACTTCAAAAACGATGAAAATGTGTGAACAGATCTAAAAAAAAAGACAGCGCCCCAATACAATTCAAATTCTTTGAATTGTAAAAAACCAAGAGAAGGCCAATAATAGCCCCAGCTATCGTTGTGCGGATATTAACAATGTTTTTAATAGCTTTTCAACAATTTTTCGAGTAGTTAAAAGGTAATATGCAAAAACGCATCAAGTATTCTCCATTTCCTAACCAGGTTTCACGTTCTCAATTTGGACAGCCATCCGGTTTCGATTCTGTCGAACTCCATAGAACTCCAACATCGCCATTTTAAGAGCCTCAAAGGCGTCACTGTTGCTAGTCAGTTGAACTCAAAAACTGGTCAGTGATACCAACGACACTGGCAATTCACTTCCTATCATCAAAATTTTCGGCATGAAGTCACTTATTTTGGAACGCACGCTTGTAGGAATCGCGCCCGTTTTCTAAGGGCTCCGTAGTCCGGGCGGCGTCTCAGCCACCGCTGAAGCATTAGGACGAACAGTAGCTTTCTGCTGAGTCGTCAGCCCTTCTTGTTCCGGTCTGGTTACGCCAGGAGCTGTCATTGGCTCCACCTTAATTTGATATTTGAACTCCGGGTATGAGCCAGTTGATGATAGTACTCTGAAACACCACGATTTTCACCTATCAATTCTCTGGACAGGTAACATTTAAGAGATCCTTCACAGGCGAACGACTTTGAGCATTTGATATTTTGAATGTTTTCCTTTTAATTACTAGCGGGTTTAAGATATTCATTTGAAAAGGAAGTAACAAACCTTGGCCACAAACAAAACATTCACGCGGAAAATTTTTTTTAAAAAGTGGACTGTTGATGTGCTGAAATCATCATGTTCATTTTAGATTTAGCATGTGTCAAGGACACACTGACTTTTGCTCGATTTTGGAAAAAAAATCCCGCAAAAATCGACAAAACAGTCACCTCAAAACCTGGCGGAAGTAATCGACTTTTTCACTGCAACAAAACAAGCGAAATAAAAGGAAGTAATTTTAATCTTATTTTTAATAGTACGAATTCATAATTGTCCTGAGGCCATTCCCCCTCCCAACATAAGTTATTCACTTTTTTGACTCCCAACCCAACAGCTTCGAAAACACACCTAAAGCTAACTATTGTTTTGTAAAAAAAATAGATTTCGCAATGAGCTGAACAGCTGTGCATCATGATTTTTTTCATCATAAGATTAGAAATTAGAATTGTTAAGTGAAATAATTCAAAATCAAAAAACAATGAGGCATTTTTATAAGTATCGAGTAAAATTTGCAAAGCGGCAGATTTTTGATTCCAGAAGACTCTTATAGGGCACCGAACTTCAACTACCTCTCTTTCTGAGTTTACGGAGATTGTGTCAGCGGTTTGTAGGTCTCCACCGGCAAACTTAAACAAAGTGGACCAAAAAAGCATATTTTGTGCAATTTTTCTTTTAAAAAATCTGAAAGTTTTCAACATTTTTAGCCAAAAAAACTCCAATCAAACAATTCAGCAACGGTCCCCTATCTCTAATGGTAACAATAAAAAAACTACAGCTAACAATTTAACTTATTCTAAATTATATTAGCAAAATTGAGCCAAATTTTTGCAGTAACGGAAAATGTGAATAAAAACTCTCGAATATTCAAACTTCGAAACCTCGATAACTCCATTTAAAAAACGAAATTCGAAAAATCTTTTTAAATCCATCTTCCAGGATGTACCTGCCGTTTAAAGATATTTTGAAGATTTTGAACAGAAAAAACTCATTTGAGTATATAGACTTGACAAATGTAAAGCAGATCCTTATTTTTTTTCAAACCTGTAAATTAATAATATAACCGAAAGGTTAAAGTTTACATGCCTTCAGAATAATCAGGAATATTTATTGAAATAATCAAAATTATACATTAATCTTCTGGTTATTAAATGATGTTACCCATTAAGCTGTTCGTTCCACAATATATAAGACATGAATGATCCTAACTGTCTATCTATTGGAAAATTTTCAAGCTGACGCTGCAAAACCTCTGTTCAAGGTTAACTTATTCCATTTTTGTATGCTCTCCAAACTCAAGATCTTTTACTCTGCTTAGTATACTTTTGCGTTCTTATTATCAGCTGTTTTGTCCGTTTGTTCTGTTCTAATTGTAGGCGGTTTGCACATTTTTTATATGTTTCTGATACTATCCTCTGATTCAAGTCTGTGTGGAGTTTCAATATATTAAACATACCCGGCAGATTGCCGGAAAATAGCCGCCGTTGATTCCAATAAGCATGATTGGGATTGAAATAACAGAAAATATTGAAAAAAAAAAAGATTTTTGTACAAAAACATTTTTTAAGTCCGATTTATTTTGATGGCTTTTCGTAGTTGAAGATAACGTACTTCTGTTTCTTAGAGAGAGGCTACAGGGGCTACTATCAATACCAATAGGCATTAGAGGTGGTAACTAAGACTTATAGTAACGACGTTCAAATAGCGGGCATCTAAAATTGGGCTTTATGGGTTTATCCCGTTTCTACTTCTGACTTCAATTCTTTATACTGACTCTGTTCATTTTGAATTGCTTTGCTGAGCAACTGATGTTCAAAATCACTTTTAGCAGAATGAGCGAAGAGAGAAACTAGTCTAGAGAAGTCAAAAAGATATCACGCAAAATGTTGAAAAAGCGGCAAAATGAGGTAAAGCGAAAAATTTTTTTATTCGACGAAGTAAAAAAAAAAAAAAAGTAGGAGCGCTATAATAGCCGGCTGAGAAGATGAGGCGGCTATTAATAAACATTGAAATAATTAATTCAGCTGGTAGGACATGCGATTTGAGAAGGATATCATGAACAATGATCGAATTTACGGCGCACATTACACTTTTATGCCCCAATTAATCTGTTGATTTATACGCTGCATGTTTTCTGCTGACAATGTCTGTAAACAAACTCCAATGAATGACAAATGAGACAGGACTAAAGATTTGAAAACTTGCAATCTTACTTCCAAGGGTATATGGTTTCTTACCAGATATAGTGAGCGAATGGCGGCCGCCATTTTTTAACGACATTTCGATGTGCTTCAAAAGTCAATTTTGAGTCAAGGCGTATTCCTAGATAACGACAACTCTCAGCAGATTTTATTAAATTTCTGTTAAAAGTAACTTTTGGTTCTAATTCGTCCCTGGTAGAAAAAAAAAGTAGTTCTGTTGTATCATATAGTTCCTCCCTCCTCACTAAAGTGGGGGTCGGAACAAAAAAGGAAAAGCAGAACTCTTCAGCTATTTTCCTTTGCTTGCCTTTTGTGACGTCAGCTTTTTTGCAAACGGTTTTGAAGCAAGATTTCGCAAGAAAAATTGTTATCTTGCAATGTTCTGGCAGAACGAATGGTTATCTTGCAAGATTCTTGTGAAACGAAATGTTTGCTGGGAAGATCATGCAAGATAGCCATTCGTTTTCGACATGGGTACTGTGATTTTCAAGCAATGAGATAATTTTAATAAACATAGCTGGCAGATTGCCAGAAAATAGCCGCAATAGCTTCGTAGATCTGCAGTCTAAAAAAAACAGTAAAAAGACAGACCAAAAAAATTCGTCTCTTCATTGAAGGCTTATATGTTATATTTTGATTAAAAATCTGTATAACTATTTGCTGCCTCTAATAGCTGCTCTCAAATAACCTTCATTTAGAGTGACACACACCAATTTGACCATATCTCTTTGAATTAATTAAATAAAAGTCAATTTCAAAGTGAGGAAGTCATTTTTGAGAGTGAGTAAGTCAAGTGTGATCAAAAAATTAATCACGCAAATGAACAAAACTCGCTCCACTTAAAGCGAAAAATGACGTCACACGCACTTCAGTTGAAATTGCATGCATGAATGATCGAAAGCAGATTTGAAGTGGTACAATTCAAAGAATTTTTATTGACTAAACAGAACAACCAGATCTAGAATGGACTATGAGTGAATTGAGAAAACAATTTTTAAAAAAATCAGTTATAAAAAATAAGAAAAAACAGAAAATCAAAATGAGAAATGAAAATTTAATTCAAACAAAAAACTAGGCCTAGAATGAGCTGTGAATGAAATGGAAAAACCATATAGAGAAAAATCCGATCCAAAAAATTGAAAAAACAGTAAAAATCAGAGTGAAATTGCCGCATGTGAACGAAAAACCACTACCGAGAAACCGAATTTCTGTTCAAACAGTTTTCTCACTCTACTTTCAAATTAGAGCAAAAAAAAGTCACGCCGCAAAACCACTCGCTTTTTCGCTCCATTTCCTGTTTCGGCGTGACCAAAATCACTGTTCCAAGTTGACTTCAAAAATCATGAAAATGTGTGAACAGATCTTAAAAAAAACAGCGCCCAAATACAATTCAAATTCTTTGAATTTTAAAAAACCAAGAGAATACAAATAATAGCCCCAGCTATCGCTGTGCGGCTATTAACAATGTTTTTAATAGCTTTTCAACAAATTTTGGGGTAGTTCAAAGGTAATATCCAATAACGCATCCAGTATTTTCCCATTTGCTAACCAGGTTTCACATTCTCAATTCGGACAGCCATCCGGTCTCGATTCTGTGGAACTCCGTAGAACTCCAACATCTCCTTTTTCAAAGCCTCAAAGGCGTCACTGTTGCTAGTCAGTTGAACTCCAAAACTGTTGAAACTTGTCAGTGATACCAACGACACTGGCAATTCACTTCCTATCATCAAATTTTTCGGCATGAAGTCACTTATTTTGGAACGCGCGCTTGTAGGAATCGCGCCCGTGTTCTGAGGGCTCAGTAGTCCGGGCGGCGTCTCAGCCATCGAAGCATTAGGACGAACAGTAGCTATCTGCTGAGTCGTCAACCCTTCGTGTTCCGGTCTGGTTACGACGCCAGGAGCTGTCATTGGCTCCACCTTAATTTGATATTTCAACTCCGGGTATGAGCCAGTTGATGATAGTACTCTGAAACACCACGATTTTCACCTATCAATTCTCTGGACAGGTAACATTTAAGAGATCCTTCACAGGCGAACGACTTTGAGCATTTGATATTTTGAATGTTTTCCGTTTAATTACTAGCGGGTTTAAGATATTCATTTGAAAAGGAAGTAACAAACCTTGGCCACAAATAAAACATTCACGCGGAAAATTTTTTTTAAAAAGTGGACTGTTGATGTGCTGAAATCATCATGTTCATTTTAGATTTAGCATGTGTCAAGGACACACTGACTTTTGCTCGATTTTGGAAAAAAAATCCCGCAAAAATCGACAAAACAGTCACCTCAAAACCTGGCGGAAGTAACCGACTTTTTCACTGCAACAAAACAAGCGAAATAAAAGGAAGTAATTTAAATCTATTTTTAATAGTACGAAATCATAATTGTCCTGAGGCCATTCCCCCTCCCAACATAAGTTATTCACATTTTTTGCCTAAAGCTAACTATTGTTTTATAAGAAAATAGATTTCCCAATGAGCTGAACAGCTGTGCACCAGGATTTTTTTCAATATTTCAGAATATCAAAAGATCAGAAATTAGACTTGTTTCAAAACAATCTGACCATGGTGGGTTTAACAACTCAAAAGAAATAAAGACAGATCAAGATTAAAACATTCAAGTTTTTTTCGATATTCAACTTTGCTTACTGCTTCTCCTGGGGTTTTACCCACACCGAGCACCCCCTTCTGGTTGGTCGCTTCCCTCAACACCCGCCTTCTTTCCGGTTCTGTGTTTTCACCAACCGCAAGGATCCCTTCTGGTTCGTCGTTTCCCCAACCCCTCGTCCGCCTTGGGCTTTTTATGGGGTTTCACCCACCCCGAAGACCCCTTCTGGTTGCTAGTTTCCCCAACCCCTCGCCTGCCTTCCGGTTCTTCAGGGGTTTTACCAACCCCGAGGACTTTCTGGTTGGTCGTTGCCCCAACCCCCGCCTGCTTTCCACATCTGGGGTTTCAACCAACTCAAGGGCCCCCCTTCTGGTTGGTCGTTTCCCTAACCTTGCCTCACTTTCCGGTTTTTCGGGAATTTTACACAGCCCGTGGACCCCTTCTGGTTGGTCGTTTCCCCAACCCCCGCCTGCTTTCCGTTTCTGGGATTTTACCCACCCCGTTGAACTACCTTCTGGTTGGTCGTTCACCAAGCCGCGCCTGCTTTCGGATTCATCTGGGTTTTACCCACCCCAAGGTTCCCCTCAACAGGTATTTCGATAGGTAGGTACTGGTAGGTTCTGGCATCTGGCTGGTAACAGTACTGATAGGTATTCGTTTAGGTAGGTATTGTAAGGCTCTGGTCTTTGGTAGTTAAAGGCTACGTAGGTAACGGTATAAGCAGGTATAGGTAGGCAGGTAATGGTATAAGTAGGGCAAGTATAGCAGTAGGTAGGCTATTGGTATAAGTAGGGCAGTTTTAGTAGGTAGGTAGGTATAGGTATCGTAGAAATAACGATAGACATACTGTTATCAGGAAACTCTTATCAAGCCATACTGTTTTCAGGATATACATCTGGCACCTTGAAGCACACATCATCCTTAGTGATAAGTAATCATTGCTATTAATTACTAGCCATTGCTTGGTAAAGACCAATACCTTTCAGTATGGAAAATCTTTGTCTTTTGCTATATTTTCATAGTCTACGTTAATGTTTCAAACACACAGCAGTTGACCTGGCATGAGTTCCATCAAACTAGAGCCACCTGTACAAAAATAGAGAAATCTGAGGCAATGAAAAGTAAATCGAAAATCCCGATCCGGCAAGCAAAAAATGCATAAAAATTCAGTTCGAAAACAATTCAGAGAAATCACTCAAACGTAAGCAGAAAAACGTTTCACTTATTGACAGGAAAATCAGAATCAATCCAATTGCATTCTATAACGAAGCGCAGCTTGTGCTTGATTGCTAAAAATCTTATTGCCATTTGAACAAAAAAGAGGCGCAAAAGATGCCAGGAAGTCATAAGAAGACAATGAAATACAAGGAAGGAAAGCAATAGTGTACAAACAACGATTCGAGAATTCCGTTTACACAAGGACGTTGACAGCAACCACAGTTTCCCAGATTAGTTTGTGCGTACCTGGATTGCAACTCTGCAGCACTTCTTGGAGCCGACTTGGTGGAAGCGGTATTATCAGCTTTGACCGACCAGCGTTTCCCGCTCAGAAGTGTACGCCTGGAAAGATTCAACGGTAACACTGTTGGTTGCAAGAGTTTCCACAAAAAGGGAACCAGTTGGTTGCCAACCGTGTTGCAAAAATTGAAAACATCATTCCAGGCTTCAATTAATTCATCCCTGGGATATTGATCGACATTGTTGTAACCAGTCGGATTCTTATCACCAAAGACTGTTGTTGCACCAAATTTGTGGCTGAGGTTTCTCTTAATGCGCAATCAGAATGATTCTCCTCCGTAGACGCAAAATTCTATTTGCTCGTTGGAATTATGTTCTGAATTCCAACACGGTAGGCAACATCATTCCCACGAGCAAATAAAACTTTGCGTCTACGGAGGACAATCCTGTTGATTGCGCATCAAGAGGAACCGAAGCCACAAATTTGCCGCAACACAGCCTTCGGCGGTGTAGAACCGACTGGCTACACAAATGTAGATCAATATCCCACGGATGAACCAATTGAAGAAAATCAGCCGGCATTGGAAGACGGACTGCAAATAGAAAGAGCGAAGCAAACCAATATGGTTGTAATTCAGAACAACAATAGTTGAACTGAGTCAGAGAACATCTTTGAAAAACTTGTTCGAATTCAACTAAAATGAACCCAGCACAAAAACGACGTCAGCGAAAGATTAAGGAAGCCGCCACAGCACCTAAACCATTCATCTTACAAACTCAGCTGTCTTGAGATCTATATCCGGGACGATTGCCTTAAACAGCCTAATTCAACTTTTCTTGCAGGAGTTTGCTAGTCAATAGTTTCCATCAATTGAAAAAGAACAGGAAATATCAGCTCAAGCAATGCGGATGCCTTAGATTATTTGGGACTAATCAAAATGATGCCAGGAGAAATTAAGGTAAAAACTGGTAAAACGAGGTAGGTAACAATTTTAAGGTACAAGACGCGGAAGTTAATGCATGTAAGATTGACGTAGGTAAAGTTGATAAGTTTCAGGCAGGAATAATTGGTTATGATCCGCTAGAGCATATGGATAAGCCAACAGGTTTCAACACATTCGATTCAAAAAAGTCGTTCGCGTGGTTGGACGACTAGCAAATTTGACATACAATTAACAAGAAATTCCCAAAACTCATTCCTAAAATTTTACCCATCAAACTTCTGATCAGAAGCTCATGTCAGGAATTTACATGAAGGACTACAATTGGCATTGTTCTCTCTTCGAAAAACAGTTTGGACAAACCCGGAGGACTATCATCTGTAAAAAAATGTTGGGAAAAAACTGTGGGAACAATAAAGATCTCTTGTATTTCATCACTCAAATTGAGGCCATCCTCAATTATAGCCAATAACAGCCCATTCTAGTGATTTCACGGACCCGTTAGCACTAACGCCAGCTGATTTCCTCACTAGACGCCGATCAACAGCATTGCCCGAGCCATCCCATGATGACAGCAGAACACTAAGCAGAAAGTTACAAGGCATCAACAGAATTTTCAGACAATTTTGGAAAAAGTGGTCCGTGGACAAGTCAGATGACTTGACGACACTTCAACATAACCCGAAAGATCATGATAACAAACAACAAAACGCCGTCAACAACATTGTTAGCATCAAGTAAGATAATGCTCCTCATATGCTGTTGCCACTAGCGAGGAAAACAAAAATATTCAATGCAAATGGCAACATAATGCAAGTTGTTCGAGTAATACCTCGAAAAGGGCTCCACATACGACCAATAGGAAGACATGTGCCTTTGCAAAGGGAGAAATGCGATTATCAGTTACCCGAATGAAATACAGCAGGGGATTCAATGGACGAGGACCAACATGAAAAAGCAAGAAAGGCATATTCAATTTTGACGCAAACAGACCTCGGCAATAAAATAGGAGTACCTTTAACAATGTGTACACAAAACTCGGTTTAATTTTTCAGCAATCAACAATTTCAACTCTTTCATGTCCATGTTTAGTCATTCACCTTCAAGACCACAACGATATTAGTGATGACGACGACAAGGCAGAGGGAACGACCAGCTTTCAAGACCCAGCTTAAAAACATCTTCAGGAAACAACTTCTCTTTAAAATTTAGTATGAAAAGAGTTTGCGCAACTCTAACAATTTAGGTTTGAGCTCGTACAAGGAGGTCGGAATATGTTGCGGTGATTAACCCTTTCGTCTTCAAACTTTGGGAACCTGACAACTTCAATTCAAGATGACTTCTTCAACAAATGGAACAAATTACCACGTGATTTGAAGTAAGAAATCAATTTCATCTGATTTCATTATAAACACTTGTTTCCTTTTGAGCTTGAGTTCTTCTTATACATAAAGCATTTAAGTCTTCAAAGCGAGTCGAGATGGGTACGCTCAACCAACTAAAAATGAATGCAAGTAAAACCGAGTCACATTCAACTGTTAACCAAGTGCAACGGATGCACATCGCGAATGCTACCCCTTTCTCCAATATGAATACAACAGCACGGAAAAAGCCTACAACCTGTCATTTCTGTGGATCTAGTTGGACATCTGACCACCGTAATAAATGTCCCGCTCGGGGAAAAAGATGCAATAACTGTGGTATTGAAAACCACTTCGCAAAGGTTTGTCGCAAACCTAAAGATCCCAATTCGTACCCAAAACCTAAGCCGCGGGTCAATAACGTAGAAAAAGATGATCAAAATGAAGATGTCAATCAAATTTCGGCCAATTTTGATCCTGATTTGGAGTCAAACTATTCTTCAGATGAAGATAATTGTGTAGCAGTAGTATCTTCAACAGATTCCACAACTTCGGTGGACGCAATCAATCTTCCTGTAATTTTCGGCAATACATCAGCAAATGTTTTGGTGGATTCGGGCAGCGTATGCACAATAATAAATGAATCCTTGGCGAACTCCATCATTTCCTATGACTCAAAATCGAAGTGGATACGCGAATCCTAAACAATTGAAAACATTTTCAAACGAGCCTATTCATACGGTGGGCATTCTCCAAACTTCAATTCAAAGCAGCAATTGGTACGCGAATCCAATAGAAATTCAAGTAGTGGCGGATGGACATCGTTCTCTATTGGGTAGAGATTTGTTTACAGCTCTTGGACTCTCAATACAACAATCAAATAATCATATAACAATCAATCAGGTAGATCAAGAATATTGCCCAATCAAAAAACAGATTGCTACTGATTTTCCTGACCTAATCTCCAGAATTGGTAAGTCCAAAGTACATACAGTTCGTTCAAATTTCCACAAACATTATACTCCATCACACCAAAAAGGCCGCCGTGTTCCTATAAACTTATTAGACAAAGTATCCGCTGAGCTAAAGAAACTTTCTGAACAAGGACACATTGAAAAACTACAAGAATGTTCGGATAAAAACTTCATTTCTCCCATTGTGATTACGGTCAAAAAGGACAAATCTGTAAAATTAGCTCTTGATTCGAAAATATTAAATAAAGCGATCCACAAAAACAAGTATCAAATGCCAAATATAGATAGTCTTATCGATTCAATTTCACAAAATATTAATAATTCAAATCTGGGAGATAATGTCTATTTTTCAACGATCGATTTAAAATATGCCTATAGCCAACTAAAGCTGCATCCGGATACCGCACGTCATTGTAATTTTAATATCATTTGCGGCGAAGCAACAGGTACGTATCGTTTTAAAACGGGATTTTATGGCCTTACGGATATGCCGGCCGAGTTTCAAAAGGCAATGGATTACACATTGGTTGGGCTGACTAACACATACTGTTTTCTGGATGACATAATTGTAGTTAGCAAAGGCACCAAGGAATCGCACCTCAAATACGTGTACAAATGTTTGCAAAAACTCGAAGCGGATAACCTTAGAATTAATTTAAGCAAATGTCACCTTGCAAAACATCAAATAAATTGGCTTGGCTTCACATTCTCACAAAGTGGTGTTAAACCTATAGAATCTAAAACAGCGGCAATTGCGGAAATCAAAGCTCCAAAAACATTGAAACAATTACGGTCATTCTTAGGTAGCGTTCATCATTTAAGCAAATTTATACCTAATCTTGCCAAAATATGCCACCCTCTTCGGCCCCTATTAAAGAAAAACGAAAAATTTATTTGGAATGAAAATCATCAATTACATTTTGAACATATCAAAACTGTTATTGCAAACGCTACAGAAAATACTCATTTTAACCCAACACTGGAAACGCGAATCAAATGCGACGCATCCCGCCAAGGCTTAGGCGCTGCGCTTGAACAATTAGATTGTGAAGGGTGGAAAACAGTAGCTTTTGCATCTCGTTTTCTTAATAGCAATGAAGAACGCTATAGTATAAATGAACTCGAATTACTTGGGGTGGTTTGGGCCATTGAATATTTTAAATATTATCTATTTGGGAAGACTTTCACAGTTTTAACAGATCACAGAGCACTTCTTTCAGTCTTAAAATCACACCGCTCTAATAAATCCTACAACAGTAGATTAACACGATGGATTGACCGTTTGTTACCATTTGATTTTAATATCGAACATATTCCTGGTACTAGAATGGGCTTAGTTGATTATATTTCGCGACAACCAAATCAAAACGCTAAAAGTGTCAATCAATACGATGAGGAATTCATGGTAGCAACAATTTCCCGTTCTGCAACGCAATTACATCTTTATTTAGTCACGCGAATAAAATTCCTTTCCAAAAGCGGCACATAACCAGTAATTATAAGCAACAAGTAAACAAGACGCGCGTCCACTTTTGCAAACCTGCTAAAATTAGCACGAATAATTCAAATGCCTCAATTAATCCACTCATTACTCGAGCACAAGTAAACAATTACAATTCCGAATTCATTTCTAACTTTAATTGCCGTGCAAATCAATTGATTCAAAACACTACTGCATCCGCATCGTAAATCCAGTCAAATAATTTTAATTGTAATTCAGCCGCAAAAGCAGAAAATAAAGTAAACCACATAATAATGTCTGCAAAAGAAGTGCCTCAATCTAACCCCCCAACTCCTACTAATGCTCCCAAAGTAACTTTCCGCACTCAATCAACCCCAATAGCGACAACTAGCACGAGCCCTAACATTCATACCCCAATTTCATCATCACCCGAAATTCGAGACATTGAATTGTCCAGAGAGGAAATCTTTGAAAGTAACTTAAATCAACTCTTTACAAAATCATTCCTAGCGGTTCTAACAAGTAAGGACGCAGTATTAAAGGAAATTAGAGATTGTGTCCTCCAAGACGACGAGAACCGCTGTAAAGAAGTCAGCCCTTACATACATTCCTTTTGGAAGGACCTTCACGTGAGGTCCGGTTGCTTGTGTGTTGACGAGCGCGTCGCCATACCCAATTCGATAAAGGAAGCGGTACTGGAATCCATTCACAAACCCACCCTGGTAGTTGGGGCATGATTTCACTGTCTCAGTATGCATGGTGGCCATATATGCATAGAAATTTTGGCTAAAGCATCGGATTGCGTTCCATGTACTGATATTGGTAAGAATTTAAAACCTATTATACCAAAATCTAAATGGTATCCACATAAGGCTTGCCAAGAACCAAATGAAGAAATTCAAATTGACTTTGGAGGTCCGATAACAAATGAAAAAGATAAAGATATTTATTTTTTGGCATGCATTGACCGTTATTCAAAGTATCCGACATTTAGAATTTTTGAAAAAGCTAATGGGACGAACGTAGTAAAATTTCTCCGTAATTACGCTTATACTCATGGAATTCCGCGAACAATCCGTTTAGATCAAGCCACTTGTTTAGTAGGTAAACAAGTTACAAACTACTGTAATGAAAATAATATTAACATTCTGGACGCGCCGGTCGGAGATCATAGAGCAATTGGATTAGTGGAGCGAATGATACAGACAATTAAACGGCGGTTATCCTGTATGAAAACTGAAAATAAAGATTCATTTTCAACATCTAAAGCAATTAAACAAATAATTTCTGACTTACGAGTAACAAGACAGAAAACAACACAGATAACTCCGTTTGAAGCTCATTTTGGTCGTCCGGTGAATACTCCTTTGAGCAATATTAGCACATATCCATCAAGTTTAAACTTAACATATCAAAAAATATTTAATCACTATTTAGATGCTGATACAGTTCCTGTAGACAACTACCTCGATGATGCTGGATGGGTCAATCCTGAGAGAAGCGATCTGGAAATTGAGACAGCGATGAATAAGGCACAACAAGATGCAGGCTCCCGCTACCGTGACTCCGACAATAAGGAATCGCGGTTCATAATACACCCCAAACTCACGAACCCCATTCCGAGAACGGAAAAGTCATTAAATGTGAAGCTAGCGCGAAAACTACCAAACAAAAAGAGGACGAAAAGACAGCTCGCTGGGCTATACGAAGTTTTAAAACCCGGATCATTCGTCACTAAATCCTCCCCCACGACAACAATAATTAACGAACCGGGGCGATCACCAGTTAAAGTCAGAGATAGTGATTTGGCAAAGTTTGGCACCAAAGCTGAAAGATCCACTTATCTCTGGGCATACGCACAAAGGCGTCCTGAGCCCTATGAGCAAACAACAGAAATAAAGATTGCCAAACACAGCAACGACATTAAGAAGCAAAAGCGAGGGGAAACCAAAATTCGACACCGACATCGAGACACTACTTCAGTTGTTTCCTCTGTCAACTCAAACGTTTCTCGAGCCCTCACCGTACGCAAACCTACAAAACCGCAGCCCAAACGACGTCGAAATGCAGCTTCAATCAACGACAATGATAACGCGACAGCTCAGGAACAACAACTGATATCAATAGTACCCGCTCCACAAATGTCTTCTTCTCAAAACCAGCAGAATCAAGACACACATTCCGACCCGC
Organism: Convolutriloba macropyga; assembly: GCF_964194025.1. Classification (NCBI taxonomy): domain Eukaryota; kingdom Metazoa; phylum Xenacoelomorpha; order Acoela; family Convolutidae; genus Convolutriloba; species Convolutriloba macropyga. The sequence continues at coordinate 51,418,120 of NC_134468.1, forward strand.
AAGAAAAACAAGGAACCCGAAAACGAAATCGGCCCCAATTTTACGGCTTCACAGACGCGGATATTTCACCAACCAGTTCTCTGACCTCTACTAGTTCAGGCAAACAGAAAAAACGCAAATCGAAAAAAGAAAAGAAGGATGCAGCAAACGCGAATACAGTGGTAGCCATGATTCAAAGTGCGGAACATTCAAGAATCCCCTCTCCCCCAAGACCGGACATTCAAATTGGCCAAGTTTCGCCACCAGATTCAAGAGTTAGATATCACGAATATGAACAAGAAAGAGAACTACCTGTTTGGGATGCAGAAAATGAAATTTAAGCTAAAAACTCAGTAAAACTGTCATAAACTACAATCACTTATTTAGTCTTGTTCCCACTTCTTTAATCTAATTTTAATGTTAACCTTGCTTTTAATTTATTACAGTTGCTCTTCAATTGTTAGTCTTAAATTCATTCAAGTATTCGCCCTGCGAATCCATTTATTACTGTGTGTGCACTTAAATTGTTCAGTGTAATGTATTCAGTTTACATGTTGAGAATTTTAAAGCGTATTCGCTTCACGATTTCAAAATTATTGAACATTTAGAATTTTATGTGCTGTAATTGTCTGTCAAGTGGTGATAATTTACATTCATTAGCATACACAACCCATGTACGATTGAAAGTCCTCAGACTTATAAGCCTCGCATATACTTAAAATTTAATCGTTGTTATTCTTAAATTTAACATTGTAGTACCTCTACAATTTTGAGTTAAGTTATGTTCATCCCACTCGTTTGCATGTTTTGTGTTGATTCTAAAAAATTGTAAATACATTAAAATTTTTTTTGTCACGAGGGAAATGTGATACGTATGGATACCTAAATATATATCGAAACCTTTATGTGTACTAAATTATTTATCCTCTATATCTGTAATTATATCATGCGTTTTTATAACTAAAAGTTATGACTTCTATTTATTCACCTATATTAATATTCCCGTTAGTCTACTAAATTATTTCATATTTTGTTCATGCTAGTTTATTATAAGTAATCATAGTTTCACTTAATCGGTCTGAATTCAAGTTGCTCTGCAAACGCTCTTCATATTCCTGAGTTAAACTTAGCAGTGGATTCGCACCGCGTTTCCAATAATCAGAATTCGTAATACACAATTATTTGTGTATTCGCTCAGCAATCCCTAACACATTCTTGAGACAAAGTATTCGCAACGCGAATCCTAAACTATTCGATAAGATAAAGTATAACAAATACCATGGTTTGAAACAACAAAAACGAAAAATGAGCATACTTGAAGTAAAAGTCGACATTCAAAGGAAATTTGGCATCAAACTGTGCCCTCTGCTCTGGTGTCCATTGTCTCTTAAAGTCGAAGGTTGCCTCGAAGCACAATTTTGGCACCTTTAGCATCTCTCGAAACGGCGAGAAAACTTGGTTCAACGGAACTTCATCGTAGTTGCCATAGTCACAGAAGAAGACCTACAGCAACATCAGGTGAAAGAAGCTGTTTTAAATTTGTGATTTTGTCATGATTAGCTTCAAATTTTCACTTCACACCACCTCAGTCCGATAGATTAATAAAAAATCATTTGAGAACCTGTATCGCCGGGCTATTATGAGACAGTCCAATCATTGTGGCCCGATAAGGATTGCCGTCTTCTCTGTATATACACATCAGTGCCTCCCCCTCTTGAGGCACATTTTGAATAGGCTGCATATTTCGTTGGAGCGACTTGAGCAAGGTCATTAACGATTCTAACTTGGGGAGCTCATCTGTCAGTTGAACGTAGAATTCGCCTGAAGCATGAAAGTTGACTAATAATAAAAAGCTAAACAAAAAGCATCCCACTTCACCCATGCATTAATACTGACTAGTCCTGGGTTGTCCCAAGCTTACATTCATCTGATTAATTGTGAAAATTTGCATTACCTGGCCCAGCCGAGTGCGAAATTCGCCCAACCCTTGTTTCATTAAACGGCAGTAATATGGGCTTATATGTTAAGTCCTCCATTTTCAATCCATCCTGAAGCAAACAACTCAGTTAGAAAAACATCAATGATGAAGATTGACCATTAAGAGTGAATTATTGTTCTCGAGGCGACAGTTTTCAAACTAAAGTAAAGAGACAAAAAAAACATCTACCCCCACTGGGCGAATATGATAAAAAAAGGAACATTGTTAATTTCCTCTGGTACACATAAGTATAAAAAGCAAGTGGTAAAAGAGGCAATGCAAAGTTAAGAATATAACATTATGTAAAATTATAAAATCATTAAATTAATTAATTAAAAATTTGACCTTACATTATTAAAAAAACGGCCTAAAATGCGAGCATAAAATGTTCTCACAATTTTATATGTACATCGTGAAGATTAAAAATGAAAATTAAAATCTAATGCTCTCAATGTCATCTTTTATATCTGTTACTTTTGGGTCCTTCAAAAATTCTTTCCAAAAATATTCTTTAAGTTCTTTTTTTAAGGAAGCTTTCGATGTTGTTTTCAGTCTAATATTAGAAGGCAGACTATTATAAATTGGAATGGCTTGTGCAACAAAAGAATCAGTTAAAAACTTATTGTTCTTATATCGAACGTTACTTTTTTGACCTGTCATGTTGTTTTATTCTCATGATAGAGAGAGGTTCAATTTTATATGCTGGAAGATCGTTACTGAGTAAGTGAATAAAATATTTTGAGCAACGATATTTCAAGAGAAAAGAAACTGGTAGTATTTTGTTGCGAAGTTTGAAATCTGTAGACCGATCGTATTTTCTATTAAAAATGGATTTTATTCCCCAATTCAATTGTTTTTCTAAAGTTGTGAGTAATGACTTTTACAACCCTATTAGAATTAGCGCGGAATAATGTAGATGACTTATTACTATTGCATTAAGTAATAAGACTTTCGTTTTCTCTGGTAAACTTTTACTTAGTGTATTCAAAACATTTATTCCACAAGCCATTCTCTGAAGAATCTTTTTCACTTCTCCATCAAATTTTAGTTTGCTGTCTATAATTACGCCAAGATACTTCACACTATTTGATTCTGCTATTCTTTCATTGTCAACATTCAGAACAGTATTTGTTAACCTCTTCCTGGTGCTTAACACAATATATGAGGCTTGCAGTTCCTCGGTCTCGAAAACTGCAAGCCTCATATGGCCAACTATACGTTATATATCCCACTAACATGCGTAAAAATGTCAAGTTCGCTTCGGAGTATAAAAGATATTTGACCAATACGGGGGCGATGATGAAAACCACATATTTGATCCACGGACAACCGCAAAGTTATAAAAACAGAAAGGACATCAATTAGGGCTTTGGGGAAAGGATTTACATAGCGGTTACTAGCACTTAAATTCCAGACAAAAGGAGATTGACGATTGGTGTGTGTGTTACAGTCCTCGCGTCCGGACTTTCCGCTTCAGTCGGGATTTTTTCAATATTTTCTTTCCATTTACTGAAGATTTTCAGTGCCTCATCTGGGTCTGTTCTCAGAAACGGAAAACTCCAGTTGTTCGTTTAGGAGTGTCTCATCGCTGGGCAGTCAGACATGGTGTGTTGGACCACCTCTTTTGCGAGAGAGATTGCAGAGTCGGCAGCCGCTGTCTGCTTCATCCAAAAGTATCATTTTGGCTCTCCAGCCTCTTAGCTCTGGGTGATGGCCACTTCTTAATCTGGAGATTGCTGTTTGTTCTCGGCAGGTGAGGTTCTTGTCTCTAGGGTATTTTTTAGCCCCGTCGTTGTCAAGATACACTGCAGCCGTATCATGAGCTGGTAAACTCCTCCGTGACTTTGGTCACTTTCTTAGCAGAGTCGAAGGGCACTTCTACTTCTGCTTGGGGTAGATGTCATCCCTCTCCTGCAGCTTTGTCTGCAGTTTCATTTCAATCTACACCACTGGCACGGGCACCACACAATTTCCAATGGGTCCTTCATTGGTTCTCGTAGTTCAACGAGGGTTTCAAAAACCTCTTTCTCGGCCCAGCTGTTACACTGTTTCATATTTCCTAAGTTCCGTACTCTCTGAACCAGGGACAACGAGTCGGTCACTATTCTTGCCTTGTTAACCTTATTTGTACTCAGGTGATGCAGGGCTTCCTTTAGGGCTACGAGTTCTGCTTGGTAACTGCAGCAATGCTCTCCTGCCGCGAGCGAGATCGTTTCTCCTATCTTGAAACCAGATGAAACACCCGATGATCCGATGAAACACCCGGCTCCACCGTTGCTTGTGCCGTTTACTGCAGACCCATCTGTGAAGATGGTAAATCGTGTATCAAAGCTGCCAGGAACTCAGCGGCTTTCAGTTTTTGTTCGTTCAAGTCAGCTTATTTAGTAGTTGGCACCATCCGTGTCACTAGTTCTACTGGTTGCTTCAAGGGCCCGGAATTTGGGGGAAAGGGCCAAGGTTCACTTTCAGTGAAGATCTGGTTCCAAACTTGTTTTGCGTTGTTCCTCCAGTATGGCTTCTTTGATCTCCGTTTCGGTCCGTGGGAGGCAATTTTATGTCTTGGATTGGGCGTGTGCAGGTGTAAAGACTTTTCGTGTGCTTTCAATGCCAGCTGGATGGATCTCGTTTCCATGGGAGGAAGATCACATTCCACTAATATGGCGTTATGGTGTTGTTATATGGTGTTGTTTTCAGAAGACCACAAATCCTCCTGCCTGCGTGTCTCTGTGCGCATTCTAGTTTCTCCAAACTCGTGCTAGACATCCATGGGTGCCATGCTGCGGCAGCGTATTCAGCAAGAGCTCTTCCAGTGGCCACGTAGGTGCTTCTCTGCGTTCTGATTGTGTGACCCGAATCCGTTCCCGACAATCTGGCAAGGCTGTTTGATTTGATCTTCATACGCTTCGCAACATCCCACTTTTTAACATATTAAAAAATTATTATTGCACTGGCCAAAGGGGCAACTGAGTCTCTATTAACAAATGTTAGTTTCAGAGCAGTTTTCAAAAATTTTCCAGTATATCTTATTCAAGTCAATTTTAGTTTTTTCTAAGAACTCAGTCATACGATATATATCTAGACTGTAAAACAGCGTTCAATAAAATTCCTATTCAAATTTTGCTGAGTAAAGTCACTCGCTTTGATTTTGACGAAGATTTGATTATTTGTTTCCAGTGTTATGTTTGGTAAATTCAAGTATCAAAGGTGAATAATTTCTCATCTTCTGTGCAAAAATTGCTGAGTGGTGTACCACAGGGGTCAGTACTGGGCCCTTTTATGTTCTTGTATTTTATAATTGATCTGTCATGCATTTTTCTTGATTGATACACTGATGTAGAAACTAATTTGTCAAAATAAAATTAATTGATATTTAAAACAAACGTTTTCGAACTTTACGTTCATAATCAATTTAAAACTGTTTCACAAAATGTTAAAGGATAAATTACTGTATTTACATCTGTCTGAGACAATTTAAACAATTCAAGGATCTATTTTAAAAATAAATCTAAAATTCTGCCTATATACAATATTTAGCCTATTTCAACTTCACGTTTACATCTGTTATTAATTTCTTTAAAAAACGTTCCTATTTCGGAATTTTCTATTTTGGCTATGTTTTCGTATTTCTAGGGAAAACACGAATTTTCCCCTACCCTAAGTATCCCTTTTGCGGGGGATTGGCTAATTTCTTTTTGTCATGCACAAAATACATTTTGCTAAATTTTTCTTTTCCCTGGTCAAAATTATGATTTGAATTAATGTTTTAGCGTGAATTCCCTCCCCTACATTAGTCGCATAAATCGCTTACTCCCTGGTGCAAATTGCTGATGTATTTTGCTTCGATGGTCATGAGTTTCTCTACTGGGCGACCGGTATCGAGTTTTTGATTCGATGTCATTCGTGGAGCCACCACATTCAACATGATGCTGACCCATCTTTAACTCCTTAATTTGATGTTTTGATATCCTAGTGAAAACAAACCGGAAATTATTTTTGTTTATCATGAGAACCAGTTTGGTTTTTTAATGCTCTCTTGATTTTGTTTTAATTTTATATTTACTGCCAATTATCATCTTTTCTATTGCCTGGTTTACAGTTTTCGGAGAACATTTATCTGGATACTGATTTTTGGTCCATAATGATTTGTTCTTTTCAAACGCCAAAAATGTTGCGTTAGAAACTTTGTGAACCATCCCCTGAATCATATTTTTTATGCTGAAGCGGTGCACAGCTGCGAAATTTCAGTAATTTCCCTGTCTCAATTGGTTTTTGATAACAATGACAGGTATTTTTATTTTTGTTGCTCACATTTAGGTTTGTATCAAGAAAGGCCGAATCCTCTTCCATGTTAAGTTTTTTCAAAGTAAATATCAGGGTTTTATGTAGAGAATTTGCAAATTTTAAGGACTCATCCGGGTCACCACGGACTCTGCAGATACTGTCATCCACATACCTTTTGAAAAGTTGTTCCCCCTCAAAATTGTGCTCCTCTGTCTGTTGATTGCTGCAATACGTACAAACCTAAACAACATCATGCATGTTGGCGTTTTCTTCATTTGTTATTTTTGCAATTTGCATGAAGCCAGTTTTTGCATGACTCAGATTCTACTACTTTTCCCGGGAAAGTCACTCTCTAGTTGCAGTATTTGCCTTCCCGTTTTTGATCAGATCTCAAAACATAACTGAGCCACGTATTTGGCTGCAGCAATCAGATACCTGAAAAAGCTGATGGAAAAGGGGCAAAGCAATCCGATTGTCCCGGAGCTCCGCCTCGGTCTTTGTCTGTTGTACCCCCATTGCCTTGGCACTAGCTTTCCAATGATTTTTTGCGTACGTCCTTGCCTTTTCTGTTCCTGAGCAGCCCTTTTAAATCGTTTTGGTGGTGAAAAACAGTCTCCAAGGTCTTAATCTCCAATTCAGCTGCCTGATGCAGTTCGCATTTTTTTGGGCTGCGTCTTACTTTTCCTTCTCGAAATTAGATGCTTCGTTACGCTTAGCACCAGTACCTTAGACTTCAGCAACTCCATGAGAACTATCTTCTGTGCTAATCTTGCGACAGTAAACAATAACACTGAAGTAGTCTTTGTTAGATTTTAAGAACATTGTTAGGTCCAGCACGCTGCAGGGTAGGTAGTTGTTTGACTTGTGGCTTTATATCGTGTTTTTTCTCAGATCGTTCCAAACTACCAAGTCTTTCCTAATGCTCTGATGACCGTTTTCTTGGAGATTTCTTGCGTTTTTGAACTGTTTTTGGAGTTTGTGTTGACGGAAAATCCGGAAATGGATGTCACTTTCCCTAAAAACTGCTTTACTATTTACAGCGTTGTGACGCCAAATGACTTCCAAAAAGTGCACCATCTCGGTGAATCTATAAAACTCATACCTGCTAAAACGCTAAGACACTGAAAACTTCCCAAAGTGTTTTGCAGTTAGCCTTTCCCTAGGTTCTGTCCCAAACAATTGACAAACTAAATTATGCAGAAAAAACTACATTGACAAATTAAAATTAATTCTTGTATTTTATAAAAAAAACGTTTTCGAACTTTACGTTCATCGTCAGTTAAATACTGCGTCACAAATTGTTAGAGGATAAAATGATAATGTATTTAAATTTGTCTGAGAAACTATACTAAAAAAAGTCAAAAGTTTTACCTATATACAGAATTTATTCTATATACAAAGTTTAGTCTATCAATTTCTTTAAAAAACGTTCCTATTGCGGATTTTTTAGCCAAGTTTATGTTTTTCTAGAGTAAGCCCAAATTTGCCGTAACCCTAATCATCCAACTTGTGGTGGTTTGGATAATTCCGTTTTGTCATGCACAAAATATTGTTTGCCCAAACTTCCTATTGACCTGACAATTCGATCACAGCACATGGGATCATTGCAAACTGTATGTAATATCTCACTCTGTAGATATGCAATAGTGTTGTCATTGGATCTCCAACTTTGTAACTTGGATTCGCGGCACGAACCCATTGTCAATTATTTAGTTTAGATTAGAAGCTCTGAGAATGTTATATGGAATTCTGACACATTTCCAATTACCATCTGTAACATGGAAAGCGGCTGCGTATCCACTAACAGATTCTCTTGGCTTCAAAACTAGAGGTTTTGAAAAGCAACTGTATTAAACGAAGATTACAAGAAGAGTGATTTAAGGCAAAATTAAGGAAATGGGGTGATATGAACGAGTTGAACAGTTCACTTTACAGAAGGAGGTAAATTATTGATTAGTAAACTACTAGAAGTCGTTAACATATGATACTAAAAGATGGAGGTCAATACAATTTAGTACAATTTTTTAATCGAAGTGTCACATATCCCTGGCTTTACACAATTTTACTGATAAAGACATGCAGATAAAACATTTGCTGCTTATTAAAAATATTAAATTACTGAGTGAAGAAAGTGCAAATCAGACTTGTCAACGTTTAAGAAAAACATGAACCAAGTTTTAATACGCAAACGAGCTTGTATTCATGGATAATAAATTAACAGGTAATTGTGGCCCATGACAAAATTAACTGAATAACAAAACACAAAATGAACTGGAAAGGTGTCACGAATGAATGACAAATATAACGTGAAACAACTGAACTAAGATAACATCATTGGAAGTTAAATAAAAACTAAATTGTTTGTTGATAATGAGTTTGATCATTATATTTGATTTTCAGCATCGATTACGCTCATGCTGATTTCCTTCTCATAATCAGCATAATCGTGATCCAGATATGAACTTGTAAAGGGACGTTCTTGCGAGTTAGGGGGACTGAGCACAGGCTGTTCGAAGCATGCTTCTTTGAGGGGGGCTGTGTCGACTCCTCTTGGATAATCGTCTCGATCATTGGGATATTGGATTAGTGGTTCGTTGTTTCTTTGGAGTTCGTAAGGATTCAGACTCCTGACCAAACAAACAGAGCTCTCAAAACCGTAATAATCCGGGGCACTTCTATTTCGTTTGCCCGTTGATGTAAATGGTGTCGAAGTTGACAAGGCTATAGAGGTGTTGGGAGTGATTGTATTTCTACTACTTCTCGTTCAGTTAGCTATTGATTGGGGTATGACTGGTTTTCTAAAAGTCTTCGCCTTTGATATATTGTTGTTTGCCAATGAGACACTAGAAACGCTGTCACTGTGTCTATGTCTTATGTTGAAGTTTCCTCCGTTTTTTATTATTTTCATCGAATGAATATCAATTTTCATCTCTGTTGTCTCTTCATACGGGAGAGGGCGTCCTTGGGCGAATTTCCACAAAGAAGTACTTCATTAGCTACTTCATTAGTACTTCAAAGGGAAACCAGTCTCTTGTATAACTGTTGTGGTAAGTGAAGTACGGAAAACAGTAATTCTGGGTGCTAGTGTGTCCCAAAGGCATCTCAAATACTTCTTGATCCACTTTGTCACCTTTCTTGCAAGTTTCAATTCGAGTGAAGTTTCCGAGCGGGGAATCGGGTTAGTGATTTTCGGGTGGATGATGAAACGGGAGACAGACTTGTTTTTATCGCACGGCTGTTGTATCGCCAGCCTGCGTGGACTTGCGCCTTGTTAATCGCTTCTTCAATTAATATGTCGCATCTGTCTCCTGACATCCATCCGTTTTCATCCAGATAGTTCTGAACTGGGACAATGTCGGAGTTTAAATAGTGGTTCAATATTTGTTCATATGTTAGGATTGAAGATTTTGGAACTGTATTTATATTACTTAGTGGTGTGTCGGCTTTCGTCCAAAAAATCCTTAGAAAGATGCTACAATTGTCATCTTTTGATTGCATATCCGTAATTTATACACTATTGATTTTATTGATACTTTAATTGTAAAAATGTTGTTTTTATTAGCTAATTTAATGCAGCCTACGCGTCGTTTAATAGTTTGTATCAAGCATTCCACTAATCCAATGGCTCGATGGTCATTTCTAGGTGCTGTTATTTTGTTAATTTTATTGGAGGTTGTGAGTCCTTTGTTTGGGGATCGTGTGGTATTGACTTCTGAGTTTGGCGTAGGTTGAAAGATCACTCATCTGGTGGTTCCAAATGGGTTTTTTGGAGAAGTATTAGTGTTGCTCTTGTTGTCAGATTTGAGATGGTGGAATTGAGCTTCGGTTGCAGAGTATAAATTTAGCAACTGAGTTGTGCGGGAGATTTAAGCAGAAAGCAATTTCAAATGGGTTATTGGGTGAGTATTTGCGGCACGTGTCGAATGTGTAGTAGTTACCCCGTTAATGTGGTGTGATTGACAGTTTACTGGTGCGGAATTGATATAAACTGCTGCAATCGCGTCACCAATGCGGTTAATTGTCACAAATGCAATTTCCTCATCATATTTGTTTGTAACTTTTGCTTTTTGGTTTGTTTGGCAAGAAATGGAATCTACCGGTCCCATTTTCGCACATGGTATGTGTTCAGTATAAAAATCGAAAGGTAATAATCAATCTACTCAACGTATTAGACGACTACCATAAGATTTATTAGATCTATGCTCTTTCATGATGGATATGAATGCTCTGTCATTAGTAATGACAGTAAAAAACTTTCCGAATAAACCATCGACAGATCAAATCACACCTAATAATTCTAATTCGTTGACACTATACTAATTCGTTGACACTATTTTAAATCGTTGACACTATAATTCTAATTCGTTAGGGTTAAGGAATCGTGATCCAAATGCTATTGTATGCCAACCTGTAGGTGATCGTTGTTCTAAGGCGGCACCTAGGCCTGCTCGAGAAGCGTCTGATGCGAGTTTCCATGTGTGCAATATAGTTTGTGTTTTCAGTGGCGATTGCTACTTGATTTTTAATATGCTGGAAGGTGTGTTTCTAGTACATTATTCCAAATACATTTTGTGTTCTTCTTAAGAGTTGGTCGAAGTGGATGACATAAATGTGAGAGTAGGTGATGTGTGATTAGGTATGAATTTTCCTAATTAGTGTACCAATCCTAGGAAAGAACGTAATTGTTTTAAATTTTTCGGTGCGAGAAGATTTAGAATTGCTGATGTTTTTTACTCTAGTGGTGAAATGCCGCATTGACTAAAATTATAACCTAACCATTCTATTTCTGTTTTGCCAAAGTGACACTTAGGTAGGTTAATTCTCAGGTTTTCCTCGTCCAGTTTCTTCAAACAATGATAGACTTATTTTAAATGGTCTTCTCCAGATCCTCGACTGACGATAATAATTTTGCCAAAAAAGCTTTGAGTGTTTTTATGTCCAACTAGAGTATAATCCATTATATTTGGAAATGCAGCTGGCATGTCAGTATGACCGTAGAACCCAGTAATGAAACAATATGTGCCTGTAATAATAGGCTGCTTCATTCGAAGCATTTGTGTTGATATTTCATTGGATTGTGTCTAATAAATTATCAATATTAGCTATTTGCAATTTTTTTATGAATCGATTTGCTTTAAATATGCTACTTTAACGGTTTTACCCTTTTTAACTGTTGTGAAGATTGGAGACATAGATTTTCTATCAGAGCAACTAATGAGTTTTTTTAGGTGTTTTTATCTATTAGTACTTTAGGTTTTGCATTTACTAAGGGTTGAAGATTAATTGATGCTCCTCTTTCTTTCTGATGGGTTGGAATGAAAATTTTTTGAAATGTTGATTTTACAGTGTGTTTGTGAGATTTACCCATTCTGCAGATGAGACTTGTAAAGTCGAGAGCTACTTGTTGTGTTGTTTGAACGGGCATTGATTTTGATTTAAAATTCGTTTGAGGATCGTGTGGTTCTGACTTCTGAGTTTGGCGTAGAACGAAAGGCCACTCGTCCGCTGGTTCCAGATGTGGTTTGCGGTAAGGTATTAGTGTTTCTTGTGTTGTCAGATTTGAGAGGGTGGAATTGAGCTCCGTTTGCAAAGTATAAATTTGGCAACTTAATTCTACGGGAGTTTTAAGCAGAAAGCAAATTCGAATGGTTTATTTGGAGAGTATTTGTGGCAGGTGTGGAATGTGTAGTGTTTATCCCGTTAATGTGGTGTGATTTGACAATTTACTGGCGCCGAATTGATATAAATTGCTGCATTCGCTTCACCAATAAGGGTAATTGTGGCAACCGCAAATTCCTCATCATATTGGTTTGTAACTTTTGCTTTTGAATTCGTTGGCGAGAAAAGTAATCGACCAGTCGCAATTTAGCACCTGGCATGTGATCAATATTAAAATCGAAAGGTAATAATCGATCAACACAACGTGTGAGACGACTATTAAAACAGTACTAGATCTACGTTCTTTCATGATGGATAGTAATGCTCTATTATCAATAATCACAGTAAAAGAATTTCCACCTATATAATGAACCTGCCAAATTACACCTAATAGTTTTAATTCGTATATACTGTACCATTCCTCATTAGAGTCGAGGCTTCTGTGATCCAAATACTATTGTATGCAAAACTGTAGGTGATCGTCGTTCTAGTGCGGCACCTAAGCCTGCTCAAGAAGTGTCGCATTTGATGCGGGTTTCCAAGTGTGGATAATAGTGTGTATTTTTAGCTGCGTTTGCTACTTTTGATTTTTAATATGTTGGAAGTATGTTTGTAGTTCATTATTCTAAATAAACTTTGTGTTTTTTAAGAAGTGATCGAAGTGGATGACATAATTGTGAGAGATTAGGTAGGAACTTTCATAAATAGTGTACTGATCTCAAGAAAGAACGTATTTGTTTTAAATTTTTCAGTGCTGGAAGATTTGGAATTGCTGATGTTTTTGATTTTGAGTCTAGTGATGAAATGCCAGATTGACTAAATTTACAACCTAACCATTCGATTTCTGTTTTGGCAAAATAAAAATTAGTGGGGTCATTCTGAGGTTGCCCTCGTCCAATTTTTTTTAAAAAAATTGTAGACTAATGTTAAATGGTCATCTTCAGATCCTCGACTGACGATAACAATATTATCAAGAAAACATTTTTTAGAATACATGAATTGATTTGTTTAAGAATTTAAAATCTAATGTTAATTTAACGGTTTCATCTCTTTTAACTGTTATTACGATTGGAGATATAAAAATTTCATCAGAGCAACTCTCGAGTTCTATGATGTCTTTTTTATGAAGAGTTGGAGTGAAATTTTTATGAAATTTGGATTTTACACTGTGTTTGTGAGATTTACTATTCTGGAGATGAGACCTGGAAAGTCGAGAGCTATTTGTTGTTTGATCGGGCATTGATTTTGATTAAAATTTAGTACTTGTTTTGCCTGAGTAAAATGATAACACAAGACTTGGGAAGAGATCTCGTCCTTTTATTGCTTGATGTTCATCTTCGATAAGGGTAACTTCGACGTCCTTGGCCAACAAGTCATTTCATTTCACTGTGGTATTGATAACACCGATTATCTTGATTAAATCATTTGAAAAAATTTTTATATCGTGTACTTCCGATGGCTGTGTCCAATAGCTATCTTTGTTGCACAAATACCGTTTTGATCGGCTTTTGTGGATGATTGTGCAAACGTTACCGGAATCCACCAATGCTTTAGTCTCTATGTCCAACAATGATTTAGTCTGCAATGTTTCCGATTTGCATTTGCATTTTGACTGGTTCTACTTCTCTCAAATGGTTATCGTCGGTAATGACTGCTACGCAGTTGTCATCTAGATTGTCATAGTTGGAGTCGTAATTCTCGTCATAGGAGTTATGCTTTTTTAGTATAGAATCTACTTGGATTATATGCTCTTCTACTGTTGCATATGTTCCCACTGTAGCGGCTTCTGATGATATGTCATCTACATTATTGACTGTTTTAGTTTTATTGGGTTCTTTAATTTGCTACAGTGTGTTTGTGAGATTTACCAATTCTGCAGATGAGACTTGGAAAGTCGAGAGCTACTTGTTGTGTTGTTTGAACGGGCATTGATTTTGATTAAAAATTCGTTTGAGGATCGTGTGGTTCTGACTTCTGATTTTGGCGTAGAACGAAAGGCCACTGGTCCGGTGGTTCCAGATGTGGTTTGTGGTAAGGTATTAGTGTTTCCCGTGTTGTCAGATTGGAGAGGGTGGAATTGAGCTCCGCTTGCAAAATATAAATTTGGCAACTGACTTCTACGGGAGTTTTAAGCAGAAAGCAAATTCGAATGGTTTATTTGGAGAGTATTTGTGGCAGGTGTGGAATGTGTAGTGTTTATGCCGTTAATGTGGTGTGATTTGACAATTTACTGGCGCCGAATTGATATAAATTGCTGCATTCGCTTCACCAATAAGGGTAATTGTGGCAACCGCAAATTCCTCATCATATTGGTTTGTAACTTTTGCTTTTGAATTTGTTGGCGAGAAATGTAATCTACCAGTCGCAATTTAGCACCTGGCATGTGTTCAATATTAAAATCGAAAGGTACTAGGTATTAAAACAGTACTAGATCTACGTTCTTTCATGATGGATAGTAATGCTCTATTATCAATAATCACAGTAAAAGACTTTCCACCTATATAATGGACATGCCAAATCACACCTAGAAATTTTAATTCGTTTATACTGTACCATTCCTCATTAGAATCAAGGATTCTGTGATCCAAATGCTATTTTATGCCAAACTGTAGGTGATCGTCGTTCTAGTGCGGCAACTAAGCCTGCTCGAGAAGTGTCGCGTTTGATGCGGGTTTCCAAGTGTGGATAATAGTGTGTATTTTTAGCTGCGTTTGCTACTTTTGAGTTTTAATATGTTGGAAGTATGTTTGTAGTTCATTATTCTAAATAAACTTTATGTTTTTTAAGAAGTGATCAAAGTGGATGACATAATTGTGAGAGATTAGGTAGGAACTTTCAAAAATAGTGTACTGATCTCAAGAAAGAACGTAATTGTTTTAAAATTTTCAGCGCTGGAAGATTTGGAATTGCTGATGTTTTTGATTTTGAGTCTAGTGATGAAATGCCGGATTGACTAAATTTACAACCTAACCATTCAATTTCTGTTTTGGCAAAATAAAAATTAGTGGGGTCATTCTGAGGTTGACCTCGTCCAATTTTTTTTTAAAAAATTTATAGACTAATGTTAAATGGTCGTCTTCAGATCCTCGACTGACGACAACAATATTATCAAGAATACATTTTTTATTGAATTGATTTGTTTAAGAACTTAATATCTAATGTTAATTTAACGGTTTCATCTCTTTTAACTGTTATTACGATTGGAGATATAAAAATTTCATCAGAGCAACTCTCGAGTACTATGATGTCTTTTTTATGAAGAGTTGGAGTGAAATTTTTATGAAATTTGGATTTTACACTGTGTTTGTGAGATTTACTATTCTGGAGATGAGACCTGGAAAGTCGAGAGCTATTTGTTGTTTGATCGGGCATTGATTTTGATTAAAATTTAGTACTTGTTTTGCCTGAGTAAAATGATAACACAAGACTTGGGAAGAGATCTCGTACTTTTATTGCTTGATGTTCATCTTCGATAATGGTAACGTCGAGGTCCTTGGCCAACAAGTCATTTCATTTCACTGTGGTATTGATAACACCGATTATCTTGATTAAATCATTTGAAAAAATTTTTATATCGTGTACTTCCGATGGCTGTGTCCAATAGCTATCTTTGTTGCACAACTACCGTTTTTGAACGGCTTTTGTGGATGATTGTGCAAACGTTACCGGAATCCACCAATGCTTTAGTCTCTATGTCCAACAAGGATTTAGTCTGCAGTGTTTCCGATTTGCATTTGCATATAGACTGGTTCTACTTCTCTCAAATGGTTATCGTCGGTAATGACTGCTACGCAGTTGTCATCTAGATCGTCATAGTTGGAGTCGTAGTTCGCGTCATAGGAGTTAAGCTTTCTTAGTATAGAATCTATTTGGATTATATGCATTTCTACTGTTGCATATGTTCCCACTGTAGCGGCTTCTGATGATATGTCATCTACATTATTGACTCTAGGTTTTAGTTTTATTGGGTTCTTTAATTTGCTACAAAATTTCGCAAAACGATTAGCGATGCAACAAGTTTTGCAAATTTTTCCTCGTTCTTGGCAGTTTTGACGGTGGTTGGGTGACCAATAGCCACAATTCGGACAGATGGAGGGCATGATATTGTTTGTTTTTGTGCTTGGATTGATCCACTTTTTCTGATTACTGTTAATTGAACAGTTAGCGATTTGGTTAGATACTGTATAAGCAGGAATCCGCGAAATAATTAGTTGGCTTTGTATGCCCATTTCTACGTTTTTCGCTAGTTCTGGTACCTTCTTTTGAGTTCTATTAAAGGTTCGCGTTGGATTTCTCCATCTTGAATATTAGCAATAAATACATCTCGGATGGTTGATTCTTCATGGCTGCGAGGTCACAATTTAGAGATAGTTCGCGTAGCTATCCGTGGGAAATTTTCCACTGGTTTTTTTCTTAATTTTTTCTATTGAGAAAAGTGTAACGATCGAAGGTTATACTTCTTTTTATTGGTTAATACGTTGTCAAAAGTAACCCACAAATCTTTTGTTCAAATTTGATCAATCTGAACATTTGGTTCCCGTGAGCCAAAGATCCATCGGCTTTCCATGCCTAAACTGATGTATGCAAGTGAGACGGCTTTGCTGTCACAGAAGTTTGAGGCATTTCATCACATAGAGTTCCTCAGCCACAATTTTTTGGCATTTGTTGAGCCAAGCATTTTTCAATTGTTTTTTTTTCCGGATTCGGCAATCACGTTCCTCGTATATCGGTTCAGCTGGCAATGATACTTTGTCGGAGGGTGCTTCTCGTAAGATGTTGATTGAAATTCCCTCTTTTGCCAGTGTTGCTAACTTCAGTTCAATTCTCAATCTTTCCCATCTCAATAGGGGTTCCAAGGTTGCTCGTTACCAGAGCGGTTCTATACCTAATAGAGCGCATTCGGTGGATGCTGAAGGCGCCATGTAGTATCTCTCTCCGTAAGTAATCAATAGCGTTTTTTTTTGCTTGTCCAAACTTAAAACCTGGATTCGCAGAACGAGTTCACTTTCAAATGTTTCGTTTATATTAGAAGCTCTGAGAATGTTTTGTGGAATTCTGAAACAATTCCAATTACAGTCTCTAAATTGGCAAGCGGCTGCGTCTCCACTAACAGATTGTCTTGGCTCCAGTAATAGAGGTTTTGATAGCCAACTGAATTCAACAAAGATTATGAGAAGAGTGAGTTAAGGCAAAATTAAATTGGGTGATGTGAACGAGTTGAACAATTCACTTTACAGACGGAGGTAAATTATTGATTGGTGAACTATTAGAAGTCATCACATCTATCACCTCCAACACAATCGCCGCCACCTCCACCACCTCCACCAACTCTACCAACTCTACCAATTCCACCAACTCCACCACCCCACTACTTCCAACAGTGGTGGAAGTAGATGAGGTGGTGAAGTTGGTGGGAGTGTTGGAAGTACTGGAGGCGGTGGGGGTGGTGGAAGAGGTGGCGGAAGTGGTGGATTTAGTGGAGGTGGTGGAGGTGCTGGAGGAGGTTGAGGTGGTGGAGGTGGTGAAGGTATGACTGTTATGACGATTGGAGATTTAATGTTTTCATCAGAAAAACAATCAATTTTTATGATTTGTTTTTCATCTATTAGTTTTCTAGGTTCTGCGTTTAATAAGGCTTGACGATTAATAGTACTCCTCTTCCTTTCTTATGGGTTGTAGTGGAATTTTTATGAATTATGAATTTAACGGTGTGTTTGTGAGATTTACCAATTCTGGAGATGAGAATTGGAAAGTCGAGAGCTATCTCTTGTTTCGTCGGGGCCTGATTTTGATTAATATTTAGTACTTGCTTTGACTGAGTTATTGACCAAGACGTGGGAAGGGATCTCGTATTTTTATTGGTTGATGTCCATCTTCGGCAACGATAATTTTGACGTCCTTGGCCGCCCAGTCATTGTTTTTCACTGCGGTATTGATAACACCGATTATCTTGATTAAATCATTTGAAAGCGTTTTTAAATCATGTACTTTGTCCAAATAGTGTACTTTGTCCAATAGACGGCTTTGTCCAATAGCTATCTTTGTTGCACAACTACCGTGTTTGATCAGGTTTTTTTGGATGATTGTGCAAACGCTACTGGAATCCAACAATGCTTTAGTCTCTATGTTTCCGAATTACTCTTGGTTTATTTGCTCTTCTACGGTTGCAGGTGTTCCCACTGTAGCGGCTTCTGATGATATGTCATCTACATTATTGACTCTAGTTTTTTTTTATCCGGTTCTTTGATTTACTTTCACAAAACGATTAGCGATGTGACAATTGTTGGAATTTTTTTCTCGTGCTGCGCAGTTTTGACGGTGTATGTTGGGTGTCCAAGAATAGCCACAATTCGAACAGATGGAGGGCATGAAATTGTTTATAGTTGTCCTTGGATTGATACATGATTTTGATTACTGCAAACCGAAGGGTTAGCGATTTTGTTAGATGTATAAGCAGGGGTCCCCGAAATTATTAGTTGGTTTTGTATGCTCATCTCTATGTTTTTGGCTAGTTCTTGTGCCTTCTTTGGAGTTCGTGTTTCTACTAAGGGTTCGGGTTTTCCATCTCGAATTTTTCCATCTAGAATATTAGCATTGAATACATCTCGGATGGTCGATTCTTCATGGCTGCCGATGTCACAATTTCGAGATAGTTCGCGTAGACATCCAGAGAACTTTGCCACTGGTTTTCATTTAATTGTTTTCTTGTGAGAAAAGTATAACGATCGATGGTTATATTTGTTTGTTTGGTGAATACGTTGTCAAGAGTATCCCACAAATCTTTTGTTCAAATTTGATCAATCTGAACATTTGGTTCCCGTGAGCCAAAGATCCATCGGCTTTCCGTGACTAAACTGATGTATGCAAGTGAGACGGCTTTGCTGTCACAGAAATTTAAAGGCATTTCACCACATAGAGTTCCCGCAACCTCAATCTTTTGGCATTTGTTAAGCCAAGCATTTTTCAATGGTTCTTTCTTCCGGATTCGGCAATCACTTTCCTCGTAGATGGGTTCAGCTGGAAATGATATTTTCCGGTGGGTGCTTCTCGTAAGATGTCGATTGAAATTCCCTCTTTTGCCAGCGTTGCTAACTTCAGTTCAATTCTCAATCTTTCCCATCTCAATAGGGGTTCCAAGGTTGCTCGTTACCAGAGCGGTTCTATACCTAGTAGAGCGCATTCGGTGGATGCTGACGGCGCCATGTAGTATCTCTTTCCGTAGATATTCAATAGTGTTTTTATTGCTTGTCCAAATTTAAAACCTGGATTCGCAGAACGAGTTCACTTTCAAATGTTTCGTTTATATTAGAAGCTCTGAGAATGTTTTGTGGAATTCTGAAACAATTCCAATTACAGTCTCTAACTTGGCAAGCGGCTGCGTCTCCACTAACAGATTATCTTGGCTCCAAAACTAGAGGTTTTGATAACCGACTGAATTCAACAAAGATTATGAGAAGAGTGAGTTAAGGCAAAATTAAATTGGGTGATGTGAACGAGTTGAACAATTCACTTTACAGACGGAGGTAAATTATTGATTGGTGAACTATTAGAAGTGATCACATCTATCACCTCCAACACAATCGCCGCCACCTCCACCACCTCCACCAACTCTACCAACTCTACCAATTCCACCAACTCCACCACCCCACTACTTCCAACAGTGGTGGAAGTAGATGAGGTGGTGAAGTTGGTGGGAGTGTTGGAAGTACTGGAGGCGGTGGGGGTGATGGAAGAGGTGGCGGAAGTGGTGGATTTAGTGGAGGTGAGGGAGGTGCTGGAGGAGGTTGAGGTGGTGGAGGTGGTGGAGGTGGTAGAGGGTGCGCTGGTAGAGGTGGTGGAGTAGGTGGTCGAGGTGGTAGGGAGATGGAGGTTGGGGAGTTGGTGGAGATGGTGTTGGTGGAGGAGGAGGTGGAATTGGTGGAGGTGGTAGAGGCTGTTGTGGTGCATTTGGTGGAGGTGGTGGAGTTGGTGAATGTGGTGGAGGTGGTGAATGTAGTGGAGGTGGTGGAGATGGTATAGGTGGTGGAGGTGGTGGAGTTGGTGAAGACGGTTGTACTTGAGGAGATGGTGGAAGTGGTGGAGGTGGTGAAGGTAGAATCCAGTAATGAAACGATATGTGCCTGTACTTATAGCAGTAAAGTCCCCACTTATAATATTAAAGTTGCAATGGCGCGAGGTTTCGGGGTCTAAATTTATTTGATTGTAGGCGTAGTTTAAATCCAATGTTGAAAAATAGGCGGTTTCATTCGAAGCATTTGTGTTGATTTTTTTTGGATTGTGTCTATTAAATTATCATTATTAGGAACCGGACATATTTTTATGAATTGATTTGTTTAAAATTTTAGAATCTAAAGCTAATTTAACGGTTTTATCTCTTTTAACTGTTATGACGATTGGAGATTTATTGTTTTTATCAGAAAAACAATCAATTTTTATGATTTGATTTTCATCTTTTAGTTTTCTAGGTTCTGCGTTTAATAAGGCTTGACGATTAATAGTACTCCTCTTCCTTTCTTTTGGGTTGTAGTGGAATTTTTATGAATTATGAAATTAACGGTGTGTTTGTGAGATTTACCAATTCTGGAGATGAGACTTGGAAAGTCGAGAGCTATCTCTTGTTTCGTCGGGGCTTGATTTTGATTAATATTTAGTACTTGCTTTGACTGAGTTATTGATCATCCAAGACGTGGGAAGGGATCTCGTCCTTTTATTGGTTGATGTCCATCTTCGGCAACGATAATTTTGCCGTCCTTGGCCGCCCAGTCATTGTTTTTCACTGCGGTATTGATAACACCAATTATCTTGATTAAATCATTTGAAAGCGTTTTTAAATCATGTACTTTGTCCAAATAATGTACTTTGTCCAATAGACGGCTTTGTCCAATAGCTATCTTTGTTGCACAACTACCGTGTTTGATCAGGTTTTTTTGGATGATTGTGCAAACGCTACTGGAATCCAACAATGCTTTAGTCTCTATGTTTCCGAATTACTCTTGGTTTATTTACTCTTCTACGGTTGCAGGTGTTCCCACTGTAGCGGCTTCTGATGATATTTCATCTACATTATTGACTCTAGTTTTTGATTTTATCCGGTTCTTTGATTTACTTTCACAAAACGATTAGCGATGTGACAATTGTTGCAAATTTTTTCTCGTGCTGCGCAGTTTTGACGGTGTTTGGGTGACCAAGAATAGCCACAATTCGAACAGATGGAAGGCATTAAAGTGTTTATAGTTGTCCTTGGATTGATACATGATTTTTGATTACTGTAAATCGAAGGGTTAGCAATTTTGTTAGATGTATAAGCAGGGGTGGCCGAATTTATTAGTTGGTTTTGTATGCTCATCTCTATGTTTTTGGCTAGTTCTGGTGCCTTCTTTGGCGTTAATGTTTCTACTAAGGGTCCGCGTTGGATTTTTCTATCTCGAATATTAGCATTGAATACATCTCGTATGGTCGATTCTTCATGGCTGCCGATGTCACAATTTCCAGATAGTTCGCGTAGACATCCGGAGAACTTTTCCACTGCTTTTCTTTTAATTGTTTTCTTGTGAGAAAAGTATAACGATCGAAGGTTATATTTATTTGTTTGGTGAACACGTTGTCAAGTGTATCCCCAAATCTTTTGTTAAAATTTGATCAATCTGAACAATTGGTTCTTGTGAGCCAAATATCCGTCGGCCTTTCGTGCCTAAACAGAGTTATGTAAGTGAGACAGTTTTGCTGTCACAGAATTTTAAAGGCATTTCACCACATAGAGTTCCCGCAATCTCAATCTTTTGGCATTTTTTAAGCCAAGCATTTGTCAATTGTTCTTTCTTCCGGATTCGGCAATCACTTTCCTCGTAGATCGGTTCAGCTGGAAATGATAATTTCCGGTGGGTGCTTCTCGTAAGATGTCGATTGAAATTCCCTCTTTTGCCATTATTGATAACTTCAGTTTGATTCTCAATCTTTCCCATCCTAATAGGGGTTCCAAGTTTGCTCATTAATAGAGTGGTTCTTTACCTAGTAAAGCGCGTTCGTTGGATGCTGACCGCGCCATGTAATATCTCTCCCCGTATATATGCAATAGTGTTATCATTGCTTGTCCAAATTTAAAACTTGGATTCGCGGAACGAATTCACTGTCAAATGTTTAATTTATATTAGAAGCTCTGAGAATGTTATGTGGAATTCTGAAAAATTCAAATTACAGTCTCTAACTTGGCAAGCGGCTGCGTCTCCTCTAACAGATTGTCTTGGCTCCAGTACTAGAGGTTTTGATAACCAACTGAATTCATTAAAGATTATGAGAAGAGTTAGTTAAGGCAAAATTAAATTGGGTGATGTGAAGGAGTTGAACAATTCACTTTACAGACGGAGGTAAATTATTGATTGGTGAATTATTAGAAGTCATCACATCTACCACTTCCACCACAATTGCAGCCACCTCCACCACCTCCACCAACTCTACCACTTCCACAATCTCCAACATAACCACTACTTCCAACAACTCCACCACCTCATTTTACAGACGGAGGTAAATTATTAACTACTGAACTGTTCCACCACATCCTCAGCCATCATCAGGTGGTAGAGATGGTGGAAGTAGAGTTGGTAGTGGAGATGGTGAAGTTGGTGGAGGTGTTGGAAATAGTGGAGGTGGTGAAGCTTGTGGAGGTGGTGGAAGTAGCGGAGGTGCTGGAGGTGGTGGAAGTGTTTGAGTTGGTGGAGTTGGTGGAAGCAGAGGAGGTGGAGGAGATTGTGGATGAGGCGCAGGTTGTTGAGGTGCTATAATTGGTGGTGTTGGAGACGGTGGAGGTGGTGGAGTTGGTGGAGGTGGTGCAGTTGGTTGAGGTGGTGGAATTGGTGGAGGTGTTGGAGATGGTGGAGGTGGTGAAGTTGGTGGAGGTGGTGGAAGGAGTGCAGGTGCTGGAGGTGCTGGAGGTATTGGGGTTGTGGAGTAGGTGGAAGAGGTGGAGTTGGTTGAGGTGATTGAGTTGGTGGAGGTGGTGGAAGTGGTGGAGTTGGTGGAGATGATTCAGTTGGTGGAGTTGGTGGAGGTGGTAGAGTAGGCGTAGGTGGTTGAGGTGGTGAAATTGGTGGAGGTTTTGGAGTTGGTGGAGTTATTGGAGTTGGTGGAGTTGATGCAGGTTGTTGAGGTGGAGGAATTGATGGAGGTGCTGTAGATAGTGGAGTTGGTGAAGGTGGTGGAAGTAGTGGAGGTGCTGGAGGTTTTGGGAGTTGTGGTTGTGGTGCAGGTGGTAACGGATTTGGAATTGGTGGAGATAGTTGTAGTGGAGGAGGTGGTGAAGGTGAAAGAAGTGGTGGTGTTGGTGTAAGTTGGTGGAGGTGGTTGAGGTGGTTCAGGTGGTGGAATTGGTGGAGATGTTGGAGGTGTTGGGGGTTGTGGAGGCGGTGGAGGTGGTGGAGTTGGCGGGGTTAGTGGCAGTGAGGGAGGTTGTGGAGGTGATGGAAGTGGTGGTGTTGGTGGAGGTGGTTGATGTGGTTGAGGTGTTGGAGATGGTGGAGGCGGTGAAGTTGCTGGAGGTGGTGGAAATAGTGGAGGTGCTAGAGGTGTTGGGGGTTGTGGAGGCGGTGGAGGTGTTAAAGGTGGCGGAGGTGGTGGAGTAGGTGGAGACAGTGGTAGTGAAGGAGGTGGTGGAGGTGATGGAAGTGGTGGTGTTGGTGGAAGTGGTGTAGGTGGTTTAGGTGGTAGATCTGGTTGTGTTGGTAAGTGTGTTGGAGTTGTTGGAGATGGGGGATGTGGTTAAAGTGGTGGTGATGGTGGAAGTGGTGCAGGTGATGCAGATCGTGGAGTTGGGGGAGGTGGGGAGGCTGTGGAGGTGGATGAATTGAAGGAGTTGTTCGAGATGGTTGTAGTGAAGGAGATGGTGAAGTTGTTGAGGTGGTGGAGTTGATGAAACTTGTGGAGGTGGTGGAAGTAGTTGAGGTGGTGGAGGTGGTAGAAGTGGTTGAGTTGGTGGCGTTGGTGGAGGCAGCGGAGGTGGAGGAGATGGTGGATGTGGTGCAGGTTGTTGAGGTGCTGGAATTGGTGGTGTTGGAGTCGGTGGAGGTGGTGGAGTTTTTGGAGGTGGTGCAGAGGGTTGAGGTGGTGGAATTGGTGGAGGTGTTGGAGATGGTGGAGGTGGGGAATTTGGTGGAGGTGGAGGAAAGAGTGGAGATAATGGAGTTGCTGGAGGTTTTGGGGGTCGTGGAGGTGGTGGAGGTGGTAAAGTAGGTGGAGGTGGAGTTGGTGGAGATAGTGGTAGTTGAGGAGTTGGTGGAGGTGAGTTAGCAGAGGTGGTTATAGTGGCGGAGTTCGTCGGAGGCAGTGAATGTGGTTGAGGTAGTGGAGGTGATGGAAGTGGTGGAGTTGGTGGAGGTGATTGAGTTGGTGGAGGTGGTGGAGGTGGTGGAGTTGGCGGAGCTTTTGGGGATGGTGGAGTTGTCGCAGTTGGTTGAGGTGCTGGAACTAATGGAGGTGCTGGATATGGTGGCGGTGGTGAAGTTGGTGGAGGTGGTGGAAAAAGTGGAGGTGCTGGAGGTGCTGGAGGTTTTGGGAGTTGTGGAGGTGGTGGAAGTATTTGAGGTGGTGGAGGTGGTAGAAGTGGTTGAGTTGGTGGCGTTGGTGGAGGCAGCGGAGGTGGAGGAGATGGTGGATGTGGTGCAGGTTGTTGAGGTGCTGGAATTGGTGGTGTTGGAGTCGGTGGAGGTGGTGGAGTTTTTGGAGGTGGTGCAGAGGGTTGAGGTGGTGGAATTGGTGGAGGTGTTGGAGATGGTGGAGGTGGGGAATTTGGTGGAGGTGGAGGAAAGAGTGGAGATAATGGAGTTGCTGGAGGTTTTGGGGGTTGTGGAGGTGGTGGAGGTTGTAAAGTCGGTGGAGGTGGAGTTGGTGGAGATAGTGGTAGTTGAGGAGTTGGTGGAGGTGAGTTAGCAGAGGTGGTTATAGTGGCGGAGTTCGTCGGAGGCAGTGAATGTGGTTGAGGTAGTGGAGGTGATGGAAGTGGTGGAGTTGGTGGAGGTGATTGAGTTGGTGGAGGTGGTGGAGGTGGTGGAGTTGGCGGAGCTTTTGGGGATGGTGGAGTTGTCGCAGTTGGTTGAGGGGCTGGAACTAATGGAGGTGCTGGATATGGTGGCGGTGGTGAAGTTGGTGGAGGTGGTGGAAGTAGTGGAGGTGCTGGAGGTGCTGGAGGTTTTGGGAGTTGTGGAGGTGGTGGAGGTGGTAAAGGAGGTGGAGTTGGTGGAGATAGTTGTAGTGGAGGAGGTGGTGGAGGTGATGGAAGTGGTGGTGTTGGTGAAAGTTGGTGGAGGTGGTTGAGGTGGTGGAATTGGTGGAAGTGTTGGAGTTGGTGGAGATGGTGGAGGTGCTGGAGGTGCTGGATGTGTTGGGGGTTGTGGAGGCGGTGCAGATGTTAAAGGTGGTGGAGGTGGTGGAGTAGCTGGTGGATGTGGTGAAGGTGGTGGAGTTGGTGAAGCTTGTGGAGGTGCTGGAGTTGGTGGTGTTGGAGATGGTGGAGGTGGTGAAGTTGGTGGAGGTGGTGGAAGAATCGCAGGTGTTGGAGGTGCTGGAGGTGTTGGGGTTGTGGAGGGTGTGGAGGTGGTAAAGGCGGTGGAGGTGGAGTTGGTGGAGATAGTGGTAGTGGAAGAGGTGGTGGAGGTGAGTTAGTAGAGGTGGTTATAGTGGCGGAGTTCGCGGGGGCAGTGAAGGTGGTTGAGGTATTGGAGGTGATGGAAGTGGTGGGGTTGGTGGAGGTCATTGAGTTGGTGGAGGTGGTGGAAGTGGAGGAGGTTTTGGAGTTGGTGGAGGTATTGGAGTTGGTGGAGTTGATGCAGGTTGTTGAGGTGGAGGAATTGTTGGAGGTGCTGGAGATTGTGGAGTTGGTGAATGTGGTGGAAGTAGTGGAGGTACTGGAGGTTTTGGGAGTTGTGGATGTGGTGCAGAGGGTAAAGGAGTTGGAATTGGTGGAGATAGTTGTAGTGGAGGAGGTGGCGGTGGTGAAAGAATTGGTGGTGTTGGTGGAAGTTGGTGGAGGTGGTTGAGGTGGTTGAGTTGGTGGAATTGGTGGAAGTGTTGGAGATGGTGGAGATGGAGGAGGTGCTGGAGGTGCTGGAGGTGTTGGGGGTTGTGGAGGCGGTGGAGGTGGTGGAGTTGGCGGAGATAGTGGTAGTGAGGGAGGTGCTGGAGGTCATGGCAGTGGTGGTGTTGGTGGAAGTTGATGGAGGTGGTGGAGGTGGTTGAGGTGTTGGAGATGGTAGAGGCGGTGAAGTCGCTGGAGCTGGTGGAATTAGTGGAGGTGCTGGATGTGTTGGGGGTTGTGGAGGCGGTGCAGGTGTTAAAGGTGGTGGAGGTGGTGGAGTAGGTGATGGATGTGGTGAAGGTTATGGAGTCGGTGAAGCTTGTGGAGGTGCTGGAATTGGTGGTGTTTAAGTCGGTGGAGGGGGTGGAGTTGGTGGAGGTGTTGCAGTTGGTTGAGGTGGTGGAATTGGTGGAGGTGTTGGAGATGGTGGAGGTGGTGAATTTGATGGAGGTGGTGGAAGAATCGCAGGTGCTGGAGGTGCTGGATGTGCTCGGGTTGTGGAGTGTGTGGAGGTGGAGTTGGTGAAGATAGTGGTAGTGGAAGAGGTGGTGGAGGTGAGTTAGTAGAGGTGGTTATAGTGGCGGAGTTCGTGGGGCAGTGAAGGTGGTTGAGGTATTGGAGGTGATGGAAGTGGTGGGGTTGGTGGAGGTGATTGAGTTGGTGGAGGTGGTGGAAGTGGTAGAGTTGGGGGAGTTTTTGGGGATGGTGGAGTTGTCGCAGTTGGTTGAGGCGCTGGAACTAATGGAGGTGCTGGATATGGTGGCGGTGGTGAAGTTGGTGGAGGTGGTGGAAGTAGTGGAGGTGCTGGAGGTGCTGGAGGTTTTGGGAGTTGTGGAGGTGGTGGAGGTGGTAAAGGAGGTGGAGTTGGTGGAGATAGTTGTAGTGGAGGAGGTGGTGGAGGCGAAAGAAGTTTTGGAGGTGTTGTGGGTTGTGGAGGCGGTGGAGGTGGTAAAGGCGGTGGAGGTGGTGGAGTTGGCGGGGTTAGTGGCAGCGAGGGAGGTTGTGGAGGTGATGGAAGTGGTGGTGTTGGTGGAGGTGGTTGAGGTGGTTGAAGTGTTGGAGTTGGTGGAGGCGGTGGAGTTGCTGCAGGTGGTGGAATTAGTGGAGGTGCTAGAGATGTTGGGAGTTGTGGCGGCGGTGGAGGTGTTAAAGGTGGCGGAGGTGGTGGATTAGGTGGAGACAGTGGTAATGAAGGAGGTGGTGGAGGTGATGGAAGTGGTGGTGTTGGTGGAAGTGGTGTAGGCGGTTTAGGTGGTAGATCTGGTTGTGTTGGTAAATGTGTTGGAGTTGGTGGAGGTGGTTGAGTTGGTGGAGATGGGGGAGGTGGGGAGGCTGTGGAGGTGGATGAATTGAAGGAGTTGCTGGAGAGGGTTGTAGTGAAGGTGGTGAGATGCTGAAGTGGTGGAGGTGGTGGAGTTGGTGGAGGCAGCGGAGGTGGAGGAGATGGTGGATGTGGTGCAGGTTGTTGAGGTGCTGGAATTGGTGGTGTTGGAGTCGGATGAGGTGGTGGAGTTTGTGGAGGTGGTGCAGCTGGTTGAGGTGGTGGAATTGTTGGAGGTGTTGGAGGTGGTGGAAGTAGTTGAGGTGTTGGAGGTGGTAGAAGTGGTTGAGTTTGTGGTGTTGCTGGAGGCAGCGGAGGTGGAGGAGATGGTGGACGTGGTGCAGGTTGTTGAGGTGCTGGAATTGGTGGTGTTGGAGTCGGATGAGGTGTTGGAGTTTGTGGAGGTGATGCAGGTGGTTGAGGTGGTGGAATTGGTGGAGGTGTTGGAGATGGTGGAGGTGGGGAATTTGGTGGAGGTGGTGGAAAGAGTGGAGATGCTGGAGGTGCTGGAGGTTTTGGGGTTGTGGAGGTGGTGGAGGTGGTAAAGTCCGTGGACGTGGTGTTGGTAGAGATAGTGGTAGTTGAGGAGTTGGTGGAGGTGAGTTAGTAGAGGTGGTTATAGTGGCGGAGTTCGTGGAGGCAGTGAAGTTGGTTGAGGTAGTGGAGGTGATGGAAGTGGTGGAGTTGGTGGAGGTGATTGAGTTGGTGGAGGTGGTGGAGGTGGTGGAGTTGGCGGAACTATTGGGGATGGTGGAGTTGTCGCAGTTGGTTGAGGTGCTGGAATTAATGGAGGTGCTGGATATGGTGGCGGTGGTGAAGTTGGTGGAGGTGGTGGAAGTAGTGGAGGTGCTGGAGGTGCTGGAGGTTTTGGGAGTTGTGGAGGTGGTGGAGGTGGTAAAGGAGGTGGAGTTGGTGGAGATAGTTGTAGTGGAGGAGGTGGTGGAGGCGAAAGAACTGGTGGTGTTGGTGGAAGTTGGTGGAGGTGGTTGAGGTGGTTCAGGTGGTGGAATTGGTGGAGATGTTGGAGGTGTTGTGGGTTGTGGAGGCGGTGGAGGTGGTAAAGGCGGTGGAGGTGGTGGAGTTGGCGGGGTTAGTGGCAGCGAGGGAGGTTGTGGAGGTGATGGAAGTGGTGGTGTTGGTGGATGTGGTTGAGGTGGTTGAAGTGTTGGAGTTGGTGGAGGCGGTGGAGTTGCTGCAGGTGGTGGAATTAGTGGAGGTGCTAGAGGTGTTGGGAGTTGTGGCGGCGGTGGAGGTGTTAAAGGTGGCGGAGGTGGTGGATTAGGTGGAGACAGTGGTAATGAAGGAGGTGGTGGAGGTGATGGAAGTGGTGGTGTTGGTGGAAGTGGTGTAGGCGGTTTAGGTGGTAGATCTGGTTGTGTTGGTAAATGTGTTGGATTTGGTGGAGGTGGTTGAGTTGGTGGAGATGGGGGAGGTGGGGAGGCTGTGGAGGTGGATGAATTGAAGGAGTTGGTGGAGAGGGTTGTAGTGAAGGTGGTGAGATGCTGAAGTGGTGGAGGTGGTGGAGTTGGTGGAGGCAGCGGAGGTGGAGGAGATGGTGGATGTGGTGCAGGTTGTTGAGGTGCTGGAATTGGTGGTGTTGGAGTCGGATGAGGTGGTGGAGTTTGTGGAGGTGGTGCAGCTGGTTGAGGTGGTGGAATTGTTGGAGGTGTTGGAGGTGGTGGAAGTAGTTGAGGTGTTGGAGGTGGTAGAAGTGGTTGAGTTTGTGGTGTTGGTGGAGGCAGCGGAGGTGGAGGAGATGGTGGACGTGGTGCAGGTTGTTGAGGTGCTGGAATTGGTGGTGTTGGAGTCGGATGAGGTGGTGGAGTTTGTGGAGGTGATGCAGGTGGTTGAGGTGGTGGAATTGGTGGAGGTGTTGGAGATGGTGGAGGTGGGGAATTTGGTGGAGGTGGTGGAAAGAGTGGAGATGCTGGATATGGTGGCGGTGGTGAAGTTGGTGGAGGTGGTGGAAGTGGTAGAGGTGCTCGAGGTACTGGAGGTTTTGGGAGTTGTGGAGGTGGTGGAGGTGGTAAAGGAGGTGGAGTTGTTGGAGATAGTTGTAGTGGAGGAGGTGGTGGAGGTGATGGAAGTGGTGGTGTTGGTGAAAATTGTTGGAGGTGGTTGAGGTGGTGGAATTGGTGGAAGTGTTTGAGTTGGTAGAGGTGGTGGAGGTGCTGGAGGTGCTGGAGGTGTTGGGGGTTGTGGAGGCGGTGGAAAAGGTAAAGGCGGTGGAGGCGGTGGAGTTGGCGGAGATAGTGGTAGTGAGGGAGGTGGTGGAGGTGATGGAAGTGGTGGTGTTGGTGGAAGTTGGTGGAGTTGGTGGAGGTGGTTGAGGTGTTGGAGATGGTGGAGGCGGTGAAGTCGCTGGAGGTGGTGGAATTATTGGAGGTGCTGGATGTGTTGGGGGTTGTGGAGGCGGTGCAGGTGTTAAAGGTGGTGGAGGTGGTGGAGTTGGTGGTGGATGTTGTGAAGGTGGCGGAGTTGGTGAAGCTTGTGGAGGTGCTGGAATTGGTGGTGTTGGAGTCGGTGGAGGTGGTGGAGTTGGTGGAGGTAGTGCAGATGGTGGAGGTGGTGGAGGTGGTTGAGGTGTTGGAGATGGTGGAGGCGGTGAAGTCGCTGGAGGTGTTGGAATTAGTGGAGGTGCTGGATGTGTTGGGGTTGTGGAGGCGGTGCAGTTGTTAAAGGTGGTGGAGGTGAGTGTGTTA
Source organism: Convolutriloba macropyga (assembly GCF_964194025.1). Lineage (NCBI taxonomy): Eukaryota > Metazoa > Xenacoelomorpha > Acoela > Convolutidae > Convolutriloba > Convolutriloba macropyga. The sequence continues at coordinate 51,448,101 of NC_134468.1, forward strand.
GAGGTGGTGGAGGTGGTGGAGGTATTGGAGGTGGTGGAGGTGTTGGAGGTGGCAAAGGTGATGGAGGTGGTGGAGTTGTTGGAGATGGTGGATGTGATTGAAGTGGTGGAGATTGTGGAAGTTTTGGAGGTGATGCAGGTCGTGGAGTTTGTGGATGTGGGGGAGGCAGTGGAGGTGGTTGAAGCGAAGGAGTTGTTGGAGATGGTTGCAGTGGAGGAGATGTTGAAGTGGTGGAGGTGGCGGAGTGGGTGGAGGTGGTGGAGTTGGTTAAGGTGGTGGAGATTGTTGGAGTTGGTGGAGGTGGTGGAGTTGGTGGAGGTGATGGAGGTGGTTGGGTTGGTGGAGATGATGGATGTGATTGAAGTGGAGGAGATGCTGAAGTGGTGGAGGTGGTGGAGTTGGTGGAGGCAGCGGAGGTGGAGGAGATGGTGGACGTGGTGCAGGTTGTTGAGATGCTGGAATTGGTGGTGTTGGAGTCGGATGAGGTGGTGGAGTTTGTGGAGGTGATGCAGGTGGTTGAGGTGGTGGAATTGGTGGAGGTGTTGGAGATGGTGGAGGTGGGGAATTTGGTGGAGGTGGTGGAAAGAGTGGAGATGCTGGAGGTGCTGGAGGTTTTGGGGTTGTGGAGGTGGTGGAGGTGGTAAAATCCGTGGAGGTGGAGTTGGTAGAGATAGTGGTAGTTGAGGAGTTGGTGGAGGTGAGTTAGTAAAGGTGGTTATAGTGGCTGAGTTCGTGGTGGCAGTGAAGGTGGTTGTGGTAGTGGAGGTGATGGAAGTGGTGGAGTTGGTAGAGGTGATTGAGTTGGTGGAGGTGGTGGAGGTGGTGGAGTTGGCGGAGCCATTGGGTATGGTGGAGTTGTCGCAGTTGGTTGAGGTGCTGGAATTAATGGAGGTGCTGGATATGGTGGCGGTGGTGAAGTTGGTGGAGGTGGTGGAAGTAGTGGAGGTGCTCGAGGTGCTGGAGGTTTTGGGAGTTGTGGAGGTGGTGGAGGTGGTAAAGGAGGTGGAGTTGTTGGAGATAGTTGTAGTGGAGGAGGTGGTGGAGGTGATGGAAGTGGTGGTGTTGGTGAAAGTTGGTGGAGGTGGTTGAGGTGGTGGAATTGGTGGAAGTGTTTGAGTTGGTGGAGGTGGTGGAGGTGCTGGAGGTGCTGGAGGTGTTGGGGTTGTGGAGGCGGTGGAAAACGTAAAGGCGGTGGAGGTGGTGGAGTTGGCGGAGATAGTGGTAGTGAGGGAGGTGGTGGAGGTGGTGGAGGTGGTTGAGGTGTTGGAGATGGTGGAGGCGGTGAAGTCGCTGGAGGTGTTGGAATTAGTGGAGGTGCTGGATGTGTTGGGGTTGTGGAGGCGGTGCAGGTGTTAAAGGTGGTTGAGGTGAGTGTGTTGGAGGTGGCAAAGGTGATGGAGGTAGTGGAGTTGTTGGAGATGGTGGATGTGATTGAAGTGGTGGAGATTGTGGAAGTGGTGGAGGTGATGCAGGTCGTGGTGTTGATGGATGTGGGGGAGGCAGTGGAGGGGTTTGAAGCGAAGGAGTTGTTGGATATGGTTGCAGTGGAGGAGATGTCGAAGTGGTGGAGGTTGCGGAGTGGGTGGAGGTGATGGAGTTGGTTAAGGTGGTGGAGATTGTTGGAGTTGGTGGAGGTGGTGGAGTTGGTGGAGGTGCTGGAGGTGGTTGGGTTGGTGGAGATGATGGTTTTGATTGAAGTGGTGGAGATTGTGGAAGTGTTGGAGGTGATGCAGGTCGTGGAGTTGGTGGATGAGGGGGAGGCAGTGGAGGTGGTTGAAGCGAAGGAGTTGTAGGAGATGGTTGCAGTGGAGGAGATGCTGAAGTGGTGGAGGTGGCGGAGTGGGTGGAGGTGGTGGAGTTCTTTAAGGTGGTGGAGATTGTTGGAGTTGGTGGAGGTGGTGGAGTTGGTGGAGGTGCTGGAGGTGGTTGGGTTGGTGGAGATGATGGAGGCGGTGAAGTTGATGGAGGTGGTGGAAGTAGTGGAGGTTCTGGAGGTGGTGGAAGTAGTGGAGGTGCTGGAGGTGTTGGGGGTTGTGGAGGTGGTGGAGTTGGTGGATATAGTGGTAGTGGAAGAGATGGTGGAGGTGATGGAAGTGGTGGTGTTGGTGGAAGTTGGTGGAAGTAGTTGAAGAGGATGAGGTGGTGGAATTGGCGGAGGAGGTTGGTGGAGTTGGTGGAGGTGGTGGAGGCGGTGTAGGTGGTGGATCCGGTTGTGTCCGTAAGTGTGTTGGAGGTGGTAAAGGTGATGGATGTGTTGGAGTTGGCGGAGACAGTCGTAGTGGAGGAGGTGGTGATGTGATGGAAGTGGTGTTGTTGATGTAAGTTGGTGGAGGTGGTGGCGATGGTTGAGGAGGTGGAGTTGGTGGAGATGGTTGTAGTGGAGGAGATGGTAGAAGTGGTGAAGGTGATGCAGGTCGTGGAGTTGGTTGAGATGGTGGTTGCGATGAAATTGCTGGAGGTGGTGGAATTAGTGGATGTGCTGGAGGTGTTGGATGTTGTGGAGGTGGTTGAGGTGTTAAAGGTGGTGGAGGTGCTGGAGTCAGTCGAGATAGTGGTAGTGGAGGAGTTGGTGGAGGTGATGGAATTGTTGGTGTTGATGGGAGTAGTGGAGGTGGTGTAGGTGGTGGGGGTGGTGGAGGTGTTAAAGGTGATGGAGGTGGTGGAGTTGGTGGAGATGGTGTTAGAGCAGGAGGCTGTGGAATTGGTGTAGGTGTTGGAGTTAGTGGAAGTGGTGGCGTTGATGGAAGTTAGTGGAGGTGGCGGAGGTGGTTGAGGAGATGGAGTTGGTGGAGATGGTTGTAGTGGAGGAGATGGTGAAAATGGTGGAGGTGATGCAGGTCGAAGAGTTGGTGGATGCGTTTGAGTTGGTGGAGGTGGTGGAGTTGGTGGAGGTGGTGAAGTTGTTGGAGGTGGTGGAGGTGGTTGAGGTGGTTGAGATGGTGGAGGTGGAGTTGGTGGAGTTGGTGGAGGTGGTTGAAGTGGTGGAGTTGGTGGAGATGGTTGTAGTGGGGGAGATGGTGGAAGTTGTGGTGTTGGTGTAAGTTGGTGGAGGTGGTGGAGGTGGTTGAGTTGGTGGAGATGGTGGATGTGGTTGAAGTGGTGGAGATGGTGGAAGTGGTGGAGGTGATGCAGGTCGTGGAGTTGGTGGAGGTGGGGGATACAGTGGAGGTGGTTGAAGAGAAGGAGTTGTTGGAGATGGTTGTAGTGGAGGAGATGCTGAAGTGGTGGAGGTGGTGGAGATGGTGGATGTGGTGGATTTGGTTGAGGTGGAGTTGGTGGAGATGGTTGTAGTGGAGGAGATGGTGAAAGTGGTGGAGGTGATGCAGGTCTTAGAGTTGGTGGATGTGTTGGAGTTGGTGGAGGTGGTGGAGTTGGTGGAGGTGGTGAAGTTGTTGGAGGTGGTGGAGGTGGTTGAGGTGGTGGAGATGGTGGAGGTGGAGTTGGTGGAGTTGGTGGAGGTGGTTGAAGTGGTGGAGTTGATTGAGATGGTTGTAGTGGAGGAGACGGTGGAAGTGATGGTGTGGAAGTTGTTGGAGCTGGTTGAGGTGTGAGGTGGTTGAGGTGGTAGAATTGGTGGAGGTGTTAGAGTTGGTGGAGGTGGTGGTGTTGGTGGAGGTGCTGGAGGTGGTTGGGTTGGTGGAGATGATGGAGGCGGTGAAGTTGATGGAGGTGGTGGAAAGAGTGGAGGTTCTGGAGGTGGTGGAAGTAGTGGAGGTGCTGGAGGTGTTGGGGGTTGTGGAGGTGGTGGAGTTGGTGGATATAGTGGTAGTGGCAGAGATGGTGGAGGTGATGGAAGTGGTGGTGTTGGTGGAAATTGGTGGAAGTAGTTGAAGTGGATGAGGTGGTGGAATTGGCGGAGGAGGTTGGTGGAGTTGGTGGAGATGGTTGAGGTGGCGGAGGTGGTGGAGTTGGCGAGATACTGGTAGTGGAAGAGTTGGTGGAGGTGATGGAAGTGGTGTTGTTGATGTAAGTTGGTGGAGGTGGTGGCGATGGTTGAGGAGGTGGAGTTGGTGGAGATGGTGGTTGCGATGAAATTGCTGGAGGTGGTGGAATTAGTGGATGTGCTGGAGGTGTTGGATGTTGTGGAGGTGGTGGAGGTGCTGGAGTCAGTGGAGATAGTGGTAGTGGAGGAGGCGGTGGAGGTGATGGAATTGTTGGTATTGATGGGAGTGGTGGAGGCAGTGTAGGTGGTGGGGGTGGTGGAGGTGTTAAAGGTGATGGAGGTGGTGGAGTTGGTGGAGATGGTAATAGAGCAGGAGGCTGTGGAGTTGGTGTAGGTGTTGGAGTTAGTGGAGGTGGCGGAGGTGGTTGAGGAGATGGAGTTGGTGGAGATGGTTGTAGTGGAGGAGATGGTGAAAGTGGTGGAGGTGATGCAGGTCGAAGAGTTGGTGGATGTGTTGGAGTTGGTGGAGGTGGTGGAGTTGGTGGAGGTGGTGAAGTTGTTGGAGGTGGTGGAGGTGGAGTTGGTGGAGTTGGTGGAGGTGGTTGAAGTGGTGGAGTTGGTGGAGATGGTTGTAGTGGAGGAGATGGTGGAAGTGATGGTGTGGAAGTTGTTGGAGGTGGTTGAGGTGTGAGGTGGTTGAGGTGGTAGAATTGGTGGAGGTGTTAGAGTTGGTGGAGGTGGTGGTGTTGGTGGAGGTGGTGGAGGTGGTTGAGGTGGTGGAGATGGTGGAGGCGGTGAAGTTTCTGGAGGTAGTGGAAGTAGTGGAGGTGCTGGAGGTGGTGATGGTGGAGTTGGTGCAGCTGATGGAGGTGGTCGAAGTGATGGAGATGGTTGTAGTGGGGGAGATGGTGGAAGTTGTGGTGTTGGTGTAAGTTGGTGGAGGTGGTGGAGGTGGTTGAGTTGGTGGAGATGGTGGATGTGGTTGAAGTGGTGGAGATGGTGGAAGTGTTGGAGGTGATGCAGGTCGTGGAGTTGGTGGATGTTGGGGATACAGTGGAGGTGGTTGAAGAGAAGGAGTTGTTGGAGATGGTTGCAGTGGAGGAGATGCTGAAGTGGTGGAGGTGGTGGAGATGGTGGAGGTGGTGGATTTGGTTGAGGTGGAGTTGGTGGAGATGGTTGTAGTGGAGGAGATGGTGAAAGTGGTGGAGGTGATGCAGGTCGTAGAGTTGGTGGATGTGTTGGAGTTGGTGGAGGTGGTGAAGTTGTTGGAGGTGGTGGAGGTGGTTGGGTTGGTGGAGATGATGGAGGCGGTGAAGTTGATGGAGGTGGTGGAAGGAGTGGAGTTTCTGGAGGTGGTGGAAGTAGTGGAGGTGCTGGAGGTGTTGGGGGTTGTGGAGGTGGTGGAGTTGGTGGATATAGTGGTAGTGGCAGAGATGGTGGAGGTGATGGAAGTGGTGGTGTTGGTGGAAGTTGGTGGAAGTAGTTGAAGTGGATGAGGTGGTGGAATTGGCGGAGGAGGTTGGTGGAGTTGATGGAGATGGTTGAGGTGGCGGAGGTGGTGGAGTTGGCGAGATACTGGTAGTGGAAGAGTTGGTGGAGGTGATGGAAGTGGTGTTGTTGATGTAAGTTGGTGGAGGTGGTGGCGATGGTTGAGGAGGTGGAGTTGGTGGAGATGGTGGTTGCGATGAAATTGCTGGAGGTGATGGAATTAGTGGATGTGCTGGAGGTGTTGGATGTTGTGGAGGTGGTGGAGGTGCTGGAGTCAGTGGAGATAGTGGTAGTGGAGGAGGTGGTGGAGGTGATGGAATTGTTGGTGTTGACGGGAGTGGTGGAGGCAGTGTAGGTGGTGGGGGTGGTGGAGGTGTTAAAGGTGATGGAGGTGGTGGAGTTGGTGGAGATGGTAATAGAGCAGGAGGCTGTGGAATTGGTGTAGGTGTTGGAGTTAGTGAAGGTGGCGGAGGTGGTTGAGGAGATGGAGTTGGTGGAGATGGTTGTAGTGGAGGAGATGGTGAAAGTGGTGGAGGTGATGCAGGTCGAAGAGTTGGTGGATGTGTTGGAGTTGGTGGAGGTGGTGGAGTTGGTGGAGGTGGTGAAGTTGTTGGAGGTGGTGGAGGTGGTTGAGGTGGTGGAAATGGTGGAGGTGGAGTTGGTGGAGGTGGTTGAAGTGGTGGAGTTGGTGGAGATGGTTGTAGTGGAGGAGATGGTGGAAGTGATGGTGTGGGAGTTGTTGGAGGTGGTTGAGGTGTGAGGTGGTTGAGGTGGTAGAATTGGTGGAGGTGTTAGAGTTGGTGGAGGTGGTGGAGATGGTGGAGATGGTGGATGTGGTTGAAGTGTTGGAGATGGTGGAAGTGGTGGAGGTGATGCAGGTCGTGGAGTTGATGGAGGTGGGGGATAGAGTGGAGGTGGTTGAAGAGAAGGAGTTGTTGGAGATGGTTGTAGTGGAGGAGATGCTGAAGTGGTGGAGGTGGTGGAGATGGTGGCGGTGGTGGATTTGGTTGAGGTGGAGTTGGTGGAGATGGTTGTAGTGGAGGAGATGGTGAAAGTGGTGAAGGTGATGCAGGTCATAGAGTTGGTGGATGTGTTGGAGTTGGTGGAGGTGGTGGAGTTGGTGGAGGTGGTGAAGTTGTTGGAGGTGGTGGAGGTGGTTGGGTTGGTGGAGGTTCTGGAGGTGGTGGAAGTAGTGGAGGTGCTGGAGGTGTTGGGGGTTGTGGAGGTGGTGGATTTGGTGGATATAGTGGTAGTGGCAGAGATGGTGGAGGTGATGGAAGTGGTGGTGTTGGTGGAAGTTGGTGGAAGTAGTTGAAGTGGATGAGGTGGTGGAATTGGCGGAGGAGGTTGGTGGAGTTGGTGGAGATGGTTGAGGTGGCGGAGGTGGTGGAGTTGGCGAGATACTGGTAGTGGAAGAGTTGGTGGAGGTGATGGAAGTGGTGTTGTTGATGTAAGTTGGTGGAGGTGGTGGCGATGGTTGAGGAGGTGGAGTTGGTGGAGATGGTGGTTGCGATGAAATTGCTGGAGGTGGTGGAATTAGTGGATGTGCTGGAGGTGTTGGATGTTGTGGAGGTGGTGGAGGTGCTGGAGTCAGTGGAGATAGTGGTAGTGGAGGAGGTGGTGGAGGTGATGGAATTGTTGGTGTTGATGGGAGTGGTGGAGGCAGTGTAGGTGGTGGGGGTGGTGGAGGTGTTAAAGGTGATGGAGGTGGTGGAGTTGGTGGAGATGGTAATAGAGCAGGAGGCTGTGGAATTGGTGTAGGTGTTGGAGTTGGTGGAGGTGGTGGAGGCGGTGTAGTTGGTGGATCCGGTTGTGTCCGTAAGTGTGTTGGAGATGGTAAAGGTGATGGATGTGGTGGAGTTGGCGGAGACAGTGGTAGTGGAGGAGGTGGTGATGTGATGGAAGTGGTCGTGTTGGTGGAAGTTAGTGGAGGTGGCGGAGGTGGTTGAGGAGGTGGAGTTGGTGGAGATGGTTGTAGTGGAGGAGATGGTGAATGTGGTGGAGGTGATGCAGGTCGTAGAGTTGGTGGATGTGTTGGAGTTGGTGGAGGTGGTGGAGTTGGTGGAGGTGGTGGAGTTTCTGGAGGTGGTGGAGGTGGTTGAGGTGGTGGAGATGGTGGAGATGGTTGTAATGGAGGAGATGGTGGAAGTGATGGTGTGGAAGTTGTTGGAGGTGGTTGAGGTGTGAGGTGGTTGAGGTGGTAGAATTGGTGGAGGTGTTAGAGTTGGTGGAAGTGGTGGTGTTGGTGGAGGTGGTGGAGTTGGTTGAGGTGGTGGAGTTGGTGGAGATGGTTGTAATGGAGGAGATGGTGGAAGTGATGCTGTGGACGTTGTTGGAGGTGGTTGAGGTGTGAGGTGGTTGAGGTGGTAGAATTGGTGGAGGTGTTAGAGTTGGTGGAAGTGGTGGTGTTGGTGGAGGTGGTGGAGGTGGTTGAGTTGGTTGAAGTGGTGGAGTTGGTGGAGATGGTTGTAATGGAGGAGATGGTGGAAGTGATGGTGTGGAAGTTGTTGGAGGTGGTTGAGGTGTGAGGTGGTTGAGGTGGTAGAATTGGTGGAGGTGTTAGAGTTGGTGGAAGTGGTGGTGTTGGTGGAGGTGGTGGAGGTGGTTGAGGTGGTGGAGATGGTGGAGGCGGTGAAGTTTCTGGAGGTAGTGGAAGTAGTGGAGGTGCTGGAGGTGGTGATGGTGGAGATGGTGGATGTGGTTGAAGTGGTGGAGATGGTCGAAGTGGTGGAAGTGATGCAGGTCGTGTAGTTGGTGCAGGTGGGGGAGGCAGTGGAGGTGGTTGAAGCGAAGGAGTTGTTGGAGATGGTTGTAGTGGAGGAGATACTGAAGTGGTGGAGGTGATGCAGGTCGTAGAGTTGGTAGAGGTGTTGGATTTGGTGGAGATGGTGGAGTTTGTGGAGGTGGTGGAGGTGGTTGAGGTGGTGGAGATGGTGGAGGTGAAGTTGGAGGAGTTGGTGGAGGTGGTTGAAGTGATGGCGTTGTGGAGATGGTTGTAGTGGAGGCGATGGTGGAAGTGATGGCGGTGGAAGTTGGTGGAGGCAGTGGAGGTGATTGAGGTGGTGGAGATGGTGGAGGTAGAGTTGGTGGAGTTGGTGGAGGTGGTTGAAGTTGTGCAGTTGGTGGAGGTGTTAGAGTTGGTGGAAGTGGTGGTGTTGGTGGAGGTGGTGGAGGTGGTTGAGGTGGTGGAGTTGGTGGAGATGGTTGTAATGGAGGAGATGGTGGAAGTGATGTTGTGGAAGTTGTTGGAGGTGGTTGAGTTGTGAGGTGGTTGAGGTGGTAGAATTGGTGGAGGTGTTAGAGTTGGTGGAAGTGGTGGTGTTGGTGGAGGTGGTGGAGGTGGTTGAGGTGGTGGAGCTGGTGGAGATGGTTGTAATGGAGGAGATGGTGGAAGTGATGTTGTGGAAGTTGTTGGAGGTGGTTGAGGTGTGAGGTGGTTGAGGTGGTAGAATTGGTGGAGGTGTTAGAGTTGGTGGAAGTGGTGGTGTTGGTGGAGGTGGTGGAGCTGGTTGAGGTGGTTGAAGTGGTGGAGTTGGTGGAGATGGTTGTAATGGAGGAGATGGTGGAAGTGATGGTGTGGAAGTTGTTGGAGGTGGTTGAGGTGTGAGGTGGTTGAGGTGGTAGAATTGGTGGAGGTGTTAGAGTTGGTGGAAGTGTAGGTGTTGGTGGAGGTGGTGGAGGTGGTTGAGGTGGTGGAGATGGTGGAGGCGGTGAAGTTTCTGGAGGTAGTGGAAGTAGTGGAGGTGCTGGAGGTGGTGATGGTGGAGAAGGTGGATTTGTTTGAAGTGGTGGAGATGGTCGAAGTGGTGGAAGTGATGCAGGTCGTGTAGTTGGTGCAGGTGGGGGAGGCAGTGAAGGTGGTTGAAGCGAAGGAGTTGTTGGAGATGGTTGTAGTGGAGGAGATACTGAAGTGGTGGAGGTGATGCAGGTCGTAGAGTTGGTAGAGGTGTTGGATTTGGTGGAGATGGTGGAGTTTGTGGAGGTGGTGGAGGTGGTTGAGGTGGTGAAGATGGTGGAGGTGGAGTTGGAGGAGTTGGTGGAGGTGGTTGAAGTGATGGCGTTGGTGGAGATGGTTGTAGTGGAGGCGATGGTGGAAGTGATGGCGGTGGAAGTTGGTGGAGGCAGTGGAGGTGATTGAGGTGGTGGAGATGGTGGAGGTAGAGTTGGTGGAGTTGGTGGCGGTGGTTGAAGTTGTGCAGTTGGTGGAGGTGTTAGAGTTGGGGGAGTTGGTGGAGGTGTTAGAGTTGGTGGAGTTGGTGGCGCTGGTGGAGTTGGTTGGAGATATTTGTAGTGGAGGAGAAGCTGAAGTGGTGGAGTTGGTGGAGTTGGTGGAGTTGGTGGAGATGGTTGAGGTGGAGTTGTGGTGCAGGTTGTTGAGGTGCTGGAATTGGTGGTGTTGGAGTTGTCGGAGGTGGTGTAGTTGGTGGAGGTGTGGAGGTGGTTGAGGTGTTGGAATTGGTGGAGGTGTTTGAGTTGGTGGAGGTGGTGGAGTTGATGGAGGTGCTGGAGGTGGTTGAGGTGGTGGAGATTGTGGAGGCGATGAAGTTGATTGAGGTGGTGGAAGCAATGGAGTTTCTGGTGGTGGTAGAAGTAGTGGAGGTATTGGAGGTGTGGGGGTTGTGGAGGTGGTGGAGGTGGTAAAGGTGGTGGAGGTGTTGGAGTTGGTGGAGATAGTGGTAGTGGAGCAGGTGGTGGATGTGATGGAAGTGCTGGTGCTGGTGGAAGTTGGTGGAGGTGGTGGAGATGGTTGGGGTGGTGGTATTGGAGGAGGTGCTGAAGGCGTTGGTGGTTGTGGAGGTGGTAAAGGCGTTGGAGGTGGTGGAGTTGGCGGAGATAGTGGTAGTGGAGGAGGTGCTTGAGGTGATGGAAGTGGTGGTGTTGGTGTAAGCTGGTGGAGGTGGTGGAGGTGTTTGAGGAGGTGGAGTTGGTGGAGATGGTTGTAGTGGAGGAGATGGTAGAAGTGATGAAGGTGATGCAGGCCGTGGAGTTCTTGGAGCTGGTGGAGGTGGTGGAGTTGGTGAAGTTGTTGGAGGTGCTGGAGGTGTTGGGGGTTGTGGAGGTGGTGGAGAAGGCGGAGATAGTGGTCGTGGAGGAAGTGGTTAAGGTGATGGAAGCGGTGGTGTTGTTGGAAGTTGGTGGAGGTGGATGAGGTGGTTGAGGAGGTGGAATTGGTGGAGGTGATGGAGTTGGTGGAGGTGGTGGTGTTGGTAGAAATGGTTGAGGTGGTTGAGGTGAAGTTGCTGGAGGTGGTGGAATTAGTGGAGGTCCTGGAGGTGTTGGAGGTTGTGGAGGTGGTGGAGGTGTTAAAGGTGGAGGAAGTGGTGGAGTCGGTGGAGATAGTGGTAGTGGAGGAGGTGGTGGAGGTGATGGAAGTGGTGGTGTTGGTGGAAGTGGTGGAGGCGGTGTAGATGGTGGATCCGGTGGTGTTGGTAAGTGTGTTGGATGTGGTGGAGGTGGTGAAGGTGGTGGGTTTGGTAGAGGTGGTAAAGGTGATGGAGGTGGTGGAGTTGGTGGAGATGGTGTTAGAGCAGGAGGCTGTGGAATTGGTGTAGGTGTTGGAGTTAGTGGAGGTGGTTGATGTGGTGGAGATGGTGGAGGTGGAGTTGGTGGAGGTGGAGTTGGTGGAGTAGGTGGAGGTGGTGGAAGTGGTGGAATTAGTGGAGATGGCTGTAGTGGAGGAGATGGTGGAAGTGATGGTGGTGGAAGTTGGTGGAGGTGGTAGAATAGGTGGAGTTGTTAGAGTTGGTGGTGCTGGTGGAGTTGGCGGAGTTGGTTGAGGTGGCGGAGATGGTGGAGGTGGTGGAGTTGGTGGAAGTGGTTGAAGTGGTAGAAAAGCAGGAAGTGGTGGAGGTGATGCAAGTCGTCGAGTTGTTGGAGGTGGTTGAAGTGGTGGAGTTGGTGGAGATGGTTGTAGTGGAGGAGATGGTGGAAGTGATGGTGGTTGAAGTTGGTGGAGGTGGTTGAGGTGGTTGATGTGGTAAAATTGGTGGAGGTGTTAGAGTTGGTGGAGGTGTTGGAGTTGGTGGAGGTGTTAGAGTTGGTGGAGGTGTTGGAGTTGGTGGAGGTGGTGGAGGTGATGGAAGTGTTGGTGATGGTGGAAGTTGGTGGAGGTAGTTGAGGTGGTGGAGGTGGTGGAATTGGAGGAGATAATGGTTTTGGAGGAGATGCCGGAGGTGTTGGGGGTTGTGGAGGTAGTAAAGGCGTTGGAGGTGGTGGAGTTGGCGGGGATAGTGGTAGTGGAGGAGGTGCTTGAGGTGATCGAAGTGGTGGCGTTGGTGTAAGTTGGTGGAGGTGGTGGAGGTGGTTGAGGAGGTTGAATTGGTGGTGGTGTTGGAGTTGGTGGAGGTGGTGGTGTTGGTGGAGGTGGTTGACGTGGTTGAGATGGTGGTTTCATTGAAGTTGCTGGAGGTGGTGGAATCAGTGGAGGTGTTGGAGGTTGTGGAGGTGGTGGAGGTGTTAAAGGTGGAGTTAGTGGAGTCGGTGGAGATAGTGGTAGAGGATGAAGTGGTGGAGGTGACGGAAGTGGTGATGTTGGTGGAGGTGGTTGAGGTGGTTGATGTGGTTGAGATGGTGGTTGCGTTGAAGTTGCTGGAGGTGGTGGAATTACTGGAGGTGCTGGAGGTGTTGGAGGTTGTGGAGGTGGTGGAAGTGTTAAAGGTGGAGGAGGTGGTGGAGTCGGTGGAGATAGTGGTAGAGGAGGTGCTGAAGGTGATGGAAGTGGTGGTGTTGGTGGAAGTTAGTGGAGGTGGCGGAGGTGGTTGAGGAGGTGGATTTGGTGGAGATTGTTGTAGTGGAGGAGATGGTGGAAGTGGTGGAAGTGATGCAGGTCGTGGAGTTGTTGGAGGTGGTGGAATTACTGGAGGTGCTGGAGGTGTTGGAAGTGGTGGTGTTGGTGGAAGTTAGTGGAGGTGGCGGAGGTGGTTGAAGTGGTGGAGTTGGTGGAGATGGTTGTAGTGGAGGAGATGGTGGAAGTGGTGGAGGTGATGCAGGTCGTGGAGTTGGTGGAGGTGTTGAAGTTGGTGGAGGTGGTGGAATTGGCGGAGGTGATGAAGTTGGTGGAGGTGGTGGAGGTGGTTGATGTGGTGGAGATGGTGGAGGTGGAGTTGCTGGAGTAGGTGGAGGTGGTTGAAGTGGTGGAGTTAGAGGAGATGGTTGTAGTGGAGGAGATGGTGGATGTGATGGTGGTGGAAGTTGGTGGAGGTGGTTGAGGTGGTTGAGGTTGTAGAATTGGTGGAGGTGGTAGAATAGGTGGAGGTGTTAGAGTTGGTGGAGGTGGTGGAGTTGGTGGAGGTGTTGGTGGTGGTAGAGGTGGTGGAGATGGTGGATGTGGTGGATTTGGTGGAGGTGGTTGAAGTGGTGGAAGTGGTGGAAGTGGTTGAGGTGATACAGGTCGTGGAGTTGGTTGAGGTGGTTGAAGTGGTGGAGTTGGTGGAGATGGTTGTAGTGGAGGAGATGGTGGAAGTGATGGTGGTTGAAGTTGGTGGAGGTGTTTGTGTTGGTTGAGGTGTTAGAAATGGTGGAGGCGGTGAAGTTTCTGGAGGTAGTGAAATTGGTGGAGGTGCTGGAGGTCGTGATGGTGGAGTTGGTGCATTTGATGGAGGTGGTCGAATCTGTGGAGATGGTTGTAGTGGTGGAGATGTTGGAAGTGGTGGAGGTGATGCAGGTCGTGGAGTTGGTGGAGGTCTTGGAGTTGGTGGAGGTGGTGGAGTTGGTGAAGGTGGCGGAGGTGGTTGAGGAGGTGGAGTTGGAGGAGATGGTTGTAGTGGAGGAGATGCTGGAAGTGGTGGAAGTGATTCAGTTCGCGGAGTTGGTGGAGGTGTTGGAGTTGGTGAAGGTGGTGGAGTTGGTGGAGGTGGTGAAGTTGGTGGAAGTGGTGGAGGTGGTTGATGTGGTGGAGTTGGTTGAGGTGGAGTTGGTGGAGTTGGTCGAGGTATTGAAGTGGTGAAGTTGGTGGAGGTGTTTGAGGTGGTTGAGATGGTGGATGCGGTGATGTTGCTGGAGGTGGTGAAATTAGTGGTGGTGCTGGAGGTGTTGGATGTTGTGGAGGTGGTGGAGGTGTTAAAGGTGGTGGGGGTGGTGGAGTCGGTGGGGATAGTGGTAGTGGAGGAGGAGGTTGAGTTGATGGAAGTGGTGGTGTTGGTGGAAGTGCTGGAGAGGGTGTAGGTGTTGGATCCGGTTGTGTTGGTAAGTGTGTTGGAGGTGGTGGAGGTGGTGAAGGTGGTGGGGGTGGTAGAGGTGGTAAAAGTGATGGAGTTGGTGGAGTTAGTGGAGGTGGTGGAGATGGTTGAGGTGGTGGAGATGGTGGAGGTGGAGTTGGTGGAGTTGGTGGAGGTGGTTGAAGTGGTGGAGCTGGTGGAGATGGTTGTAGTGGAGGAGACGGTGGAAGTGATGATGGTGGAAGTTGGTGGAGGTGGTTGAGGTGGTTGAAGTGGTGGAAGTGGTGGAAGTGGTTGAGGTGATACAGGTCGTGGAGTTGGTGGAGGTGGTTGAAGTGGTGGAGTTGGTGGAGATGGTTGTAGTGGAGGAGATGGTGGAAGTGATGGTGGTTGAAGTTGATAGAGGTGTTTGTGGTGGTTGAGGTGGTAGAAATGGTGGAGGCGGTGAAGTTTCTGGAGGTAGTGGAGGTGGTTGAAGTGGTGGAGATGGTGGAGGTGGAGTTGGTGGAGTTGTATTGGAGGTGGTTGAAGTGGTGGAGCTGGTGGAGATGGTTGTAGTGGAGGAGATGGTGGAAATGATGATGGTGGAAGTTGGTGGAGGTGGTTGAGGTGGTTGAAGTGGTAGAATTGGTGGAGGTGTTAGAGTTGGTGGATGTGGTGGAGTCGGCGGAGACAGTGGTAGTGGAGGAGGTGGTGAAGGTGATGGAAGTGGTGGTGTTGGTGGAAGTTAGTGGAGGTGGCGGAGGTGGTTGAGGAGGTGGAGGTGGAGGAGTTGGTGCAAGTGGTGCAGGTGATGCAGTTCGTGGAGATGGTGGAGGTGGTGGAGTTGGTGGAGGTGGAGGAGTTGGTGGAAGCGGTGAATTTGGTGGAGGTGGTGGTGGATGTGGTTGAGGTGGTGGAGATGGTGGAGGTGGAGTTGGTGGAGTTGGTGGAGTTGGTGGAGGTGGTTGAAGTGGTGGAGCTGGTGGAGGGAGATGGTTGTAGTGGAGGAGATGGTGGAAGTGATGATGGTGGAAGTTGGTGGAGATGGTTGCAGTGGAGGAGATGGTGGAAGTGGTGCAAGTGATGCACGTCGTGGAGATTGTGGTGGTGGTGGAGTTGGTGGAGGTGGAGGAGTTGGTGGAGGCGGTGAATTTGGTGGAGGTGGTGGATGTGGTTGAGGTGGTGGAGATGGTGGAGGTGGAATTGGTGGAGTTGGTGGAGTTGGTGGAGGTGGTTGAAGTGGTGGAGCTGGTGGAGATGGTTGTAGTGGAGGAGATGTTTGAAGTGATGGTGGTGGAAGTTGGTGGAGATGGTTGCAGTGGAGGAGATGGTGGAAGTGGTGCAGGTGATGCAGGTCGTGGAGATGGTGGTGGTGGTGGTGGAGTTGGTGGAGGTGGAGGAGTTGGTGGAGGCGGTGAATTTGGTGGAGGTGGTGGATGTGGTTGAGGTGGTGGAGATGGTGGAAATGATGATGGTGGAAGTTGGTGGAGGTGGTTGAGGTGGTTGAAGTGGTAGAATTGGTGGAGGTGTTAGAGTTGGTGGATGTGGTGGAGTCGGCGGAGACAGTGGTAGTGGAGGAGGTGGTGAAGGTGATGGAAGTGGTGGTGTTGGTGGAAGTTAGTGGAGGTGGCGGAGGTGGTTGAGGAGGTGGAGTTGGTGGAGATGGTTGTAGTGGAGGAGATGGTGGAGGTGGTGGAGATGATGCAGGTCGTGGAGTTGGTGGAGGTGTTGTAGTTGGTGGAGGTGGTGGAGTTGGTGGAGGTGGTGAAATTGGTGGAGGTGGTGGAGGTGGTTGATGTGGTGGAGATGGCGGAGGCGGAGTTGGTGGAGTTGGTGGAGGTGGTTGTAATGGAGATGGTGGAAGTGATGATGTTGGAAGTTGGTGAAGGTGGTTGAAGTGGTGGAGTTGGTGGAGGTGGTGGAAGCGGTGGAGTCGTCGGAGACAGTGGTAGTGGAGGAGGCGGTGAAGGTGATGGAAGTGGTGGTGTTGGTGGAAGTTAGTGGAGGTGGCGGAGGTGGTTGAGGAGCTGGAGGTGGAGGAGTTGGTGCAAGTGGTGCAGGTGATGCAGTTCGTGGAGATGGTGGAGGTGGTGGAGTTGGTGGAGGTGGAGGAGTTGGTGGAGGCGGTGAATTTGGTGGAGGTGGTGGTGGATGTGGTTGAGGTGGTGGAGATGGTGGAGGTGGAGTTGGTGGAGTTGGTGGAGTTGGTGGAGGTGGTTGAAGTGGTGGAGCTGCTGGAGATGGTTGTAGTGGAGGAGATGGTGGAAGTGATTATGGTGGAAGTTGGTGGAGATGGTTGCAGTGGAGGAGATGGTGGAAGTGGTGCAAGTGATGCAGGTCGTGGAGATGGTGGTGGTGGTGGAGTTGGTGGAGGTGGAGGAGTTGGTGGAGGCGGTGAATTTGGTGGAGGTGGTGGATGTGGTTGAGGTGGTGGAGATGGTGGAGGTGGAGTTGGTGGAGTTGGTGGAGTTGGTGGTGGTTGAAGTGGTGGAGCTGGTGGAGATGGTTGTAGTGGAGGAGATGGTGGAAGTGATGATGGTGGAAGTTGGTGGAGATGGTTGCAGTGGAGGAGATGGTGGAAGTGGTGCAGGTGATGCAGGTCGTGGAGATGGTGGTGGTGGTGGAGTTGGTGGAGGTGGAGGAGTTGGTGGAGGCGGTGAATTTGGTGGAGGTGGTGGAGGTGGTTGATGTGGTGGAGATGGTGGAGGCGGAGTTGGTGGAGTTGGTGGAGGTGGTTGTAATGGAGATGGTGGAAGTGATGATGTTGGAAGTTGGTGAAGGTGGTTGAAGTGGTGGAGTTGGTGGAGGTGGTGGAAGTGGTGGAGTCGGCGGAGACAGTGGTAGTGGAGGAGGCGGTGAAGGTGATGGAAGTGGTGGTGTTGGTTGAAGTTAGTGGAGGTGGCGGAGGTGGTTGAGGAGCTGGAGGTGGAGGAGTTGGTGCAAGTGGTGCAGGTGATGCAGTTCGTGGAGATGGTGGAGGTGGTGGAGTTGGTGGAGGTGGAGGAGTTGGTGGAGGCGGTGAATTTGGTGGAGGTGGTGGTGGATGTGGTTGAGGTGGTGGAGATGGTGGAGGTGGAGTTGGTGGAGTTGGTGGAGTTGGTGGAGGTGGTTGAAGTGGTGGAGCTGGTGGAGATGGTTGTAGTGGAGGAGATGGTGGAAGTGATTATGGTGGAAGTTGGTGGAGATGGTTGCAGTGGAGGAGATGGCGGAAGTGGTGCAAGTGATGCAGGTCGTGGAGATGGTGGTGGTGGTGGAGTTGGTGGAGGTGGAGGAGTTGGTGGAGGCGGTGAATTTGGTGGAGGTGGTGGATGTGGTTGAGGTGGTGGAGATGGTGGAGGTGGAGTTGGTGGAGTTGGTGGAGTTGGTGGTGGTTGAAGTGGTGGAGCTGGTGGAGATGGTTGTAGTGGAGGAGATGGTGGAGGCGGAGTTGGTGGAGTTGGTGGAGGTGGTGCAGGTGATGCAGTTCGTGGAGATGGTGGAGGTGGTGGAGTTGGTGGAGGTGGAGGAGTTGGTGGAGGTGGAGGAGTTGGTGCAAGTGGTGCAGGTGATGCAGTTCGTGGAGATGGTGGAGGTGGTGGAGTTGGTGGAGGTGGAGGAGTTGGTGGAGGCGGTGAATTTGGTGGAGGTGGTGGAGGTGGTTGATGTGGTGGAGATGGTGGAGGCGGAGTTGGTGGAGTTGGTGGAGGTGGTTGTAATGGAGATGGTGGAAGTGATGATGTTGGAAGTTGGTGAAGGTGGTTGAAGTGGTGGAGTTGGTGGAGGTGTTGGAAGTGGTGGAGTCGGCGGAGACAGTGGTAGTGGAGGAGGCGGTGAAGGTGATGGAAGTGGTGGTGTTGGTTGAAGTTAGTGGAGGTGGCGGAGGTGGTTGAGGAGCTGGAGGTGGAGGAGTTGGTGCAAGTGGTGCAGGTGATGCAGTTCGTGGAGATGGTGGAGGTGGTGGAGTTGGTGGAGGTGGAGGAATTGGTGGAGGCGGTGAATTTGGTGGAGGTGGTGGTGGATGTGGTTGAGGTGGTGGAGATGGTGGAGGTGGAGTTGGTGGAGTTGGTGGAGTTGGTGGAGGTGGTTGAAGTGGTGGAGCTGGTGGAGATGGTTGTAGTGGAGGAGATGGTGGAAGTGATGATGGTGGAAGTTGGTGGAGATGGTTGCAGTGGAGGAGATGGTGGAAGTGGTGCAAGTGATGCAGGTCGTGGAGATGGTGGTGGTGGTGGAGTTGGTGGAGGTGGAGGAGTTGGTGGAGGCGGTGAATTTGGTGGAGGTGGTGGATGTGGTTGAGGTGGTGGAGATGGTGGAGGTGGAGTTGGTGGAGTTGGTGGAGTTGGTGGTGGTTGAAGTGGTGGAGCTGGTGGAGATGGTTGTAGTGGAGGAGATGGTGGAAGTGATGATGGTGGAAGTTGGTGGAGATGGTTGCAGTGGAGGAGATGGTGGAAGTGGTGCAGGTGATGCAGGTCGTGGAGATGGTGGTGGTGGTGGAGTTGGTGGAGGTGGAGGAGTTGGTGGAGGCGGTGAATTTGGTGGAGGTGGTGGATGTGGTTGAGGTGGTGGAGACGGTGGAGGTGGAGTTGGTGGAGTTGGTGGAGGTGGTTGAAGTGGTGGAGCTGGTGGAGATGGTTGTAGTGGAGGAGATGGTGGAAGTGATGATGGTGGAAGTTGGTGGAGGTGGTTGAGGTGGTGGAGATGGTGGAAGTGGTGCAGGTGATGCAGTTCGTGGAGATGGTGGAGGTGGTGGAGTTGGTGGAGGTGGAGGAGTTGGTGGAGGCGGTGAATTTGGTGGAGGTGGTGGATGTGGTTGAGGTGGTGGAGATGGTGGAGGTGGAGTTGGTGGAGTTGGTGGAGTTGGTGGAGGTGGTTGAAGTGGTGGAGCTGGTGGAGATGGTTGTAGTGGAGGAGATGGTGGAAGTGATGATGGTGGAAGTTGGTGGAGATGGTTGCAGTGGAGGAGATGGTGGAAGTGGTGCAGGTGATGCAGGTCGTGGAGATGGTGGTGGTGGTGGAGTTGGTGGAGGTGGAGGAGTTGGTGGAGGCGGTGAATTTGGTGGAGGTGGTGGATGTGGTTGAGGTGGTGGAGACGGTGGAGGTGGAGTTGGTGGAGTTGGTGGAAGTGGTTGAAGTGGTGGAGCTGGTGGAGATGGTTGTAGTGGAGGAGATGGTGGAAGTGATGATGGCGGAAGTTGGTGGAGGTGGTTGAGGTGGTGGAGATGGTGGAGGCGGTGAAGTTTCTGGAGGCAGTGGAAGTAGTGGAGGTGCTGGAGGTGGTGATGGTGACTTTGGTGCAATTGATGGAGGTGGTCTAAGTGGTGGAGATGTTTGTAGTGGAGGAAATGGTGGAAGTGGTGGAGGTGATTCAGGTCGTGGAGTTGGTGGAGGTGTTGGAGTTGATGGAGGTGGTGGAGTTGGTTGAGGTAGTGAAGTTGGTGGAGGTGGTGGAGGTGGTTGAGATGGTGGAGTTTGTCGAGGTGGAGTTGGTGGAATTGGTCGAGGTGTTTAAGTAGTGCAGTTGGTGGAGATGGTTATAGTGGAGGAGATCGTGGAAGTGATGGTGGTCGAGTTGGTTGATGTGGTTGAGGTGGTTGAGATGGTAGAATTGGTAGAGGTGTTGGTGTTGGTGGAGGTGGTGGATTTGGTGGAGGTGGTGGAAGTGGTTGATGTGATGAAGTTGGTGGAGGCGGTGAAGTTTCTAGAGGCAGTGGAAGTATTGGAGGTGCCGGATTGGTTGGAGTTGGTGGAGGTGGCGGAGTTGCTGGAGATGGTTGAAGTGGTGGAGTTAGTGGAGATGGTTGTATTGGAGGAGATGGTGGAAGTGATGGTGGTTGAAGTTGGTGGAGGTGGTTGAGCTGGTAGAATTGGTGGAGGTGTTATAGTTGGTGGAGGCGTTGAAGTTGGTGGAGGTGGTGGAGTTGGTGGAGGTGGTTGAAGTGGTGGAGTTGGTGAAGATGGTTGTAGTGGAGG
Source organism: Convolutriloba macropyga (assembly GCF_964194025.1). Lineage (NCBI taxonomy): Eukaryota > Metazoa > Xenacoelomorpha > Acoela > Convolutidae > Convolutriloba > Convolutriloba macropyga. The sequence goes on from NC_134468.1 coordinate 51,467,556, forward strand.
AGATGGTGGAAGTGATGGTGGTGGAAGTTGGTGGAGGTGGTTGATGTGGTGGAAGTGGTGGAGGTGATGCAGGTCGTGGAGTTGGTGGAGATGGTTGAAGTGGTGGAGTTGGTGAAGATGGTTGTAGTGGAGGAGATGGTGGAAGTGATGGTGGTGGAAGTTGGTGGAGGTGGTTGAGGTGGTAGAATTGGTGGAGGTGTTAAAGTTGGTGGGAAGGAGTTGTTGGAGTGGTGCAGTTGATGGAGGTGGTCGACGTGGTGGAGATGGTTGTAGTGGAGGCGATGGGGGAAGTGGTGGAGGTGATGCAGGTCGTGGAGTTGGTGGAGGTCTTGGAGTTGGTGGAGAAGGTGGAGTTGGTGGAGTTGGTGAAGTTGGTGGAGGTGGCGGAGCTGTTTGAGGAGGTTGAGTTGGAGGAGATGGTTGTAGTGGAGATGGTGGAAGTGATGGTGGTGGGGTTGGTTGAGGTGGTTGAGGTGGTTGAGATGGTATAATTGGTGGAGGTGTTAGAGTTGGTGGAGGTGGTTGAGTTGGTTGAGGTGGTGGAGGTGGTTGATGTGATGGAGATGGTGGAGGCGGTGAAGTTTCTTGAGATAGTGGAAGTAATGGAGGTGCCGGAGGTGTTGGAGTTGGGGGAGGTGGTGGAGTTGGTGGAGGTGGTGAAGTTGGTGGAGGTGGAGTTTGTGGAGTTGGTCGAGGTGGTTGAAGTGGTGGAGTTGGTGGAGGTGGTCGTAGTGGTGGAGATGGTTGTAGTGGAGGAGATGGTGGAAGCTGTGGAGGTGGTGTATTTGTTGGAGATATTGGAGTTGGTGGATTTGGTGGAGGTGGTTGAATTGGTCGAAATGGTGGAGGCGTTGAAGTTGCTGGAGGTGGTGGAAGTAGTGGAGGTGCCGGAGGTGCTGGAGGTGTTGAAGGTGGAGTTGATGGAGTTGGTGGAGGTGGTCGAAGTAGTGGAGGTGCTGGATATGCTGGAGGTGTTGGGGGTTTTGGAGGTGGTGGAGTTGGCGGAGATAGTGGTAGTGGAGGATGTGGTGGAGGTGATGGAAGCGGTGGTGTTGGTGGAAGTTGGTGGAGGTGGTGGAGATGGTTGAGGAGGTGGAATTGGTGGAGATGTTGGAGTTGGTGGATGTGGTGGTGTTGGTGGAGATGGTTGAGGTGGTTGAGGTGGTTTAGATGGTGGATGCGGTGAAGTTGCTGGAGGTGGTGGAATTAGTGGATGGAGATGGTTGTAGTGGAGATGGTGGAAGTGATGGTGGTGTGGTTGGTTGAGGTGGTTGAGATGGTAGAGTTGGTGGAGGCGGTGAAGTTGCTGGAGGTGGTGGAAGTAGTGGAGGTGCTGGAAGTGTTGGTTGAGGTGGTTGAGATGGTAGAACTGGTGGAGGTGTTAGAGTTGGTGGAGGTGGTTGAGTTGGTGGAGGTGGTGGAGGTGGTTGATGTGATGGAGATGGTGGAGGCGGTGAAGTTTCTGGAGATAGTGGAGATGGAGGTGCCGGAGGTGTTGGAGTTGGGGGAGGTGGTGGAGTTGGTGGAGGTGGTGAAGTTGGTGGAGGTGGTGGAGGTGGTTGATGTGGTGGAGTTGGTGGAGGTGGAGTTGGTGGATTTGGTCGAGGTGGTTGAAGTGTTGGAGTTGGTGGAGGTGGTCGTAGTGGTGGAAGTAGTGGAGGTGCTGGAAGTGTTGGTTGAGTTGGTTGAGATGGTAGAACTGGTGGAGGTGTTAGAGTTGGTGGTGGTGGTTGATTTGGTGGAGTTGGTGGAGGTGGTTGATGTGATGGAGATGGTGGAGGCGGTGAAGTTTCTGGAGATAGTGGAGATGGAGGTGCCGGAGGTGTTGGAGTTGTGGGAGGTGGTGGAGTTGGTGGAGGTGGTGAAGTTGGTGGAGGTGGTGGAGGTGGTTGATGTGGTGGAGTTGGTGGAGGTGGAGTTGGTGGAGTTGGTTGAGGTGGCTGAAGTGGTGGAGTTGGTGGAGGTGGTCGTAGTGGTGGAGATGGTTGTAGTGGAGGAGATGGTGGAAGCGGTGGAGGTGGTGGATTTGGTGGAGATGTAGGAGTTGGTGGAGTTGGTGGAGGTGGTGGAGTTGGTGGAGGTGTTGGAGGTGGTTGAATTGTTCGAAATGGTGGAGGCGTTGAAGTTGGTGGAGGTGGTCGAAGTAATGGAGGTGCTGGATGTGCTGGAGGTGTTGGGGGTTTTGGAGGTGGTGGAGTTGGCGGAGATAGTGGTAGTGGAGGATGTGGCGGAGGTGATGGAAGCGGTGGTGTTGGTGGAAGTTGGTGGAGGTGGTGGAGATGGTTGAGGAGGTGGAATTGGTGGAGATGTTGGAGTTGGTGGATGTGGTGGTGTTGGTGGAGATGATTGAGGTGGTTGAGGTGGTTTAGATGGTGGATGCGGTGAAGTTGCTGGAGGTGGTGGAATTAGTGGATGGAGATGGTTGTAGTGGAGATGGTGGAAGTGATGGTGTTGGGTTTGGTTGAGGTGGTTGAGGTGGTTGAGATGGTAGAATTGGTGGAGGCGGTGAAGTTGCTGGAGGTGGTGGAAGTAGTGGGGATGCTGGAAGTGTTGGGGTTTGTGGAGGTGGTAAAGGTGGTAAAGGTGGCAGAGATGGTGGAGGTGGTGGAGGCGGTTGAGGTCGTGGAGATGGTGGAGGCGGTGAAGTTTCGGGAGGTAGTGGAAGTATTGGAGGTGCTGGAGGTGGTGAAGGTGGAGTTGATGGAGTTGCTGGAGGTGGTCGAAGTGGTGGAGTTGGTGGAGTTGGTGGAGGTGGTGGAGGTGGTTCAGGTGGTTGAAATGGTGGAGGCGGTGAAGTTGCTGGAGGTGGTGGAAGTAGTGGAGGTGCTGGAAGTGTTGGTGTTTGTGGAGGTGGTAAAGGTGGTAAAGGTGGCAGAGATGGTGGAGGCGGTGGAGGCGGTTGAGGTGGTGGAGATGGTGGAGGCGGTGAAGTTTCTGGAGGTAGTGGAAGTATTGGAGGTGCCGGAGGTGCTGGAGGTGGTGAACATGGAGTTGATGGAGTTGGTGGAGGTGGTCGAAGTGGTGGAGAGGGTTGTAGTGGAGGAGATGGTTGAAGTGATGGAGTTGGTGGAGATGGTTGTAGTGGAGGAGCTGGTGGAAGTGATGGTGGTGGAAGTTGGTGGAGGTGGTTGAAGTGGTAGAATAGGTGGAGTTGTTGGAGATAGTGGTAGTGGAGGAGGTGGTGGAGGTAATGGAAGTGGTGGTGTTGGTGGTGATGGTTGTAGTGGAGATGGTGGAAGTGGTGGTGGTTGGGTTGGTTGAAGTGGTTGGGGTGGTTGAGATGGTAGAATTGGTGGAGGTGTTAGAGTTGGAGGATGTGGTGGAGTTGGTGGAGGTGGTGGAGGTTGTTGAGGTGGTGGAGTTAGTGGAGGTGGAGTTGGTGGAGTTGCTGGAGGTGTTTGAAGTGGTGGAGATGGTTGTAGTGGAGGAGATGGTGGAAGTGGTGGAGGTGGTGGAATTGGTGGAGGTGTTGGAGTTGGTGGAGGTGGTGGAGTTGGTGGAGGTGTTGGAGGTTCTTGAGGTGGTGGAGTTGGTGGAGGTGGTCGAAGTGGTGAAGATGGTTGTAGTGGAGGAGATGTTGGAAGTGGTGGAATTGGTGGAGGTGTTGGAGTTGGTGGAGGTGGTGGAGGTGGTTGAGGTGGTCGAAATGGTGGAGGCGGGGAAGTTGCTGGAGGTGGTGGAAGTAGTGGAGGTGCTGGAAGTGTTGAGGTTTGTGGAGGTGGTAAATGTGGTAAAAGTGGTAGAGATGGTGGAGGTGGTGGAGGCGGTTGAGGTGGTGGAGATGGTGAGGCGGTGAAGTTTCTGGAGGTAGTGGAAGTATTGGAGGTGCCGGAGGTGCTGGAGGTGGTGAAGTTGGAGTTGATGGAGTTGGTGGAGGTGGTCAAAGTAGTGGAGATGGTTGTAGTGGAGGAAATGGTTGAAGTGGTGGAGTTGGTGGAGATGGTTGCAGTGGAGGAGATGTTGGAAGTGATGGTGGTGGAAGTTGGTGGAGGTGGTTGAGGTGATAGATTACTTGGAGATGTTAGAGTTGGTGGAGATAGAGGTAGTGGAGGACGTGATGGAAGTGGTGGTGTTGGTGGAAGATGGTGGAGGTGGTGCAGGTGTTTGAGGAGGTGGAGTTGGTGGAGATGGTTGTAGTGGGGGAGATGGTAGAAGTGGTGAAGTTGATGCAGGTCGTGGAGTTGGTGGAGGTGTTGGAGTTGGTGGAGGTGGTGGAATGGTGGAAGTTGGTTGAGGTAGGTGGAGATGGTTGAGGAGGTGGAATTGGTGGAGATGTTGGAGTTGGTGGATGTGGTGGTGTTGGTGGAGATGGTGGAGGTGGTGGGTCCGGCTGTGTCGGTAAGTGAGTTGGAGGTGATGAAGGTGTTGGATGTGGTGGAGTTGGTGGAGACAGCGGCAGTGGATGGGGTGGTGAAGGTGATGGGAGTGGTGGTGTTGGTTGAAGTTATTGGAGGTGGCGGAGGTGATTGAGGAGGTGGAGTCGGTGGAGATGGTTGTAGTGGAGGAGATTGTGGAAATGGTTGGGGTGATGCAGGTTGTGGAGTTGGTGGAGGTGGTTGAAGTGGTGGAGTTGGTGGAGATGGTTGTAGTGGAGGAGATGGTGGAAGCGGTGGAGGTGGTGGATTTGGTGGAGATGTTGGAGTTGGTGGAGTTGGTGGAGGTGGTGGAGTTGGTGGAGGTGTTGGAGGTGGTTGAATTGGTCGAAATGGTGGAGGCGTTGAAGTTGGTGGAGGTGGTCGAAGTAGTGGAGGTGCTGGATGTGCTGGAGGTGTTGGGGGTTTTGGAGGTGGTGGAGTTGGCGGAGATAGTGGTAGTTGAGGATGTGCTGGAGGTGATGGAAGCGGTGGTGTTGGTGGAAGTTGGTGGAGGTGGTGGAGATGGTTGAGGAGGTGGAATTGGTGGAGATGTTGGAGTTGGTGCATGTGGTGGTGTTGGTGGAGATGGTTGAGGTGGTTGAGGTGGTTTAGATGGTGGATGCGGTGAAGTTGCTGGAGGTGGTGGAATTAGTGGATGGATATGGTTGTTGTGGAGATGGTGGAAGTGATGGTGGTGTGGTTGGTTGAGGTGGTTGAGGTGGTTGAGATGGTAGAGTTGGTGGAGGCGGTGAAGTTGCTGGAGGTGGAGGAAGTAGTGGAGGTGCTGGAAGTGTTGGTTGAGGTGGTTGAGATGGTAGAACTGGTGGAGGTGTTAGAGTTGGTGGAGGTGGTTGAGTTGGTGGAGGTGGTGGAGGTGGTTGATGTGATGGTGATGGTGGAGGCGGTGAAGTTTCTGGAGATAGTGGAGATGGAGGTGCCGGAGGTGTTGGAGTTGGGGGAGGTGGTGGATTTGGTGGAGGTGGTGAAGTTGATGGAGGTGGTGGAGGTGGTTGATGTGGTGGAGTTGGTGGAGGTGGAGTTGGTGGAGTTGGTCGAGGTGGTTGAAGTGGTGGAGTTGGTGGAGGTGGTCGTAGTGGTGGAAGTAGTGGAGGTGATGGAAGTGTTGGTTGAGGTGGTTGAGATGGTAGAACTGGTGGAGGTGTTAGAATTGGTGGAGGTGGTTGCGTTGGTGGAGGTGGTGGAGGTGGTTGATGTGATGGTGATGGTGGAGGCGTTGAAGTTTCTGGAGATAGTGGAGATGGAGGTGCCGGAGGTGTTGGAGTTGGTGGAGGTGGTGAAGTTGGTGGAGGTGGTGGAGGTGGTTTATGTGGTGGAGTTGGTGGAGGTGGAGTTGGGTGGAGTTGGTCGAGGTGGCTGAAGTGGTGGAGTTGGTGGAGGTGGTCGTAGTGGTGGAGATGGTTGTAGTGGAGGAGATGGTGGAAGCGGTGGAGGTGGTGGATTTGGTGGAGATGTTGGAGTTGGTGGAGGTGGTGGAGTTGGTGGAGGTGTTGGAGGTGGTTGAATTGGTCGAAATGGTGGAGGCGTTGAAGTTGGTGGAGGTGGTCGAAGTAGTGGAGGTGCTGGATGTGCTGGAGGTGTTGGGGGTTTTGGAGGTGGTGGAGTTGGCGGAGATAGTGGTAGTGGAGGATGTGGTGGAGGTGATGGAAGCGGTGGTGTTGGTGGAAGTTGTTGGAGGTGGTGGAGATGGTTGAGGAGGTGGAATTGGTGGAGATGTTGGAGTTGGTGGATGTGGTGGTGTTGGTGGAGATGATTGAGGTGGTTGAGGTGGTTTAGATGGTGGATGCGGTGAAGTTGCTGGAGGTGGTGGAATTAGTGGATGGAGATGGTTGTAGTGGAGATGGTGGAAGTGATGATGGTGGGTTTGGTTGAGGTGGTTGAGGTGGATGAGATGGTAGAATTGGTGGAGGCGGTGAAGTTGCTGGAGGTGGTGGAAGTAGTGGGGATGCTGGAAGTGTTGGGATTTGTGGAAATGGTTAAGGTGGTAAAGGTGGTAGAGATGGTGGAGGTGGTGGAGGCGGTTGAGGTTGTGGAGATGGTGGAGGCGGTGAAGTTTCGGGAGGTAGTGGAAGTATTGGAGGTGCTGGAGGTGGTGAAGGTGGAGTTGATGGAGTTGCTGGAGGTGGTCGAAGTGGTGGAGTTGGTGGAGTTGGTGGAGGTGGTGGAGGTGGTTCAGGTGGTTGAAATGGTGGAGGCGGTGAAGTTGCTGGAGGTGGTGGAAGTAGTGGAGGTGCTGGAAGTGTTGGTGTTTGTGGAGGTGGTAAAGGTGGTAAAGGTGGCAGAGATGGTGGAGGCGGTGGAGGCGGTTGAGGTGGTGGAGATGGTGGAGGCGGTGAAGTTTCTGGAGTTAGTGGAAGTATTGGAGGTGCCGGAGGTGCTGGAGGTGGTGAACATGGAGTTGATGGAGTTGGTGGAGGTGGTCGAAGTGGTGGAGAGGGTTGTAGTGGAGGTGATGGTTGAAGTGATGGAGTTGGTGGAGATGGTTGTAGTGGAGGAGCTGGTGGAAGTGATGGTGTTGGAAGTTGGTGGAGGTGGTTGAAGTGGTAGAATAGGTGGAGTTGTTGGAGATAGTGGTAGTGGAGGAGGTGGTGGAGGTAATGGAAGTGGTGGTGTTGGTGGTGATGGTTGTAGTGGAGATGGTGGAAGTGGTGGTGGTTGGGTTGGTTGAAGTGGTTGGGGTGGTTGAGATGGTAGAATTGGTGGAGGTGTTAGAGTTGGAGGATGTGGTGGAGTTGGTGGAGGTGGTGGAGGTTGTTGAGGTGGTGGAGTTGGTGGAGGTGAAGTTGGTGGAGTTGGTGGAGGTGTTTGAAGTGGTGGAGATGGTTGTAGTGGAGGAGATGGTGGAAGTGGTGGAGGTGGTGGAATTGGTGGAGGTGTTGGAGTTGGTGGAGGTGGTGGAGTTGGTGGAGGTGGTGGAGGTTCTTGAGGTGGTGGAGTTGGTGGAGGTGGTCGGAGTGGTGAAGATGGTTGTAGTGGAGGAGATGTTGGAAGTGGTGGAGGTGGTGGAATTGGTGGAGGTGTTGGAGTTGGTGGAGGTGGTGGAGGCAGTTGAGGTGGTGGAGATGGTGAGGCGGTGAAGTTTCTGGAGGTAGTGGAAGTATTGGAGGTGCCGGAGGTGCTGGAGGTGGTGAAGTTGGAGTTGATGGAGTTGGTGGAGGTGGTCAAAGTAGTGGAGATGGTTGTAGTGGAGGAAATGGTTGAAGTGGTGGAGTTGGTGGAGATGGTTGCAGTGGAGGAGATGTTGGAAGTGATGGTTGTGGAAGTTGGTGGAGGTGGTTGAGGTGGTAGATTACTTGGAGATGTTAGAGTTGGTGGAGATGGAGGTAGTGGAGGAGGTGATGGAAGTGGTGGTGTTGGTGGAAGATGATGGAGGTGGTGCAGGTGTTTGAGGAGGTGGAGTTGGTGGAGATGGTTGTAGTGGGGGAGATGGTAGAAGTGGTGAAGTTGATGCAGGTCGTGGAGTTGGTGGAGGTGTTGGAGTTGGTGGAGGTGGTGGAATGGTGGAAGTTGGTGGAGGTAGGTGGAGATGGTTGAGGAGGTGGAATTGGTGGAGATGTTGGAGTTGGTGGATGTGGTGGTGTTGGTGGAGATGGTGGAGGTGGTGGGTCCGGCTGTGTCGGTAAGTGAGTTGGAGGTGATGAAGGTGTTGGATGTGGTGGAGTTGGTGGAGACAGCGGCAGTGGATGGGGTGGTGAAGGTGATGGGAGTGGTGGTGTTGGTTGAAGTTATTGGAGGTGGCGGAGGTGATTGAGGAGGTGGAGTCGGTGGAGATGGTTGTAGTGGAGGAGATTGTGGAAGTGGTTGGGATGATGCAGGTTGTGGAGTTGGTGGAGGTGGTTGAAGTGGTGGAGTTGGTGGAGATGCTTGTAGCGGAGGAGATGGTGGAAGTGATGGTGGTGGAAATTGGTGGAGGTGGTTGAGGTGGTTGAGGTGGTTTAGGTGGTAGAACTTGTTGAGGTGTTAGAGTTGTTGGAGGTGGTGGAGTTGGTGGAGGTGGTGGAGGTGGTGGAGGTGGTTGAGGTGGTTGAGACTGTGGAGGCGGTGAAGTTTCTGGAGGTAGTGGAAGTAGTGGAGGTGCTAGAGGTGCTGGAGGTGCTGATGGTGGAGTTGGTGGAGTTGATGGAGGTGGTCGAAGTGGTGGTGATAGTTGTAGTGAAGGAGATGGTGGAAGTGGTGAAGGCGATGCAGGTTGTGGAGTTGGTGGAGATCTTGGAGTTGGTTGAGGTGGTGGAGTTTGTGGAGTTGGTGAAGTTGGTGGAGGTGGCGAAGATGGTTGAGGAGTTGGAGTTGGAGGAGATGGTTGTCGTGGAGGAGATGGTGGAAGTGGTGGAGGTGATCAGGTTGTGGAGTTGCTGGAGGTGGTGAAGGTGGAGTTGTTGAAGTTGGTGGAGGTGGTTGAAGTGTTTGTGATGGTTGTAGCGGAGATTGTGTAAGTGGTGGAGATGGTGAAAGTTGGTGGAGGTGGTTGATATGGTTGAGGCGGTTGAGGTGGTGGAGATGGTGGAAGAGGTGAAGTTTCTGCAGGTAGTGGAAGTAGGGGAGGTGCAGGAGGTGCTGGAGGTGGTGAAGGTGGTGGAGGCAGTTGAGGTGGTGGAGATGGTGAGGCGGTGAAGTTTCTGGAGGTAGTGGAAGTATTGGAGGTGCCGGAGGTGCTGGAGGTGGTGAAGTTGGAGTTGATGGAGTTGGTGGAGGTGGTCAAAGTAGTGGAGATGGTTGTAGTGGAGGAAATGGTTGAAGTGGTGGAGTTGGTGGAGATGGTTGCAGTGGAGGAGGTGTTGGAAGTGATGGTTGTGGAAGTTGGTGGAGGTGGTTGAGGTGGTAGATTACTTGGAGATGTTAGAGTTGGTGGAGATGGAGGTAGTGGAGGAGGTGATGGAAGTGGTGGTGTTGGTGGAAGATGATGGAGGTGGTGCAGGTGTTTGAGGAGGTGGAGTTGGTGGAGATGGTTGTAGTGGGGGAGATGGTAGAAGTGGTGAAGTTGATGCAGGTCGTGGAGTTGGTGGAGGTGTTGGAGTTGGTGGAGGTGGTGGAATGGTGGAAGTTGGTGGAGGTAGGTGGAGATGGTTGAGGAGGTGGAATTGGTGGAGATGTTGGAGTTGGTGGATGTGGTGGTGTTGGTGGAGATGGTGGAGGTGGTGGGTCCGGCTGTGTCGGTAAGTGAGTTGGAGGTGATGAAGGTGTTGGATGTGGTGGAGTTGGTGGAGACAGCGGCAGTGGATGGGGTGGTGAAGGTGATGGGAGTGGTGGTGTTGGTTGAAGTTATTGGAGGTGGCGGAGGTGATTGAGGAGGTGGAGTCGGTGGAGATGGTTGTAGTGGAGGAGATTGTGGAAGTGGTTGGGATGATGCAGGTTGTGGAGTTGGTGGAGGTGGTTGAAGTGGTGGAGTTGGTGGAGATGCTTGTAGCGGAGGAGATGGTGGAAGTGATGGTGGTGGAAATTGGTGGAGGTGGTTGAGGTGGTTGAGGTGGTTTAGGTGGTAGAACTTGTTGAGGTGTTAGAGTTGTTGGAGGTGGTGGAGTTGGTGGAGGTGGTGGAGGTGGTGGAGGTGGTTGAGGTGGTTGAGACTGTGGAGGCGGTGAAGTTTCTGGAGGTAGTGGAAGTAGTGGAGGTGCTAGAGGTGCTGGAGGTGCTGATGGTGGAGTTGGTGGAGTTGATGGAGGTGGTCGAAGTGGTGGTGATAGTTGTAGTGAAGGAGATGGTGGAAGTGGTGAAGGCGATGCAGGTTGTGGAGTTGGTGGAGATCTTGGAGTTGGTTGAGGTGGTGGAGTTTGTGGAGTTGGTGAAGTTGGTGGAGGTGGCGAAGATGGTTGAGGAGTTGGAGTTGGAGGAGATGGTTGTCGTGGAGGAGATGGTGGAAGTGGTGGAGGTGATCAGGTTGTGGAGTTGCTGGAGGTGGTGAAGGTGGAGTTGTTGAAGTTGGTGGAGGTGGTTGAAGTGTTTGTGATGGTTGTAGCGGAGATTGTGTAAGTGGTGGAGATGGTGAAAGTTGGTGGAGGTGGTTGATATGGTTGAGGCGGTTGAGGTGGTGGAGATGGTGGAAGAGGTGAAGTTTCTGCAGGTAGTGGAAGTAGGGGAGGTGCAGGAGGTGCTGGAGGTGGTGAAGGTGGAGTTGATGGAGTTGGTGGAGGTGGTCGAAGTGGTGGAGATGGTTGTAGTGGAGGATGGTGGAACTGATGGTGGTGGAAGTTGGTGGAGGTGGTTGAGGTCGTAGAATTGGTGGAGGTGTTAGAGTTGGTGGAGGTGGTGGAGTTGGTGGAGGTGGTGGAGGTGGTTGAGGTGGTGGAGATGGTGGAGGCGATGAAGTTTCTGGAGGTAGTGGAAGTAGTGGAGTTGCTGGAGTTGGTGAAGGTGGAGTTGTTGGAGTTGTTGGAGGTGGTCGAAGTCGTGGAGATGGTTGTAGCGGAGGAGATGGTGGAAGAGGTAGAGATGGTGAAAATTGGTGGAGGTGGTTGAGATGGTTGAGGTGGTGGAATTGGTGGAGGTGTCGGCGTTTGTGGAGGCGGTGAAGTTGCTGGAGGTGATGGAAGTAGTGTAGGTGCTGGAAGTGTTGGGGTTTGCGGAGGTGGTAACGGTGGTGGAGATGGTGGATTTGGTGGAGATAGTGGTAGTGGAGGAGTTGGTGGAGGTGATGGAGGTGGTGGTGTTGGTGGTGATTGTGTTAGTGCAGGAGGCTGTGGAATCGGTGGAGGTGTTGGAGTTGGCGGAGGTGGTGGAGTTGGTGGAGGTGTTGGAGTTGTTTGGTTGAGGAGGTGGCGTAGAAGGTGCATCCTTTGGAGCTGTAAAATGTGATGGAGTTGTTGGAGATGGTGGAGTTGGTGGAGATGGTGGAGGTGCTGCTGGCGGAGTTGGAGGAGGTGTTGGAGTTAGTTGGTTGAGGAGGTGGAGATGGTGGAGGTAGGTGCTGGATGTGGTGGAGGTTTTGGTTTTGTTGGAGCTGGTGGAGGTGGTGGTGATTGTTGAGGTAGTAAATGTGATGGAGGTGGTAGAGTTGGGGCGAGTGTGTTAGTGGAGGATGAGGAGGAATTGATGGAGTTGGTGGAGGGGGTTGAGGTGAAGGATTTGATGGAGTTGTGGAGTTGTTGGAGGTGGTTGATTTGGGGGATTTGGTGGAGGTGGTGGAGTTGGCGGAGAAGGTGGAAGTGTTTGAGGTGGCGGAGTTGATGGTGGTTGTTGAGTTGGTGGGGGTGGTGGATGTGGTGAAGCAGGTTGTGTTGGGAGGTTGTGAATCTTGTGGAGCTGGTAAATGTGTCGGAGGTTGTGGAGGTGGTTGAGCTGGCGGAATTGTGGTGGAGGTGGTTCAAGTGGTTGAGTTGGTGAAGGTGCTGGTGGCGTTGTTGGTGGAGGTGGTGGAGGTGGTTGAGATGGTGGAGGCGGTGAAGTTGCTGGAGGTGGTGGAATTAGTGGAGGTGGTGGAGGTGGTTGAGGCGGTGGAGTTGGTGGAGGTGGAGTTGGTCGAGGTGTTGAGGTGGTGCAGTTGGTGGAGATGGTTGTAGTGGAGGAGATGGTGGAAGTGGTTGAGGTGGTTGAGATGGTAGAATTAGTGGAGGTGGTTGATTTGGTGGAGGTAGTGAAAGTGGTTGATGTGATGGAGATTGTGGAGGCGGTGAAGTTTCTGGAGGTAGTGGAAGTATTGGAGGTGCCGGAGTGGTTGGAGCTGGTGGAGGTGGTTGAGTTGATGGAGATGTTTGTGTTGGAGGAGATGGTGGAAATGATGGTGGTAAAAAATGTTGGTGGTGGTTGAGCTGGTTGTGGTGGTTGAGGTGGTAGAATAGGTGGAGGTGTTAGAGATGGTGGAGGTGGTGGTGTTGGTGGAGGTGTTATAGTTGGTAGAGGTGTTGGAGTTGGTGGAGGTGGTGGAGGTGGTGGAGTTGGTGGAGGTGGTGGAGGTGGTTGAAGTGGTGGAAGTGGTGAAGGTGATGCAGGTCGTGGAGTTGGTGGAGATGGTTGAAGTGGTGGAGTTGGTGAAAATGGTTGTAGTGGAGGAGATGGTGGAAGTGATGGTGGTGGAAGTTGGTGGAGGTGGTTGAGGTGGTTGAGGTTGTAGAATTGGTGGAGGTGTTAAAGTTGGTGGAGGTGCTGGAGTTGGTGGAGTTAGTGGAGGTGGTTGAGGTGGTGGAGATGGTGGAGGCGGTGAAGTTTCTGGAGGTAGTGGAAGTAGTGGAGGTGCTGGAGGTGCTGGAGGTGGTGATGGTGGAGTTGGTGCAGTTGATGGAGGTGGTCGAAGTGGTGGAGATGGTTGTAGTGAAGGCGATGGTGGAAGTGGTGCAGGTGATGCAGGTTGTGGAGTTGGTGGAGGTCTTGGAGTTGGTGGAGGTGGTGGAGTTGGTGGAGTTGCTGAGGTTGGTGGAGGTGGTGGAGGTGGTTGAGGTGGCGGAGTTGGTGGAGGTGGAGTTGGTAGAGTTGGTCGAGGTGGTTGAAGTGGTGGAGTTGGTGGAGATGGTTGTAGTGGAGATGGTGGAAGTGATGGTGGTGGGGTTGGTTGAGGTGGTTGAGATGTTAGAATTGGTGGAGGTGTAAGAGTTGGTGGTGTTGGTTGAGTTGGTGGAGGTGATGGTGGTGGTTGATAGGATGGAGATGTTGGAGGCGGTGATGTTTCTGGAGATAGTGGAAGTATTGGAGGTGCCGGAGGTGTTGGAGTTGGGGAAGTGGTGGAGTTGGTGGAGGTGGTGAAGTTGGTGGAGGTGGTGGAGGTGGTTGAGGTGGTGGATTGCGGAGGTGGAGTTGGTGGAGTTGGTCGAGGTGGTTGAAGTTGTGGAGTTGATGGAGGTGGTGGAAGTTGGTGGAGGTGGTTGAGGTGGTTGAGGTTGTAGAATTGGTGGAGGTGTTAAAGTTGGTGGAGGTGGTGGAGTTGGTGGAGGTAGTGGAGATGGTTGAGGTGGTGGAGATGGTGGATTTGGTGAAATTTCTGGAGGTAGTGGAAGTAGTGGAGGTGCTGGAGGTGCTGGAGGTGGTGATGGTGGAGTTGGTGCAGTTGATGGAGGTGGTCGAAGTGGTGGAGATGGTTGTAGTGAAGGCGATGGTGGAAGTGGTGCAGGTGATGCAGGTTGTGGAGTTGGTGGAGGTCTTGAAGTTGGTGGAGGTGGTGGAGTTGGTGGAGTTGCTGAGGTTGGTGGAGGTGGTGGAGGTGGTTGAGGTGGCGGAGTTGGTGGAGGTGGAGTTGGTAGAGTTGGTCGAGGTGGTTGAAGTGGTGGAGTTGGTGGAGATGGTTGTAGTGGAGATGGTGGAAGTGATGATGGTGGTGGGGTTGGTTGAGGTGGTTGAGATGTTAGAATTGGTGGAGGTGTAAGAGTTGGTGGTGTTGGTTGAGTTGGTGGAGGTGATGGAGGTGGTTGATAGGATGGAGATGTTGGAGGTGGTGATGTTTCTGGAGATAGTGGAAGTATTGGAGGTGCCGGAGGTGTTGGAGTTGGGGAAGTGGTGGAGTTGGTGGAGGTGGTGAAGTTGGTGGAGGTGGTGGAGGTGGTTGAGGTGGTGGATTGCGGAGGTGGAGTTGGCGGAGTTGGTCGAGGTGGTTGAAGTTGTGGAGTTGATGGAGGTGGTGGAGTTGGTGGAGGTAGTGGAGATGGTTGAGGTGGTGGTGATGGTGGATTTGGTGAAATTTCTGGAGGTAGTGGAAGTAGTGGAGGTGCTGGAGGTGCTGGAGGTGGTGATGGTGGAGTTGGTGCAGTTGATGGAGGTGGTCGAAGTGGTGGAGATGGTTGTAGTGAAGGCGATGGTGGAAGTGGTGCAGGTGATGCAGGTTGTGGAGTTGGTGGAGGTCTTGAAGTTGGTGGAGGTGGTGGAGTTGGTGGAGTTGCTGAGGTTGGTGGAGGTGGTGGAGGTGGTTGAGGTGGCGGAGTTGGTGGAGGTGGAGTTGGTAGAGTTGGTCGAGGTGGTTGAAGTGGTGGAGTTGGTGGAGATGGTTGTAGTGGAGATGGTGGAAGTGATGATGGTGGTGGGGTTGGTTGAGGTGGTTGAGATGTTAGAATTGGTGGAGGTGTAAGAGTTGGTGGTGTTGGTTGAGTTGGTGGAGGTGATGGTGGTGGTTGATAGGATGGAGATGTTGGAGGCGGTGATGTTTCTGGAGATAGTGGAAGTATTGGAGGTGCCGGAGGTGTTGGAGTTGGGGAAGTGGTGGAGTTGGTGGAGGTGGTGAAGTTGGTGGAGGTGGTGGAGGTGGTTGAGGTGGTGGATTGCGGAGGTGGAGTTGGCGGAGTTGGTCGAGGTGGTTGAAGTTGTGGAGTTGATGGAGGTGGTGGAAGTTGGTGGAGGTGGTTGAGGTGGTTGAGGTTGTAGAATTGGTGGAGGTGTTAAAGTTGGTGGAGGTGGTGGAGTTGGTGGAGGTAGTGGAGATGGTTGAGGTGGTGGAGATGGTGGATTTGGTGAAATTTCTGGAGGTAGTGGAAGTAGTGGAGGTGCTGGAGGTGCTGGAGGTGGTGATGGTGGAGTTGGTGCAGTTGATGGAGGTGGTCGAAGTGGTGGAGATGGTTGTAGTGAAGGCGATGGTGGAAGTGGTGCAGGTGATGCAGGTTGTGGAGTTGGTGGAGGTCTTGAAGTTGGTGGAGGTGGTGGAGTTGGTGGAGTTGCTGAGGTTGGTGGAGGTGGTGGAGGTGGTTGAGGTGGCGGAGTTGGTGGAGGTGGAGTTGGTAGAGTTGGTCGAGGTGGTTGAAGTGGTGGAGTTGGTGGAGATGGTTGTAGTGGAGATGGTGGAAGTGATGATGGTGGTGGGGTTGGTTGAGGTGGTTGAGATGTTAGAATTGGTGGAGGTGTAAGAGTTGGTGGTGTTGGTTGAGTTGGTGGAGGTGATGGTGGTGGTTGATAGGATGGAGATGTTGGAGGCGGTGATGTTTCTGGAGATAGTGGAAGTATTGGAGGTGCCGGAGGTGTTGGAGTTGGGGAAGTGGTGGAGTTGGTGGAGGTGGTGAAGTTGGTGGAGGTGGTGGAGGTGGTTGAGGTGGTGGATTGCGGAGGTGGAGTTGGCGGAGTTGGTCGAGGTGGTTGAAGTTGTGGAGTTGATGGAGGTGGTGGAAGTTGGTGGAGGTGGTTGAGGTGGTTGAGGTTGTAGAATTGGTGGAGGTGTTAAAGTTGGTGGAGGTGGTGGAGTTGGTGGAGGTAGTGGAGATGGTTGAGGTGGTGGAGATGGTGGATTTGGTGAAATTTCTGGAGGTAGTGGAAGTAGTGGAGGTGCTGGAGGTGCTGGAGGTGGTGATGGTGGAGTTGGTGCAGTTGATGGAGGTGGTCGAAGTGGTGGAGATGGTTGTAGTGAAGGCGATGGTGGAAGTGGTGCAGGTGATGCAGGTTGTGGAGTTGGTGGAGGTCTTGAAGTTGGTGGAGGTGGTGGAGTTGGTGGAGTTGCTGAGGTTGGTGGAGGTGGTGGAGGTGGTTGAGGTGGCGGAGTTGGTGGAGGTGGAGTTGGTAGAGTTGGTCGAGGTGGTTGAAGTGGTGGAGTTGGTGGAGATGGTTGTAGTGGAGATGGTGGAAGTGATGATGGTGGTGGGGTTGGTTGAGGTGATTGAGATGTTAGAATTGGTGGAGGTGTAAGAGTTGGTGGTGTTGGTTGAGTTGGTGGAGGTGATGGAGGTGGTTGATAGGATGGAGATGTTGGAGGTGGTGATGTTTCTGGAGATAGTGGAAGTATTGGAGGTGCCGGAGGTGTTGGAGTTGGGGAAGTGGTGGAGTTGGTGGAGGTGGTGAAGTTGGTGGAGGTGGTGGAGGTGGTTGAGGTGGTGGATTGCGGAGGTGGAGTTGGCGGAGTTGGTCGAGGTGGTTGAAGTTGTGGAGTTGATGGAGGTGGTGGAGTTGGTGGAGGTAGTGGAGATGGTTGAGGTGGTGGTGATGGTGGATTTGGTGAAATTTCTGGAGGTAGTGGAAGTAGTGGAGGTGCTGGAGGTGCTGGAGGTGGTGATGGTGGAGTTGGTGCAGTTGATGGAGGTGATCGAAGTGGTGGAGATGGTTGTAGTGAAGGCGATGGTGGAAGTGGCGCAAGTGATGCAGGTTGTGGAGTTGGTGGAGGTCTTGGAGCTGGTGGAGGTGGTGGAGTTGGTGGAGTTGCTGAAGTTGGTGGAGGTGGCGGAGCTGGTTGAGGAGGTGGAGTTGGAGGAGATAGTTGTAGTGGAGGAGATGGTGGAGGGAATTGAGGTCGTGGAGTTGATGGTGGTGTTGGAGTTGGTGGAGGTGGTGGAGTTGGCGGAGGTGGTGAAGTTGGTGGAGGTGCTGGAGGTGGTTGAGGTGGCGGAGTTGGTAGAGGTGGAATTGGTAGAGTTGGTCGAGGTGGTTGAAGTTGTGGAGTTGATGGAGGTGGTGGAAGTTGGTGGAGGTGGTTGAGGTGGTTGAGGTTGTAGAATTGGTGGAGGTGTTAAAGTTGGTGGAGGTGGTGGAGTTGGTGGAGGTAGTGGAGGTGGTGGAGGCGGTGAAGTTTCTGGTGGTAGTGGAAGTAGTGGAGGTGCTGGAGGTGCTGGAGGTGGTGATGGTGGAGTTGGTGCAGTTGATGGAGGTGATCGAAGTGGTGGAGATGGTTGTAGTGAAGGCGATGGTGGAAGTGGTGCAGGTGATGCAGGCTGTGGAGTTGGTGGAGGTCTTGGAGTTGGTAGAGGTGGTGGAGTTGGTGGAGTTGCTGAAGTTGGTGGAGGTGGCGGAGCTGGTTGAGGAGGTGGAAATGGAGGAGATGGTTGTAGTGGAGGAGATGGTGGAAGTGGTGGAGGGAATTCAGGTCGTGGAGTTGATGGTGGTGTTGGAGTTGGTGGAGGTGGTGGAGTTGGTGAAGGTGGTGAAGATGGTGGAGGTGCTGGAGGTGGTTGAGGTGGCGGAGTTGGTGGAGGTGGAGTTGGTAGAGTTGGTCGAGGTGGTTGAAGTGGTGGAGTTGGTGGAGATGGTTGTAGTGGAGATGGTGGAAGTGATGGTGGTGGGGTTGGTTGAGGTGGTTGAGATGTTAGAATTGGTGGAGGTGTAAGAGTTGGTGGTGTTGGTTGAGTTGGTGGAGGTGGTGGAGGTGGTTGTTAGGATGGAGATGTTTCTGGAGATAGTGGAAGTATTGGAGGTGCCGGAGGTGTTGGAGTTGGGGGAGGTGGGGGAGTTGGTGGAGGTGGTGAAATTGGTGGAGGTGGTGGAGGTGGTTGAGGTGGTGGATAGGTGGAGGTGGAGTTGGCGGAGTTGGTGGAGGTGGTGAAGTTGGTGGAGGTGTAAGAGTTGGTGGTGTTGGTTGAGTTGGTGGAGGTGGTGGAGGTGGTTGTTAGGATGGAGATGTTTCTGGAGATAGTGGAATTATTGGAGGTGCCGGAGGTGTTGGAGTTGGGGGAGGTGGTCGAAGTGGTGGAGATGGTTGTAGTGGAGGAGATGGTGGAAGCGGTGGAGGTGATGGAATTGGTGGAGGTGTTGAAGTTGGTGGAGTTGGTGGAGGTGGTGAAGTTGGTGGAGGTGTTGGAGCTGGTTGAAGTGGTCGAAGTGGTGGAGGCGTTGAAGTTGCTGGAGGTGGTGGAAGTAGTGGAGGTGCTGGAAGTGTTGGGGCTTGTGGAGGTGGTAAAGGTGGTAAAGGTGGTAGAGATGGTGGTGGTGGTTGAGGTGGTGGAGATGGAAGAGGCGGTGAAGTTTCTGGAGGTAGTGGAAGTATTGGAGGTGCCGGAGATGCTGGAGGTGGTGAAGGTGGAGTTGATGGAGTTGGTGGAGGTGGTCGAAGTAGTGGAGGTGCTGGAGGTGCTGGAGGTGTTGGGGGTTTTGGAGGTGGTGGAGTTGGCGGAGATAGTGGTAGTGGAGGAGGTGGTGGAGGTGATGGAAGCGGTGGTGTTGGTGGAAGTTGGTGGAGGTGGTGGAGATGGTTGAGGATGTGGAATTGGAGGAGATGTTGGAGTTGGTGGATGTGGTGGTGTTGGTGGAGATTATTGAGTTTGTTGAGGTGGTTGTGATGGTGGATGCGGTGAAGTTGCTGGAGGTGGTGAAATAAGTGGATGGAGATGGTTGTAGTGGAGGAGATGGTGGAAGTGATGGTGGTGGAATTTAATGGAGGTGTTACAGTTGGTGGAGATAGTGGTAGTGGAGGAGGTGTTGGAGGTGATGAATGTGTTGGTGTTGGTGGAGATGGTTGTAGTGGAAATGGTGAAATTGATGGTGGTGGGGTTGATTGAGGTGGTTGAGATGATAGAATATGTGGAGGTGTTAGAGTTGGTGGAAGTGGTGGAGTTGGTGGAGGTGGTGGAGGTGGTTGATGTGATGGAGATGGTGGAGGCGATGGAGTTGGTGGAGGTGGTTGAGGTGGTGGAGTTGGTGGTGGTGGAGTTGGTTGAGTTGGTCGAGTTGGTTGTAGTGGTGGAGTTGGTGGAGGTGGTGAAGTTGTTGGAGGTGGTTGAGGTGGTGGAGTTGGTGGAGGTGGAGTTGGTGGAGGTGGAGTTGGTGGAGTTGGTCGAGGTGGTTGAAGTGGTAGAGTTGGTGGAGGTGGTGGAGTTGGTGGAGGTGGTTGAGGTGGTGGAGTTGGTGGAGGTGGAGTTGGTGGAGTTGGTCGAGGCGGTTGAAGTGGTGGAGTTGGTGGAGGTGGAGTTGTGGAGGTGGTTGAGGTGGTGGAGTTGGTGGTGGTGGAGTTGGTTGAGTTGGTCGAGTTGGTTGTAGTGGTGGAGTTGGTGGAGGTGGTGAAGTTGTTGGAGGTGGTTGAGGCGGCGGAGTTGGTGGAGGTGGAGTTGGTGGAGTTGGTCGAGGCGGTTGAAGTGGTGGAGTTGGTGGAGGTGGAGTTGTGGAGGTGGTTGAGGTGGTGGAGTTGGTGGTGGTGGAGTTGGTTGAGTTGGTCGAGTTGGTTGTAGTGGTGGAGTTGGTGGAGGTGGTGAAGTTGTTGGAGGTGGTTGAGGTGGCGGAGTTGGTGGAGGTGGAGTTGGTGGAGTTGGTCGAGGTGGTTGAGGTGGTGGAGTTGGTGGTGGTGGAGTTGGTTGAGTTGGTCGAGTTGGTTGTAGTGGTGGAGTTGGTGGAGGTGGTGAAGTTGGTGGTGTTGGTTGAGTTGGTGGAGGTGGTGGAGGTGGTTGTTAGGATGGAGATGTTTCTGGAGATAGTGGAAGTATTGGAGGTGCCGGAGGTGTTGGAGTTGGGGGAGGTGGTCGAAGTGGTGGAGATGGTTGAAGTGGAGGAGATGGTGGAAGCGGTGGAGGTGATGGAATTGGTGGAGGTGTTGGAGTTGGTGGAGTTGGTGGAGGTGGTGAAGTTGGTGGAGGTGTTGGAGCTGGTTGAAGTGGTCGAAGTGGTGGAGGCGTTGAAGTTGCTGGAGGTGGTGGAAGTAGTGGAGGTGCTGGAAGTGTTGGGGCTTGTGGAGGTGGTAAAGGTGGTAAAGGTGGTAGAGATGGTGGAGGTGGTTGAGGTGGTGGAGATGGAAGAGGCGGTGAAGTTTCTGGAGGTAGTGGAAGTATTGGAGGTGCCGGAGATGCTGGAGGTGGTGAAGGTGGAGTTGATGGAGTTGGTGGAGGTGGTCGAAGTAGTGGACGTGCTGGAGGTGTTGGGGGTTTTGGAGGTGGTGGAGTTCGCGGAGATAGTGGTAGTGGAGGAGGTGGTGGAGGTGATGGAAGCGGTGGTGTTGGTGGAAGTTGGTGGAGATGGTGGAGATGGTTGAGGATGTGGAATTGGTAGAGATGTTGGAGTTGGTGGATGTGGTGGTGTTGGTGGAGATTATTGAGTTTGTTGAGGTGGTTGTGATGGTGGATGCGGTGAAGTTGCTGGAGGTGGTGAAATAAGTGGATGGAGATGGTTGTAGTGGAGGAGATGGTGGAAGTGATGGTGGTGGAATTTAATGGAGGTGTTACAGTTGGTGGAGATAGTGGTAGTGGAGGAGGTGTTGGAGGTGATGAATGTGTTGGTGTTGGTGGAGATGGTTGTAGTGGAAATGGTGAAAGTGATGGTGGTGGGGTTGGTTGAGGTGGTTGAGATGATAGAATATGTGGAGGTGTTAGAGTTGGTGGAGTTGGTGGAGTTGGTGGAGGTGGTGGAGGTGGTTGATGTGATGGAGATGGTGGAGGCGGTGAAGTTGGTGGAGGTGGTTGAGGTGGTGGAGTTGGTGGAGGTGGAGTTGGTGGAGGTGGAGTTGGTGGAGTTGGTCGAGGTGGTTGAAGTGGTAGAGTTGGTGGAGGTGGTGGAGTTGGTGGAGGTGGTTGAGGTGGTGGAGTTGGTGGAGGTGGAGTTGGTGGAGGTGGTCGAGGCGGTTGAAGTGGTGGAGTTGGTGGAGGTGGAGTTGTGGAGGTGGTTGAGGTGGTGGAGTTGGTGGTGGTGGAGTTGGTTGAGTTGGTCGAGTTGGTTGTAGTGGTGGAGTTAGTGGAGGCGGTGAAGTTGGTGGAGGTGGTTGAGGTGGCGGAGTTGGTGGAGGTGGAGTTGGTGGAGTTGGTTGAGGTGGTTGAAGTGGTGGAGTTGGTGGAGGCGGTGGAGTTGGTGGAGGTGCTGGAGGTGGTTGAGTTGGTCGAAATGGTGGAGGCAGTGAAGTTGCTGGAGGTGGTGGAAGTTGTGGAGGTGCTGGAATTGTTGGGTTTTGTGGAGGTGGTAAGGGTGGTAAAGGTGGTAGAGATGGTGGAGGTGGTGGAGGCGGTTGAGGTGGTGGAGATGGTGGAGAAGGTGAAATTTCTGGAGGTATTGGAAGTATTGGAGGTGCCGGAGGTGCTGGAGATGGTGAACGTGGAGTTGATGGAAATGGTGGAGGTGGTCGAAGTGGTGGAGATGGTTGTAGTGGAAGAGATGGTTGAAGTGGAGGAGATGGTGGAAGTGTTGGTGGTTGGGTTGGTTGAGGTGGTTGGGGTGGTTGAGATGGTAGAATTGGTGGAGGTGTTAGAGTTCGAGAAGGTGGTGGAGTTGGTGGAGGTGGTGGAGGTGGTTGATGTGATGGAGATGGTGGAGGCGGTGAAGTTTCTGAAGGTAGTGGAAGTATTGGAGGTGCTGGAGGTGTTGGAGTTGGGGGAGGTGGTGGAGTTGGTGGAAGTGGTGAAGCTGGTGGAGTTGGTGCAGGTGGTGAAGTTGGTGGAGGTGGTGGAGGTGGTTGAGGTGGTGGAGTTGGTGGAGGTGGAGTTGGTGGAGTTGGTGGAGGTGGTCGAAGTGGTGGAGATGGTTGTAGTGGTCGAAGTGGTGGAGATGGTTGAGATGGTGGAAGTGGAGGAGTTGGTGGAATTGGTGGAGGCGTTGGTGTTGGTGGAGGTGGTGGAGGTGGTGGAGTTGGTGGAGGTGGTGGAGGTGGTTGAGATGGTCGAAATGGTGGAGGCGGTGAAGTTGCTGGAGGTGGTGGAAGTAGTGGAGGTGCTGGAAGTGTTGGGGTTTGTGGAGGTGGTAAAGGTGGTAGAGATGTTGGAGGTGGTGGAGGCGGTTGAGGTTGTGGAGATGGTGGAGGCGGTGAAGTTTCTGGAGGTAGTGGAAGTATTGGAGGTGCCGGAGGTGCTGGAGGTGGTGAAGGTGGAGTTGATGGAGTTGGTGGAGGTGGTCGAAGTTGTGGAGATGGTTGTAATGGAGGAAATGGTTGAAGTGGTGGAGTTGGTGGAGATGGTTGTAGTGGAAGAGATGGTAGAAGTGGTGAAGGTGATGCAGTTCGTGGAGTTGGTGGAGGCGTTGGAGTTGGTGGAAGTGGTGGAGTTGGTGATGTTGGTGGAGGTGGTGGAAGTAGTGGAGGTGCTGGATGTGCTGGAGATGGTCAACGTGGAGTTGATGGAGTTGGTGGAGGTGGTCGAAGTGGTGGAGATGGTTGTAGTGGAAGAGATGGTTGAAGTGGAGGAGATGGTGGAAGTGAAGGTGGTGGAAGTTGGTGGAGATGGTTGAGGTGGTAGAGAAGGTGGAGGTGTTAGAGTTGGTGGAGATAGTGGTAGTGGTGGAGGTGGTCGAAGTGGTGGAGATGGTTGTAGTGGAAGAGATGGTTGAAGTGGAGGAGATGGTGGAAGTGTTGGTGGTTGGGTTGGTTGAGGTGGTTGGGGTGGTTGAGATGGTAGAATTGGTGGAGGTGTTAGAGTTCGAGAAGGTGGTGGAGTTGGTGGAGGTGGTGGAGGTGGTTGATGTGATGGAGATGGTGGAGGCGGTGAAGTTTCTGAAGGTAGTGGAAGTATTGGAGGTGCTGGAGGTGTTGGAGTTGGGGGAGGTGGTGGAGTTGGTGGAAGTGGTGAAGCTGGTGGAGTTGGTGCAGGTGGTGAAGTTGGTGGAGGTGGTGGAGGTGGTTGAGGTGGTGGAGTTGGTGGAGGTGGAGTTGGTGGAGTTGGTGGAGGTGGTCGAAGTGGTGGAGATGGTTGTAGTGGTCGAAGTGGTGGAGATGGTTGAGATGGTGGAAGTGGAGGAGTTGGTGGAATTGGTGGAGGCGTTGGTGTTGGTGGAGGTGGTGGAGGTGGTGGAGTTGGTGGAGGTGGTGGAGGTGGTTGAGATGGTCGAAATGGTGGAGGCGGTGAAGTTGCTGGAGGTGGTGGAAGTAGTGGAGGTGCTGGAAGTGTTGGGGTTTGTGGAGGTGGTAAAGGTGGTAGAGATGTTGGAGGTGGTGGAGGCGGTTGAGGTTGTGGAGATGGTGGAGGCGGTGAAGTTTCTGGAGGTAGTGGAAGTATTGGAGGTGCCGGAGGTGCTGGAGGTGGTGAAGGTGGAGTTGATGGAGTTGGTGGAGGTGGTCGAAGTTGTGGAGATGGTTGTAATGGAGGAAATGGTTGAAGTGGTGGAGTTGGTGGAGATGGTTGTAGTGGAAGAGATGGTAGAAGTGGTGAAGTTGATGCAGGTCGTGGAGTTGGTGGAGGCGTTGGAGTTGGTGGAAGTGGTGGAGTTGGTGATGTTGGTGGAGGTGGTGGAAGTAGTGGAGGTGCTGGATGTGCTGGAGATGGTGAACGTGGAGTTGATGGAGTTGGTGGAGGTGGTCGAAGTGGTGGAGATGGTTGTAGTGGAAGAGATGGTTGAAGTGGAGGAGATGGTGGAAGTGAAGGTGGTGGAAGTTGGTGGAGATGGTTGAGGTGGTAGAGAAGGTGGAGGTGTTAGAGTTGGTGGAGATAGTGGTAGTGGAGGAGGTGGTGGAGGTGATGGAAGTGGTGGTGTTGGTGGAGATGGTTGTAGTGGAGATGGTGGAAGTGTTGGTGGTTGGGTTGGTTGAGGTGGTTGGGGTGGTTGAGACGGTAGAATTGGTGGAGGTGTTAGAGTTGGAGGAGGTGGTGGAGTTGGTGGAGGTGGTGGAGGTGGTTGATGTGATGGAGATGATGGAGGCGGTGAAGTTTCTGAAAGTAGTGGAAGTATTGGAGGTGTCGGAGGTGTTGGAGTTGGGGGAGGTGGTGGAGTTGGTAGAAGTGGTGAAGCTGGTGGAGTTGGTGCAGGTGGTGAAGTTGGTGGAGGTGGAGTTGGTGGAGTTGGTCGAGGTGGTTGAAGTGGTGGAGTTGGTGGAGGTGGAGTTGGTGGAGGTGGTCGAAGTGGTGGAGATGGTTGTAGTGGTCGAAGTGGTGGAGATGGTTGAGATGGTGGAAGTGGTGGAGGTGGTGGAATTGGTGGAGGTGTTGGAGTTGGTGGAGGTGGTGGAGGTGGTGGAGTTGGTGGAGGTGGTGGAGGTGGTTGAAGTGGTCGAAATGGTAGAGGCGGTGAAGTTTCTGGAGGTGGTGGAAGTAGTGGAGGTGCTGGAAGTGTTGGGGTTTGTGGAGGTGGTAAAGGTGGTAGAGATGGTGGAGGTGGTGGAGGCGGTTGAGGTGGTGGAGATGGTGGAGGCGGTGATGTTTCTGGAGGTAGCGGAAGTATTGGAGGTGCCGGAGGTGCTGGAGGTGGTGAAGGTGGAGTTGATGGAGTTGGTGGAGGTGGTCGAATTGGTGGAGATGGTTGTAATGGAGGAAGTGGTTGAAGTGGTGGAGTTGGTGGAGATGATGGAAGTGATGATGGTGGACGTTGGTGGAGGTGATTGAGTTGGTAGATTAGGTGGAGATGTTAGAGCTGGTGGAGATAGAGGTAGTGGATGAGGTGATGGAGGTGATGGAAGTGGTGGTGTTGGTGGAAGTTGGTGGAGGTGGTGCAGGTGGTTGAGGAGGTGGAGTTGGTGGAGATGGTTGTAGCGGAAGAGATGGTAGAAGTGGTGAAGGTGATGCAGGTCGTGGAGTTGGTGGAGGTGTTGGAGTTGGTGGAAGTGGTGGAGTTGGTGAAGTTGGTGGAGGTGGTGGAAGTAGTGGAGGTGCTGGAGGTGTTGGGGGTTTTGGAGGTCGTGGAGTTGGCGGAGATAGTGGTAGTGTAGGAGGTGGTGGAGGTGATGGAAGCGGCCGTGTTGGTGGAAGTTGGTGGAGGTGGTGGAGATGGTTGAGGAGGTGGAATTGGTGGAGATGTTGGAGTTGGTGGATGTGGTGGTGTTGGTGGAGATGTTTGAGGTGGTTGAGGTGATTGAGATGGTGGATGCGGTGAAGTTGCTGGAGGTGGTGGAATTAGTGGATGTGCTGCAGGTTTTGGAGGTTATGGAGTTTGTGGAGGTGTTAAAGGTGGTGGAGGTGGTGGATTCGATGGAGATAGTGGTAGAGGAGGAGGTGGTGGAGGTGATGGAAGTTGTGGTGTTGTTGGAAGTGATGGAGGCGGTGTAGGTGGAGAATCCGGTTGTGTTGGTATGTGTATTGGAGTTGGTAGAGCTGGTAAAGGTGATGGATGTGGGGGAGATGTTGGAGATTGTGTTAGAGCAGGAGGCTGTGGAATTGGTGTAGGTGTTGGAGTTAGTGGAAATGGTGGAGTTGGTGGAGGTGGTGGATCCGGTTGTGTTTTTAAGTGTGTTGGAGTTGGTAAAGGTGTTGGATGTGGTGGGGTTGGTGGAGACAGTGGTAGTGGATGAGGTGGTGATGGAAGTGGTGGTGTTGGTGGAAGTTAGTTGAGGTGACGGAGATGGTTGAGGAGGTGGAGTTGGTGGAGATGGTTGTAGTGGAGGAGATGGTAGAAGTGGTGGAGGTGATGCAGGTTGTGGAGTCGGTGGATGTGGTTGAAGTGATGGAGTTGGCGGAGATGGTTGTGGCGGAGCAGATGGTTGAAGTGATGGTGGCGCAAGCTGGTGGAGGTGGTTGAAGTGGTTGAGGTGGTTTAGGTGGTAGAATTGGTGGAGGCGTTAGAGTTTTTGGAGGTGGTGGAGTGGTGGAGACTGTGGAGGCGGTGAAGTTTCTGGAGGTAGTGGAAGTAGTGGAGGTGCTAGAGGTGCTGGAGGTGGTGATGGTGGAGTTGGTGGAGATGATGGAGGTGGTCGAAGTGGTGGAGATAGTTTCTGCAGGTAGTAGAAGTAGTGGAGGTGCAGGAGGTGCTGGAGGTGGTGAAAGTGGAAATGATGGAGTTGATGGAGGCGGTCGAAGTGGCGGAGATGGTTGTAGTGGAGGAGATGGTTGAAGTGGGGGAGTTGGTCGAGATGGTTGTAGTGGAGGAGATGGTGGAAGTGATGGTAGTGGAAGTTGGTGGAGGTGGTTGGGATGGTAGAATTGGTGAGGTGTTAGAGTTGGTGGAGGTGTTGGAGTTGGTGGAAGTGGTGGAGTTGGTGAAGTTGGTGGAGGTGGTGGAAGTAGTGGAGGTGCTGGAGGTGTTGGGGGTTTTGGAGGTCGTGGAGTTGGCGGAGATAGTGGTAGTGTAGGAGGTGGTGGAGGTGATGGAAGCGGCCGTGTTGGTGGAAGTTGGTGGAGGTGGTGGAGATGGTTGAGGAGGTGGAATTGGTGGAGATGTTGGAGTTGGTGGATGTGGTGGTGTTGGTGGAGATGTTTGAGGTGGTTGAGGTGATTGAGATGGTGGATGCGGTGAAGTTGCTGGAGGTGGTGGAATTAGTGGATGTGCTGCAGGTTTTGGAGGTTATGGAGTTTGTGGAGGTGTTAAAGGTGGTGGAGGTGGTGGATTCGATGGAGATAGTGGTAGAGGAGGAGGTGGTGGAGGTGATGGAAGTTGTGGTGTTGTTGGAAGTGATGGAGGCGGTGTAGGTGGAGAATCCGGTTGTGTTGGTAAGTGTATTGGAGTTGGTAGAGCTGGTAAAGGTGATGGATGTGGGGGAGATGTTGGAGATTGTGTTAGAGCAGGAGGCTGTGGAATTGGTGTAGGTGTTGGAGTTAGTGGAAATGGTGGAGTTGGTGGAGGTGGTGGATCCGGTTGTGTCCGTAAGTGTGTTGGAGTTGGTAAAGGTGTTGGATGTGGTGGGGTTGGTGGAGACAGTGGTAGTGGATGAGGTGGTGATGGAAGTGGTGGTGCTGGTGGAAGTTAGTTGAGGTGACGGAGATGGTTGAGGAGGTGGAGTTGGTGGAGATGGTTGTAGTGGAGGAGATGGTAGAAGTGGTGGAGGTGATGCAGGTTGTGGAGTCGGTGGATGTGGTTGAAGTGATGGAGTTGGCGGAGATGGTTGTGGCGGAGCAGATGGTTGAAGTGATGGTGGCGCAGGTTGGTGGAGGTGGTTGAAGTGGTTGAGGTGGTTTAGGTGGTAGAATTGGTGGAGGCGTTAGAGTTTTTGGAGGTGGTGGAGTGGTGGAGACTGTGGAGGCGGTGAAGTTTCTGGAGGTAGTGGAAGTAGTGGAGGTGCTAGAGGTGCTGGAGGTGGTGATGGTGGAGTTGGTGGAGATGATGGAGGTGGTCGAAGTGGTGGAGATAGTTTCTGCAGGTAGTGGAAGTAGTGGAGGTGCAGGAGGTGCTGGAGGCGGTGATGGTGGAGTTGGTGGAGATGATTGAGGTGGTCGAAGTGGTGGAGATAGTTGTAGTGAAGGAGATGGTGGAAGTGAAGGAGGCGATGCGGGTCTTGGAGCTGGTGGAGTTCTTGGAGTTGGTTGAGGTGGTGGAGTTTGTGGAGTTGGTGAAGTTGGTGGAGGTGGCGGATATGGTTGAGGAGTTGGAGTTGGAGGAGATGGTTGTGGTGGAGGAGATGGTGGAAGTGGTGGAGGTGATTCAGGTCGTGGAGTTGGTGGAGGTGTTGCAGTTGGTGGAGGAAGTTGCTGGAGGTGGTGGAGGTGGTTGAGGTGGTGGAGATGCTGGAGGTGGAGTTGGTGCAGTTGGTCGGGGTGGTTGAAGTGTTTGAGTTGGGGGAGATGGTTGTAGTGGAGGAGATGGTGGAAAAGATGGTGGTGGAAATTGGTGGAGTTGGCTGAGTTGGTTGAGGTGGTTGAGGTGGTAGAATTGGTGGAAGTGTTAGAGTTGGTGGAGGTGGTGGAGTTGGTGGAGGTGGTGGAGTTGCTGGAGGTGGTGAAGGTGGTTGAGGTGGTCGAAATGTTGGAGGCGGTGAAGTTTCTGGAGATAGTGGAAGTATTGGAAATGCCGGAGGTGTTGGAGTTGGGGGAGGTGGTGGAGTTGGTGGAGGTGGTGAAGTTGGTGGAGTTGGTTGTGTTGGTTGAGGTGGTTGAGGTGGTAGAATTGGTGGAGGTGTTAGAGTTGGTGGAGGTGGTGGAGTTGGTGGAGGTGGTAGAGATGGTGGAGGTGGTGGAGGTGGTTGAGGTGGTGGAGATGGTGGAGAAGGTGAAGTTTCTGCAGGTAGTGGAAGTAGTGGAGGTGCAGGAGGTGCTGGAGGTGGTGAAAGTGGAAATGATGGAGTTGATGGAGGCGTTGGAAGTGGTGAAGATGGTTGTAGTGGAGGAGATGGTTGAAGTGGGGGAGTTGGTGGAGATGGTTGTAGTGGAGGAGATGGTGGAAGTGATGGTGGTGGAAGTTGGTGGAGGTGGTTGGGGTGGTAGAATTGGTGAGGTGTTAGAGTTGGTGGAGGTGGTGGAGTTGGTGGAGGTGGTGGAGGCGGTGAAGTTTCTGGAGGTAGTGGAAGTAGTGGAGTTGCTGGAGGTGGTGAAGGTGGAGTTGTTGGAAATGGTGGAGGTGGTTGAAGTGTTTGTGATGGTTGTAGCGGAGATGGTGGAAGTGGTGGAGATAGTTAAAGTTGGTGGAGGTGGTTGAGATGGTTGAGGTGGTGGAATTGGTGGAGGTGTCGGAGTTTGTGGAGGCGGTGAAATTGCTGTAGGTGATGGAAATAGTGGAGGAGCTGGAAGTGTTGGGGTTTGAGGAGGTTTTAAAGGTGGTGGAGATGGTGGATTTGGTGGAGATAGTAGTAGTGGAGAAGGTGGTGGAGGCGATGGAAGTGGTGGTGTTGGTGGAAGTTGGTGGAGGTGGTCGAGGTGGTGGAAATGGTGGAGGTTGTGGAGTTGTTGGTGGAAGTGGCGGTGTTGGTTGAGGTGGTGGACGCGTTGAAGTTGCTGGAAGTGGAGGTGGTTGAAGTGTTTGTGATGGTTGTAGCGGAGATGGTGGAAGTGGTGGAGATAGTTAAGTTTGGTGGAGGTGGTTGAGATGGTTGAGGTGATGGAATTAGTGGAGGTGATGGAGATATTGGGGTTGTGGAGGTGGTGGAGGTGTTAAAGTTGGTGGAATTGGTGGAGTATAATGAGATAGTGGTAGTGGAGGAGGTGGTGGAGTTGATGGAGGTGGCGGTGTTGTTGGTTTTGGTGTTAGAGCAGGAGGCTGTGGAAATGGTGGAGGTGTTGGAGCTGGCGGAGGTGGTGGAGTTGGTGGAGGTGTTGGAGTTGGTTGGTTGAGGAGGTGGCGTAGAAAGTGCATCCTATGGAGCTGGTAAATGTGATGGAGTTGTTGGAGGTGGTGGAGTTGTTGGAGGTGGTGGAGGTGCTGCTGGCGGAGTTGGTGGAGGTGTTGGAGTTAGTTGGTTGAGGAGGTGGAGATGGTGGAGGTAGGTGGTGGATGTGGTGGAGGTTTTGGATTTGGTGGAGCTGGTGGAGGTGCTGGAGGTTGTTGAGGTAGTAAATGTGATGGAGGTGGTAGAGTTGGGGGCGATGGTGTTAGTCGAGGATGTGGAGGAATTGATGGAGGTGGTGGAGGGGGTTGAGGTGAAGGATTTGATGGAGTTGTGGAGTTGTTGGAGGTGGTTGAGATGGGGGAGTTGGTGGAGGTGGTGGAGTTGGCGGAAGCGGCGGAAGTGTTTGAGGTGGCGGAGTTGGTGGTGGTGGTTGAGTTGCTGGAGCTGGTGGAAGTGGTGTAGCAGGTTGTGTTGCTGGAGGTTGTGGAACTTGTGGAATTGGTAAATGTGTTGGAGATTGTGGAGGTGGTTGAGCTGGCGGAATTGTGGTGGAGGTGGTTCAAGTGGTTGAGTTGGTGAAAGTGCTGGTGGCGGTGTTGGTGGAGGTGGTGGAGGTGGTTGAGACGGTGGAGTCGGTGAAGTTGCTGGAGGTGGTAGAATTAGTGGAGGTGCTGGAGGTGTTGGGGGTTGTGGAGGTGGTGGAGGTGTTAAAGGTGGTGGGGTTGGTTGAGTAGAAGCAGATAGTGGTAGTGGAGGAGATGTTTGAGGTGATGGAGGTGGTGATGTTGATGGAGATGGTGTTAGTGCAGGAGGCTGTGGAATTGGTGGAGGTGTTGGAGTTGGCGGATGTGGTGGAGTTGGTGGAGGTAGGTGGTGGATGTGGTGGAGGTTTTGTGTTTGGTGGAGCTGGTTGAGGTGCTGGAGGTTGTTGAGGTAGTAAATGTGATGGAGGTGGTAGAGTTGGGGGCGATGGTGTTAGTCGAGGATGTGGAGGAATTGATGGAGGTGGTGGAGGGGTTTGAGGTGAAGGATTTGGTGGAGTTGTGGAGTTGTTGGAGGTGGTTGAGGTGGGGGAGTTGGTGGAGGTGGTGGAGTTGGCGGAAGCGGCGGAAGTGTTTGAGGTGGAGGCGTTGGTGGTGGTGGTTGAGCTGCTGGAGCTGGTGGAAGTGGTGTAGCAGGTTGTGTTGCTGGAGGTTTTGGATCATGTGGAGCTGTTAAATGTGTTGGAGGTTGTGGAGGTGGTTGAGCTGGCGGAATTGTGGTGGAGGTGGTTCAAGTGGTTGAGTTGGTGAAAGTGCTGGTGGCGGTGTTGGTGGAGGTGGTACAATTAGTGGAGGTGCTGGAGGTGTTGGGGGTTGTGGAGGTGGTGGAGGTGTTAAAGGTGGTGGGGTTGGTTGAGTAGAAGCAGATAGTGGTAGTGGGGGAGATGTTTGAGGTGATGGAGGTGGTGATGTTGGTGGAGATGGTGTTAGTGCAGGAGGCTGTGGAATTGGTGGAGGTGTTGGAGTTGGCGGATGTGGTGGAGTTGGTGGAGGTGTTGGAGTTGGTTGGTTGAGGAGGTGGTGTAGAAGGTACATCTTATGGAGCTGGTAAATTTGATGGAGTTGTTGGAGGTGGTGAAGTTGGTGGAGGTGGTGGAGGTGGTTCAAGTGGTGGATTTGGTGAAGGTGGTGCTGGCGGAGTTGGTGGAGGTGTTGGAGTTATTTGGTTGAGGAGGTGGAGATGGTGGAGGTAGGTGGTGGATGTGGTAGAATTTTTGGATTTGGTGGAGCTGGTGGAGGTTTTGGAGGTTGTTGAGGTAGTAAATGTGATGCAGGTGGTAGAGATGGTGGCAATGGTGTTAGTGGAGGATGTTTTGGACTTGATGGAGGTGGTGAAGGGGGTTGAGGTGAAGGAGTTGGTGGAGTTTTGGAATTGTTGGAGGTGGTTGAGTTGGGGCAGTTGGTGGAGGTGGTGGAGTTGGCGGAGGTGGTGGAGGGGGTTGAGATGGCGGAGTTGGTGGTGGTGGCTGAGTTGGTGGAGGTGATGGAAGTAGTGGGTGTGATGGAGGTGGAGGAGTTCATAAAGGCGATGGAAGTGGTGGAGTGGGTGGAGATTGTTGTAGTGGAGGAGTTGGCGGAGGTGGTGGAGGTGGTGAAGCTGGTTGTGTTGGTGGAGGTTTTGGATCTTGTGCAGCTGGTAAATGTGTTGGAGGTTGTGGAGGTGGTTCAAGTGGTGGAGTTGGTGAAGGTGCTGGTGGCGGAGTTGGTGGAGGTGTTGGAGGTACGTGGTGGATGTGGTGAAGATTGTGGATTTGGTGGACCTAGTGGAGGTGGTGGAGGTGGTTGAGATGGCGGAGTTGGAGGTGGTGGTGGTGGAGTTGGTGGAGGTGGTGGAAGTATTGGGGTTGATGGAGGTGATAGAGATCGTAAAAGCGGTGGAGGTGGTGGAATTGGTGGAGATGGTGGTAGTGGAGGAGTTGGCGGAAGTGGTGGAGGTGGTGAATGTGGTGGAGGTAGTTGAGGTGGCGGAAGGAGTGGAGGTCCTGGAGGTGGTGGAGGTGGTGAATCTGGTTGCGTTGGTGGAGGTGGCGGTGTTGGCGGAGGTGGTGGAGGTTGTGGATCTTGTGGAGCTGGTAAATGTGTTGGAGGTTGTGGAGGTGGCTGAGCTGGCGGAGGTGGTTGAGATGATGGTGGTGATTCTGGTGGTGGAGGTAGTTGAGGAGGTAAAGGTGATGGATGTGGTGGAGTTAGTGGACCAACAGTTCTCGCAACCCTTCATACAGTGTTGGAGACCAGGAGGTTTCCCCCGATCTGGTATACGATACAACAGTGGTTATTCAGGTGGCAGTAACCTACCAAAGCTGAAGTTGTACAACTTTGACGAAAACCTCTCGTATTGACGTAGTGCTCTAGTATGTTCAGTGCAATAGTGGAAAAACGCCCAATACCAGACTCAGAGAAGATGAGCCATCTGAAGCCTCTACTGATAGGCAGTGAAAAATTGATCTCTGGAATGCGCTATTCTCGACAGTGATCTATGGAGCTGCATGGAGCATTCTGGAGATTGAGCAAAAAAGTGATGCATAGAGCAAAAAAGTGATCTATTGTGCTGCATGGAGCATTCTGGAGATGAAGTTTTGGAAGGCATGAGTAATACTCGATGCAGGGTGTCGTACACAATCAATAATGTTTACTTGAACTTGCAGTACGAAACAGGATTAGAAATTATGTTTCGTTTACTTGTGCGACGAGTGCACTCTACACTGTTTTGTAGTTGAATTCGCTTAGGGAATAGCTTGTCTGACACTTGTCTATTTTATTCCGATAGTGAACACAAATGACAAGTAGTAAGTTATATTAGGCAACTGTTGCAAAACAAAGAGAATGAGTTATAAGTTATAACAGTTAGCAACTCAGAAGTCATAACTAAATGTGGACACATAATTCCCAGTGCGGGATTTTTGGCAACAGACATAATGTGTGAATTAAAGTGGTAGACACTGAAATTAAAATGACTTTATGATACGTCCTCAAAGATTAGGTACAACATTAAATAAGTACATCGTATAATAGTTTTACTGCAGCAAATAAAATGATCATTTACAACATTTCTCCCTTTTTAGTGAAAATTAAAACTGCATAACATGAAAATTTTAATAACAATATTGTATATATACTAATACTTATTTACCGGTTAAAGGATTATCAACAATATATTTACTGGTTATCATAGCTAGTCATAGATAATAATGTATCGAGTTTTAAGCTTCCAGAGTTCTGTGATTACATATCCTCCTCATCAAGTATTCGCTCATCTGGAGAACTCTGATTTGCTGGCCGAATGCGGGGCTCAGGAGGCGATACCTCTTCAATGACTGGCGAGGAGATTGAATTCGGAGTTGGCTCTACTCGAGTCGCTGTGTCCATAGTCGTTTGAAGGCTGCACAGATTCTACGTCACCTGCCCGACGTTTCCCTTGAGGTTGTAAAACGTTAGGTGGGCACGAATTAGTCGACTCACCAGATGAATCTTAATTATCATACCCGTAATATTTCGGGCTTTTTCGCATTCTTTTTGTTGTACGTGGGGGAACTTGTTGCAATGCTTCTACTGGTTCCGAAGTAGTGGGTATGAGTAGTTCCGATTGTTGACTTGTTGGAGGAGGTGCACTTCAGAAGTAATAATGTGTTGATCGGGATTGATTTCTAGTTGTGATGTAGTCTCTGGCGGTACGAGATTGGCTGGCACTTTTAGCATTTGTAATCGCATTGCGTGAGCAATATTAGAATTGGTAGATGTTACCCCGCTTCCCGTGTCACGTTTGCGTTGTTTCATCTTTCGATCGCCTTTCTGAATTCACGTGAGTTTTTTTGTGTGGCTCAGAATTTTGGCCTCCGTTGATTTTTCGTGTACTCGTGGCCCCCTACGATTTATGTATTCCGCCAATTTCGTTTTTCATTCATCGCGAGTGCCAAATATGGCTATATCGCTATTCCTGACCGTGGCTTCCAGGTTCCCGGGTTCACGAATCACGGACATATACTGTTCAGTCTTTCGCACCACTGACCTTGGGGCTAACACTTCATAAAGCCCGTCGAGGTTCTTTTTCGAGCGTATGTTGGGATGTTTCTTACGAGTAATATTGAGTTGCACTGTGTGCTCCTTGAGG
Organism: Convolutriloba macropyga; assembly: GCF_964194025.1. Classification (NCBI taxonomy): domain Eukaryota; kingdom Metazoa; phylum Xenacoelomorpha; order Acoela; family Convolutidae; genus Convolutriloba; species Convolutriloba macropyga. Next base: position 51,500,976 of record NC_134468.1, read on the forward strand.
GGTATAGGACGATGTGCTTTCGTTGTGCGCAAGAAACGTGACTCATTGTCACCTCAATTGTCACCACGTGACTCATTGTCACCAGCAAGTCGCTCACGAGAGTAGGCGTCTTTTGTGGCCTTGCACATATTCCTTTCAATTTCATCGTCACTACGATTATTCCCCCAATGTTATTCTGGTAGCAACTCATTGGGTGTGACCGTCCCTTCGTCTAAATAATGATTTAAAATTTTCTCATAACTAAGATCAGTAGAATGTGGTTGAGTACTTATGTTGCTAAGCGCAGTATTGGCTTGTCGCCCAAAGCGTGATTCAAATGGCGGGATCTTAGTAGTTTTATGTTTACATATGCGGAGCTGGCAGATGATTGATTTTAATGCTGATTTGATGGTGAACGAATTTAATTCTTTCTTTGCCTCTTTTATACATGCTAGGCGTTGTTTAATTGTACTAATTAATCGTTCTACTAAACCTTTTGCTCTATGATCGTTTGCTGGAGCTGGTATTAGAGTGATATTAATTTTTGTACAAAATTTTTTTATTTGATTCCCGATGAGGCAGCGAGCTTGATCTACTCGTAATGAACGAGGAACTCCGTGAATGTGTATATAATTATCCAAAAATTTAATGAAATTTGAAGCATTTGCAATATCAAAAATTTCAGCAGAAGGATATTTCGAAAATATATCTATAAATCTAAAATATAAATTTCATGATCTTTCTCATTATTAATAGTTCCTGCAAAATCTATTGGTATCTCATGGTTTGGGACTATAAAAGGTTTATGTGCTTGAAATTGCTCTGTAGGAATTATAGATTTTAATTTTTTTACCGATGGCAGTGCAAGGTTTGCACTCTATTGCTCGGACCAAGAGGTCGCGGTTCAAGTATGGCCACCAGCAATACTGGGCCATACATACCATCCCCCAGCTACCCGGGTGACTGGCATGAAGATCATCGATGAGCGCATCCATTAAGTCGTTGGGGATGGCCACTTTCTCGTCCATGCACACGCAACCACCGCTCACGTGCAGGTCCCACCAGTAGCTGTGCAGGTAAGGGTTTTAGTGCTTTCAAGCGTTCCTCGTCAGGGCGAATGATACAGTCCCTGACTTCTTTGAGCACTGCATCTTTGCTCCTTAGGGATGCGATTAGTACTTTGTACTCTTCCAACTACCTTGTTAAAGGAGAGGACTTGAGGGCTATCGGTGAGCGGGGTGCTGATATTTGAATGCTATGAGGATTGGCGAGGCGTGTTTGGGTTCGGATTATCCGTGAAGGAAACGCGCGGCGAACTTCGGCTTGAACGATTTGAGGTTGATTTGCCTTTCATTGTGGATACCTTTAGGCTCATTTTTGATGAGGTTGTTGAGTTTTTAATTAAATTAATTGAAAAAGAGGAAGACAACTGAATTTCAGAGTGAGCTTGGGAAAAAAGCGACCTTTTAATGATTATCAATTGGGCACGTGAATTATTTAAGGTATGTGACTTTTGAATGCTAATTAAGGATGAAACTTGAGGCTTATTTGTGATTGAGAAGTTAAAGTGGCTTAATTCAGTGAATTGAAGCTGATTTTGGTAAGCGAGTGACGCCTTTCCGGTGCTATTTGAGGCTCAATTTATAGTGGTGTATTTATGGTATTTGTCTGCGACGTGGGTTTGGATGTGATTTGGTGTGGATTAGATTGAGTTGAAAATAAGGCATTTGAGTTATGCGAAGTATATGACTGGATGAATAATATGGGATTATGTCCAGCGAGTGTTAATTTATTATGTGCAAAGCGAACTCGCGGGTCGAAATCACCATCAGAAATATTATGATTTGGAGTATTTGATTCGAAAGTTTGAAATTGCTGGGAAGGTGTCAATTGATTTGAGTTAAATGTACTTGCGGTGTGGGTGTCCTATCTGATTTTATGCAATTAATACGGGTGGAGTTTAGATTAGGTTTTTGCTTGGCGAGTTTTGAATTAGTTTGAGTTAAGCGTACGCGCATTGCGTGTTCAACATCCGAATTAATAATGTTAGAAGAGGGTAGATTTAAATGATGCATTCGCGTAGCGAGTATTGGATTATTATGTATCAAGCGTAATTAATAGAAGTAATTACAAGTGTTGCGGAATTACTAATAAAATTATGATTACGTTTTAAGAGTAAATCTGAACTAGAATTTGCGGAGCGAGTGATATATTATCTTTCATTAACAATTCTGGCTTAACGGAATTTATATTCAATACTTGTTGAGTATGTTGAATGTTGGGTGTTTGTAGTTCAGGTTTGTTATCGTGGTAAAATTTATTAAATGTAACAGCAGAAATATGTTTTTCTAGGTGAAGTAAGTTTGCATCAGTGTGTATTCATGATAATTTTGCAACTAAAAATTCTTCTTCATATTTAGAAATACTTTTTGCCGGTTGATAGGGGTTGCGTGATATATAATCAACAAGTCCCATTTTTGCGCCTGGCAAATGTTCATTTTTAATTTATTGGGGTAAAAGTCCATCAACACATCGTGATAAACGAATGTTGTAGCTTTTGTTTGATCTGTGTTCCTTTAAAATTGAAAGAAGAGCTCGGTGATCAGTTATGATAGAAAATTCTTTGCCATAAAGATAATTTTTAAAATATTCTATGGACCAAGACACTCCAAGGAGTTCAAGTTCATTGATGCTGTAGCGTTCTTCATTACTATTCAAAAATCTAGATGCAAAAAAATCGGCTTCCAACCATTGATTGTCAATTGTTCTAATGCTGTTCGAATGCCGGAGCGAGATGCACCACATTTTATACGTGTTTCGAGTTGCGGGTTATAATAAAAGTTTTCTGTGTGATTCGCGTTTTTTTTAATTCGTGTTTTTTTAGCATTAAAATGTATAGTTTGTTCATCAGTCCAGATGTATTTTGTAGATTTACGAAGAAGGGGTCTTAGAGGATTGCAAAGTTGAGCTAGATTGGGATTAAATTTACTAATATAATGAACCGAACCAAGGAGTGAGCGTAGCTTTTTAAGTGTTTTAGGTGGTTGCAATGAAAAGATTGCCAAAGTTTTAGATTCTAGAAGTGATGTCCCTGATTGGGTAATATTATATCCCAACCATGAAATTTCTTGCTTCGCAAAATGACATTTGGGAAGTTTGATACTAAGGTTATCCGCTTCCAATTTTTTAGACAATCAAATACAAGTTGAAAATCCTCTTCTTCTGAACCTTTACTTACAATTAATATATCGTCCAAGAAACAAAATGTGTTTTTAAGACCGATTTACATATTATCTATTGCCTTCTGAAACTCGGCAGGCATGTCTGTAAGTCCGCAAAAACCTGTTTGAAATCGGTATGTACCTGTCATATCGCCACTGACGATATTAAAATTACAATGTTTGGTTTTCTAAGGGTGGAGATTCAGTTGACTATACGCGTACATGAGATCTATAGTAGAGAAATAAATTTTAACCGCTGGTTCTGTTTTGTAATCTGTTATTATTTGTGATATAGAGTCCATAAGTGTTTCAACATTTGGCATTTGGTACTTATTTTTATGGATGGATTTGTTACAAAATTTAGAATCCAAAGCTAATTTTATTTTTTGGTCTCTTTAAACTGTAATAACTATTGGAATAATAAAACATCGATCAGAGCAATTATTAAGTTTTTCTATTCGTCCTTCTTCAAGAAGTTTTTTAATTTCACAATGAACTCGGTCTTGTAATATAATGGGTATTCTTCTACCCTTTTGATGTTTGGGTTGAAAATTTTTGTGGAATTTAGATTTAACAATGTGAATTTTTGGTCTATCAATGCGTGAGACAAGTTGAGGAAATTGATTTGCTATGCGTGTTTTGAATGGGCATTGAGTTTTGATAGTGTTGATCATACTACCTTCATTCGAACAAAGAGTTTGAGTGATTGAAACTGCAAGGACTTCAAATAGGTCTCTGCCAAAAAGTGGTTTCAATCCGTCTCGAACGACCGCAAATTTGGCGTCTCTGATCCGCCACTCATTACTTTCTATCGGTGCTTGCATCCTTCCAATGACGGGTATTGGTTCATTAGCAAAGGTCTTGACTTCTTCTGCAGGTGTTGTTGTCAGCCATCGTCCGAGAGTAGAATTATTGACTACTTCAGTAGAAAGAGATTCATTCAAAACGCTACACACACTGCCGGAGTCAATGAGAAGACCTACTTTGTTGTTTCCGATCTGTAAAGTTGTATTTTTGGATTGTGTTACTAGCAATGCTAGCTACCATAATAACATCTGAACTATCATAGTCGGATTCACATTGAGGATTATAAATTGCATTTTGGATCGCATTGACAGACTGTTCAGTTTTCATTAGAACGAGTAGGCTTAGTGGATGAAGACTTGGGCTTACGACATACTCGTGAAAAGTGATTCTGTAAACCACAATTATTGCACGTCTTGCGTTTCGCAATACATTTATATTTGTGATTTGCTAACCATGTGAGGCCACAATTACGGCAGAATTGATTCGGCTGGCAAATAGGGGTTAAAGTTTTTGGCCGTTGATTTGATTGGCGAATAGGCCGTTGTGAAGTTATTGCATTGACATGCGGTGCGGGTTGTTTGTTCGAAATCTGTAACCTATTCCGTTGTCCGAGTTCCATGTTTATGGCCCAACGTAAGGCTTGTGGTGGTTCGAGAGTTTCTCTAAGTAATTCTCGTTGAATTTCAGGATCTTGCATATTTGCAATGAAAAGATCTCTGATCAGAGTACCTTCTTGATTTCCAAGATCGCAATTCCCACCTTAACCTACTATTAATACTCATCTATATGGTACTATCACCTGTACTTTAGCATAGATATCACCTGTGACTAATAACCATGGATAGCGATTTATCGTTAACACCTTTTGATATATCACTTGATTGTCCACCAATAAACAAACAAATAATTCAAAAATAATCAAAAATTCAAAAATTAACCTATTCATAGATACTAAACCTATAACCCAACACACCTTGAAGAATCACCATTTATCACAACATTTATACCAGCAATTTTTCTAACAACAGATCAATTAAACAAAAATTATATATTCCAATTAACTGACGAAAAATAATTTATATTATTTTCTAAAACAATTTTATATTATAAAAACCACGCAGATTATACCCTAGAACAAATAGTTCGACTATTTTTAAAGGAAGGCGAAATGAAACCAGACAGAACAAAAATATCAGTAATCACAGAATCAACCTACAAATTGATAAAAGACAGCACAACTTACCTACAGGAAGTTAAAGAAACAACCAAAAAATCAATAACGAAACATTACGACAAAATATTAAAAGCTTTGAAAATTGGTTAAACAGAATAGCAGAACTCGGAAAAGAAATAGATGACAAAACAGCGATAGAGGTCTTGATCTTAGTATCTGAAATATGTTATCTGTAGAGAGCCTTGAGTATATTAAAGATGCACGAATAATAATTGGAAAAATCTACGAAAAAGAAACACCATCATTAGAAAAACAAGAACTCCGACAACTCTGGGATTACACGTACCAATCACCTTATTAAGAAAACATTCTACATATCAGTTTCAACAGTATACATTACATACAAGCCCAACACCAAAAAGTTAGTGTTTACGAAAGAGAACAAACAGGATCACTTTCAAGGACAACACCAAAAGTAATAACGTCAAATTCAACAACAAAAGATAACAATACCGTATCATTAGGAAAACAAAAATTGACACTTGTACCTGACAAGTAACTAAGTGGAAAACTATTCACCAATAAAAATAATCAAATGCAATACTCATTAAACGATACAGATGATGAAAGTTTTAGAGATTCCTATTCCAGAGCACCAATAATAACAGAAAGATCAAGAAAACCACCAGCCCATCGACAACCTATTTACCTCGGATTCGGTGTTAAAAATGACTACACAATTAATACTGCAACACCAAATTTCCCCGAAAATCCAAAAAATAGTATCACTGAAGAAAATGTCAACAAAATATAAGAAAAAATGGAAAACAGATTTTACTGAATGAGTGACAACCTTCAACGAAATCGAGAGACACAATTAAACGCAGCAATCTAAAAAACCCAGCAAACAAAAATAGAATTTAATACCCAACATAACCAAAGGAATGGAAATAATAATTATCAATACAGAGACACACATACAACTGAATTCAGACCACAACGTTTTGAAACACGGAATAATGATAGTCAAAACAATTCTATAACGGAGCCACCATTAACTTTTTATAAACAATTAACCTCAATGAGCATAAACGAGGAGCCACAAACAGAAACCTCAAGTTTAAATGGATCAGTACCTACAACAATAAAACCATTTGACGGCACAGATCCAGGATACACATTTGAAGAATATCTGAACAGTATTATTGCAGCAATGATATTTAGCAACGGTATAGAACCACTTAAGCAACCAGGTCACCACCAATGGAAAGTAAAAGTAGCATCATTAATCCTACACACCTTGCAAGGACCAGCTCAGTTGGATTGGGAACTATTTTGCAAAGAATCCAAGTTGGATTGGGAACTATTTTGCAAAGAATTTTCAGATAAGTTTGATTCAGAAAAGTCAAAGCAACAGGCAAAAATCGTACTACAACAAATACAGAAACATACTAACGAATTGTTGAGATCACTCGCATTGAGAATCGAAACATTAGTAAAGCACAGAAGATTATAAAAATATTGAAATGAATCAAACCTTAATCCGATGTCTGGATAATGAACTCAAAACAGCAGCATTGAAAAAGCATGCAAATCACAAACAAACACAGAGAGAACCTGAAATGCCATTTAAAACTCTAGTTAAAAAAACAGACCAAATGGACTTAACCAGAACAATAACAAACAATCATAAAAGATTGTATGAAGTAAATCAAAGCATCAGTAACCAGCAGATAGATTTAAACCAAATATCTGAAATATGTAATAATACAGATAACCTAATTCAGGATAACCTTGATCAATTTGAAAATGCAGTGTGGATTGTTCTGAATGGAATAAATAACACATACGACAGAAAAAACTTCAAAGAAGACCTAAATTTGCACTATTTTGTAGCTATTGTAGCTCTCACGGACATTCAAAATGAAGATGTTTCAAAAGACCACCAAGACAACGACAACAGAAGACACATGAGAAATAACCAAAACCTTCCAAATACACAAACTAATTCAAATAATGTAAACGGTAGACAACTACCACCAACTTCACCTGTAAATAACAACCATAGAAGCAGAACACCAAATAGATATAACCGATACCAGTGTAACCAAAGCAACAGATCATATAACAATAATAGCAGATAATCCAGCAGATCATATAGTAACAATAGATCTTACAGTAACAATCGATCATTTGGCAACAATAAATCTCGAAACAGATACAACAACAATAACCGTAGCCGATCACAGAGCTATGACAGAAATAATAATAACAATAATTATTCAAATAACAGAAATCGCAGTAATAGTTATAACCGAAATAATAATAATAACCGCTCAAATTACAATAGCCGAAATAATTCAAAATTTAATTCACGATCACCATATCAATCTTCACGATCACCATATCAATCTAGATCACCTTATAATAGAAACAGAATTTCAAATATTATTAATAATAATAACGGAAGCAGATACAAAAATAATGACAAAAATAGAAATCCAAATAACAGAAACCAAAGTTATGGACGAAACAACAATAGCAATAACCGTAACAACTAAAAACCTTATCAACAACAAAGTAGAAATGGAATAAATAGCATAGAAGAGCAACAACGAGATAACGAAACAGACCCACCTGGTATTGAAGAATATCAATACTCAACATACTCATCAGTTGAAGACCAACACTCATACTAGATAAATTCTACAATGCACAGGAAGAAACTTGCAATTCGATAAACACGATCGAATCAAAACCTACTTGGATATTACTCATGTACCAATGTACAACTTGGAAAAAGTTTTCACCAAACAGAAACCGATATTAGAAATTGATTTCCTATTAGATTCAGGAGCAACACTAAATCTTCTGAATGAAGACATATGGAATGAATTAAAATTTAATAACCCAAACCTACCGACTAAAAAAACCAAAACGTTAACAGCTGCAAGTAATACAAAAATTCAAACTTTAGGAAAAATTAACCTAAACCTAACACCCAAAAGAATATCAAATAACAGAAATAACCCTCAACCACTATTTAACATTTTCTTTTTTATAGCTCAGTGTAATCACAATATACGTGGTACACCATTCTTTAAAGAATACATTGAAACCATTAATGTCATTACAAACAAGTTAACAATAAAAACAACGACAAATATCGATAATGATATTACATTCTTTCAAAACACAACCAAAGAGTATCCTTACTATTCGAGAGGATATCCAGTATACAACAAGGAAACTCAATACTTCGAACCACACGAACACAAATGCCTAACACTTCCAATCCCTATATTCCAAAAAATGTAGAAATCAAATGAAAAAATATTGTATGGATCACTACACTATTTTGAACCGATCAATAAATACCAAAACCTCTCATTCACCGATATTAATGACATTACAAAAAAACGAAAACTTTGTAGATATTTTCCTGATAAATAAAAATAATCAGAAAATGATTCTAAAAATTGAACTAATCGGATTCATATACCAAAATACAACATTCAAAACGTTCCATATGGAAATTTACCAAAGAAAATCACTAGACCTATCCTCAGCATTTTATCACCTCACCTATGAGAATGACAATGACATAGACAAAATTTTCCAAATCCAGAACAACGAAACTATACATCAAGTTGCGACATTTGAAAGGAAACCAAATTTCAAATGTAAATTCAACATAACTAAATACAATGAAAACGATCAAGAGTTAATACAAATGTTTGATTTCCAACATTCCCACTTAACAAAAGAACAATTTGATAAGTAGTAGAAATAATACTGAAATACAGAAATGTATATGCAACTACAAAATTCGACGTTGGAAAAACAAAAGTAAAATTTAACCTCCCTAAGAAAAAAGATGCTATCTTCAAAAAACAAAGAGTTACCCATTCACCTGAGAGACCGAATACAGAAATTAATTGACGTTCTAAAGAAATACGACATCATATCACCAGTAAATAAACAACAACTCTCAACCGGCAATACCTTTACAAACCCAGTGATTAACTTACAAAAAGGAGAATCATTAAAAATTGTCTTAGACGCACGATACCTAAACAGTATGATAGACAAATCTAAATGCAATTGGCCCATAGAACCAGTAGACGTAGCATTAACCAGAATAAACGAAACAAAATTCACCACTGCAGATATGAATAGCGCATATAACCAAATACCATTGGATAACGAATCAATAAGGTACACACACTTCACCATTGGGAACGAACAATACTGTTTTAAAAGACTCTTTTATGGTATATCAATTGGACCAGCATCATTCGCCTCGATACTAACACATTTCCTATATCCATTGATACTGAAAGGAACAGTTATCATCTACGTAGATGATATTTTCATACAAACAACAACAGATGAGCAAAGGTATGAAACATTGGAAGAATACCTAAAGATCCTACAAAAAGAAAACTTCAAAACAGCACCCGATAAACATACTTTATGTAGAAAAAAGTCAAATTTCTTGGACACATAATAGAAAACAAGAAAATTAAACTACTCACCTCACGGATAGAAGAATTCCAAAAATTGGAACCACCGAATAGCATGAAATCATTACAAAGATAACTCGGAACCATAAATTTTCTCGCCAAATATGTCTATGGAATGCAACCAATACTTCAACGTCTGTACAAATTATTACTCAAAGAAACAGAGTTTAAGCGGACGAATGAACACCAAACGGTATTAAAAAAAAATGAAACAAACAATAACAAAACAACTAGAAATTACAGTGCCTAACACTAGCAAACATTTGTATATCTTAACTGATGCCTCAAACACCGGGATAGGAGCATTATTATTGCAAAAACACCCTACAGAAAAGAAAATGAACCTAATCTCAGCTAATTCAAGATTATTTACCCCAATTGAAATGAGATTATCGACTCTCATCAGAGAATGCAGTGCGACAATATTTGCATTAACAGAATACGAATTTCTGTTAACAGGATCAAAACATCCAATAATACTATTCTCCGACCATATACCTATATTATATCTATTTATATAGAAAATAAACCTAACCATAGAGTGTACAGGTTTCAACTAATCCTGATGAAATTCTCAAACCTCCATATTATATGGACAGAAGGAAAAAACTTAGCACTCCCTGACCAACTTAGTAGAACCATCAACGAAGAACAATTTAAAAAACACAGGGATATCACAGTTGAAATTCCTGAAAATATAAAATTCTTCTTCGCAAAAACACCTTTTGTCAATAACATTGAATGCCAATATAGTATATCTTACAACAATAACGCTGAAAGAACAGATGAAACCCAATATCCATTACTTGCAAACATCCATAACAATTTCTTTTAAAACAATTTTGATAAAAATCAATACCAACCTATATTCTGCGAAAAATTCAAAAATGAAACGAAAACAAACCTAATACCAAAATATAAACCAAAAACAAAATTTGGAACTTACCAATAATTGAAAAAGAGTATCTCATAATGTAAAGAAACCATATAAGACCCTACATTGAAAATCACGATGACGATTACCTTCGATTGCTGAATAACATTAAGTCAGCAGAACCACTGTTTGACAACGTTAAAATTAATGACATCTTTTATGATGAAAACACAAAAATAACCAACTCCTTCATAAAGGAAACACAAATCCTAGACCCTGTACTCCATACAGAAAAAATGTGGAAATCACATGATGATAAACCAAATTCAGTTACACCTGAAATCAGAGGAAACAAAGGACTGTTTGCTTACTACAGTAAATTCAAATCAGTAGTAATAGACGAAAACATCTCAATTATGAGAATGCCAATAACAATAAAGAGAATGTCATTATTTCGAATTCATTTACCCCTTACATTATTATTATGTGCATTCTTTAAAAACCATTGCACAGCTACATTTGGCCATACAGAAGTAGAAAAAACGGAACGAAACATGATGGAGAAATACTATTTCCCAAACCTGCATACTTAGATGAAAATTTTATTAGCAGATTGTATTAAATGTCAAATTAATAAAATATTTGCAAATAACCACAATTAAGCAAATACTGAGCATCTAGCATCTACAGAAAACTACTTTAATGAAATGATAATGATAGATACCAAAGGAGCAATGAATCCACCTTCTGACGGAAATCAATACATCTTTGTAATAGTTGACGCGTTTTCACACTTCGAAACAATTATGTGTGCACCAAAAAATAATGCACATTATGCATACACAGCATTTTTTGAACATTGCATTATGAAATTTGGACTACCAGGAGAATTACGATCAGATAACGGATCTGAATACATAAATACAGACCTAACACATCTATGCAAATATTTTGAAAATAAATTTAAACCAAGCACGATGTATGCACCTTGGACCAATGGCCTAATAGAAGGTACAAACCGTATTATTGGACAGTTCATAAGAACACTAGTAGATGGGAAATACAATAATTGGTCGCGTAAAGCAAAATTCTTCCCATACGGTTTTAACACACAATATAAAACTTGATTAGGAATGTCACCATATGTGTTGGTTTTTAACCAAATACCTTGAAAACCAACACAAGTAAAACTGGGAACAACCACAGACAAACTCGTAAATTGCGAACCTTCAGACAATAGTATTTGTAAAACACAGCCTACACATACACACCTGGAACAACAATTTAATCATACCAAATTAGCAAAATTGCAAAAAGGAACATTTGCAAAATGGTTCTTAGATAAAGAAAAACAATTCAATGAAAACTATCAGACAATAACACGAATTCTACAAAACCGAAAAGAGCTCACTGATGAAATCAATACTACGTTCAGAACAGCTAAACCATTGCAAAATCACACATTCGTATTATTGACAAACCAACAACAATTAGAAGGAGTCTCGAAAAAAATATTACCTCTAGAAACAAGACCATATCATACCAAATAATTGAAAAACCAACCGATACAGCATATATATTACAAGATCAGAAAAAGGAAAGAATCACTATACACCGAAATCACATAGTCCCATATTACCCTAAAGAAAAACATATTAGAGAAGAACTACAAAATTACTTAATGGATAATCATGTTCCAACTTTGAAACAACCGACAAAAACGATGATTTAAAATACCGATACAATCAAGGAGACTAAAGATCATAAATCAGAAACAAAAAACTCAGAAAAAACCAACAGCTTATAATTTCAGAAAAGAAAGTGTTATAATAAAATATCAGTAAATAACCTACTTCAGCAATCAAAGTAAAAACTCTAGATAATTTAGGGACATCTCAGTAGTTCTACCACAATTGATATGCAAAAAGTATACCCTATAGTTTTGGTACACCTAAAATTATGCTAGATTTTTTTATATAAGTCAATATTTTCATATCAAGTAAGTTATTATCATTCCCGTATTTGATGTCAATCGACTATTTAATACCTCGTATAGTTGAAAACAAAAACTAGCAAATTTCATACCAGTGATGAGACATACCTGTGATGATCAACGGATTCAATACCCGTGATGATCAACGGATACAATCCATCAATATATTTTGTATTCACATTTAATCACCATCCTGTTTTCAACATTCTGTATTCCCTATTCTGTATTCACTTTTTAAACTACACCAATAGTAAATATGATTACAATTCACAAACCGTAATATTTAAATCCAATCAATTAAATACAAAAACTATACTATCTCGCCGAAAATTTAATAACCATTCTATTTAGCCGAAATTCCAGTGTTCCAAATTTGTACCTGAACACCTGGTGTTCCAAATTTGTACCTGAACACCTGAACAAATTGTTCCATTGGAGCAGCTACTTCAAAATTATTAATCGTTTTAACTAAACAGCTTATCGATGATAAACGAAACAGAATATTGATTGTCTCAATTATAATCAGTGTTATTAATCGACCTTAATCGACCACACTTAGTACATCGCTAACCAGCTCATTGCCAACCTGTCTAAAATTATCACCAATAGACAGATCAACCAGTACTAGACACCCCACCAATCTCAACCAGTTCCTCCCGACAGAGCAAGACAGATGACCTACAGTTGATAAATCACCTACAGTTGACCAACCAAATCAGATCACCTACAGTTGGTAAACCAGGCCACCAGTTGATAAACCAGATCATCTTCAGTACAACCAGTACACCACAAGAATCCCGCACGAGTAAAAAAGTAAGTCGTTACAAAGATAACCGCGTAATTTTAAATTGTGAGTGTACCGTGTAGTTATAACCTAATTATAGATTATTTGACTACCTGTGACCTAATCTAACGATTGATTTAATCATATATATTTTAATATTAAATCTGTTCTAATCAACAGATTTGAAATAGTTTTAATCAAATCATGGACTTAATCTAATTTTTATTTGATTAATCTAATCTGTTTTAATCAAATCACGGACTTAATCTAATCTTTGATTTCTCCAAACCTTTAATAGCAAATTTGATCTCACCATGAATAATCTTTTATGACCAATTTGATATAAACCCTCCTGTAATTTTATTGTAACCTTCGAAAAAACTTTTAACTTCATAAAAACTTATATAAAACAAATAAAAAATAGATCTTTATCTAACAATAAACATACATAACCGGTATGTTTACTATCAAAATTATTTCGTTACAGTTACCAATATAAATACTATTATAGCTGGATATATCTATATATACATTAATTTAAGATCAAGTTTGGAGAAAGAACATCCAGAATTAATAACCATCTACGAACAGACATTTTGTATCGCTCACGAACTAGCAGAAGTTAACAACATCGGACTAAACTTAACCTTCAATAAAAATTGTTAGACTTTAGATATATATAAAATACATGCGAATCCGTGAAACCAAACGGAATTCAGGAAAAGTAATAGTTGTTAAACACTTTCTAACTGACAGAAATACAAGAATTGTTAACCTGATACTTAGATTTTAGACAAAAGATAAAAACGTACATACTGAAAACAGATATGTACGCTATAGATGGTCAACGAAAAAATCACTAGTCAACCAAAAATATTAACAGTAATTAAAAAGAAATTCAAAACTTCAAAACACCCGCTGACTGTCACATTCATTACAAAGATCATATACTACAACTAATCAATTGCAAAACACTACATACAAACTATCTCATCACTTGCACAGCAATATAAAATAGAAATAAAATAATAGACTTCCACTGGGGGAGAACACCACTTATACCACTTGCGAGAAGAACCTATTAGCTTGCAATCTATGATAGAATTTGAAAAACTCATACGCCAATTAAGTGAAGAAAAGTGTATTCAATTCTCTGACTTCAAAAAACCATTTCTAATAGTTTCAGAAGACCTCATTGAAATCTTTTCGTAAAAACCTTCAAGATTGATTTCTTTATTATATTTTATACAACCATTAGTTTAATTACAAAACTAACAACACATTGTATTGTTGCAATCTCACTATACTTATCCTTTGAAATAATTCGTACCGCATTAAGAAGAAACAGAGTAATACATGCAACTGTACCAATATATTGAAGGTCAGTAGGACAAGGACTAAACGAAGAAGACATAAACCAATTTTGCTAAACTTTTATCAAAAATATTGAACTAGAAATTTTCCAATTCCTAAAAACCGCATTAATAATGTACTTTTTTGTATGATTGTGTTATGACCTATTGAAATATACCTTTGAACCATAAAGAAAATAATACAACTACGTTCAAAATTCATCCCGACAGAAGCGTAGAAGAAGCTTTTTTTTATACTCTAAGAGCTCACAATTTTCATTTGCAAGTAGCATTTCCAGAAAACACCGCATATTATGGAAATGTTCTAATATGTCAAATAAACGTAAGAGAAAACCACGAAGTTTGGATCTCTAACTTATGTGCACAAACAAATCAAACACAACAAGTAATAACACCATTATTAATACTCTCACCACCAAATACACAGTATATACCATATTCACAAGATCCCAATTACCAAAATAATCTTTCAACATTGGCATATGCACATAGAAACAACACGGTAACATTGTATAACAGTGCGAATAATCCATAAAACAAACAGACACAATTTAATCTACAATCACATTCCCAAACAACTACTCACCATATAACACAAAATAGAATAACACCACGAAATATTAACACTACGTTAACAAATAATCATTTTGATCAAATTTAATCGCAATTCACCGGGAAGCCCAGACCAGGGAGCCTAACTTAAAGTACCACAATTGCTTCAAATAATAATAGTAACATTGAACACCCTCACAATAATGAAGTCACAGATCTAACAAACATACCAACATCACCAGAAAACGAAGACGCTGATATCGGAACAGAAAATCCAACGCGAAAGTATCCGACCAAGAAGAACATTAGTATGAGCACGCACACGCTCATCATTTTCATATCCGAACCAAGCACCGCTAATACCTTATCACACAACAGACATAGAAGAAGAAAGTAACGAAATAAGACCATTAGAAACCGGACGTGCTGAACCTACAAGTCGAACAAGTACACCAACACTACAAAATTTCAGTATAAACTCGCCAGAATTACCTAGTGAATCATCAATTGCCACACCTACATTCTCAGAACTTAGGGCAAACCCATTTTATCAACCCACAAACAACAGATACAAGATTTTAACTTTGTACAACAACAGTTTAGAGCTTCTCAAGCAAGCTCGCTACACAGTTCATTTTTGTCAGCATCTTGAAGAGACTCAATATCAAGCTGACAAATAACACCAAGATCAAGTTTAACTTTGTCAACACAAAATACATCATTAGAGGGAAACGCATCCCAAAACATATACCCCCAAATAGAATTTTCAACAGTCTCTGATCAACCACCTACACCAAGTATAACGTTTGAACCAGAAATCAGATTACCAGAAAACTATCGAGGACCAAGAAGACCCATAACTCCCGCAATTCATAACCAAAACCCACCTGCACGAAGCAGAGATCGTGAACAAACACAGAGATTTCTACTAGATCATACATCATTTACACCAGCACCAGTATTATACGGACCAACAAGCCTAGGAGATACATTTACAAATTGGGCTAGAGACGGATTCGCGAATACATTGAACCTTACCACTCTCCAGAGACAGAATGTTTTGAATGTCTTATCAACTCCAAGCCTAGAACCACCCATTTCACGCAACAACACCATCCAATTTAACACGTACAACACCAACACCATTTATCTGCACTGAATTTGTGTATAAATGTGATAGATATACACAACGAACACTTGGTTTTGCATCATTTTATAGTCCACATAGAGAACTAACATACACATGTCGATTCAACTAATATTCTTGCATGTAATAGTTTTTACTTCACTATTAATATTAGTGCTCTTTGCATACTTCGAGTATAGCTTAGGACCAATGAAATTACGCCCAAAAGATATAAAATACCGACAAAATAAAAATAAACAAAAAATTAACATCGACAATAACTATCTAAACGATATTATAAATATCACCGAAACGGACTATAAAAACCTATGGGATACAAGAGCAGACTATTGGTTACACAATTGGGGACAACAAGAACCTCCAACACAAATATAAACACCATCATACACACATGATATTACACTGAACCAAAACACTAAATTAGATATTAAACAAACATAACACCACAGATATAATCCTATTACACCATTTACACAAGAACAATCGAAACAACTACATGAATTCCAGATATGAAAACAAAGAATAACAGTACAACACCAAATCCATCATAGTCACGAACAAGAAATACTCCGACCACATCACAGGGATATTTATTTTCCCCAAACAGCAATACAACCATTCCTAAACGAGACAAAAAATAACAAAACACACCTGCGGTCACGCAGAATAATTGACAAAAATTTACGAAAAGTTAATAAAACCATAGCAACTGGACAACCGACTGGACCTCAGGACATATTCATTGAAATTTTTGATTGGGAAATAAACGAAATAAGTAATGTTAAATACTATGCACAAAACAAGATCAGCACCTGCAAATTCAAACCCATTAATTTAGAAATGGTAAAAAGCGGATTACATTTACTACCTAGAGCAAAAGCAATAGAAGTAAAAGCCTTCGCAGTCGAAGGAACAGTCAAAGAATCAGTACATTGGTGCTCAAAGCACACTGAATATATTAGAGCGAGCCAACAAAGTTACTATAACTCTAATTCACAACGTACAAAAGTGTTAGACCCTGAAGAAGTAAGAAACGAACTGGCACGAATGTTAAAAAATACTAAATATCAACCAAAAAATTATTATATCTTGTTCAACTTCATGAATAACCCAAGTTTACAAAATAGACTAGAAAGAGCACAGGGAGAAAAAAGATTCCCTTACAACACACCGTTGACACCGCCGTATGGTAGACTAGTGTACGACCATACAGATGAAACCTGGGTACCAATAGCAAGTAATAATAAACAATCAAACTGTAAAGGTGGACGTAGAGTACAAAGTAGATTGGATTTCCTTGACTGGACACTATTATTGAGCGCAGTATCATTAACACTAAACCTAGAAACAAATGAAATTTAATTAGACGGAACTAAATTACCATGCAATGTAGAAAAAAGATACCGTCATCCGACAGCACTAACCAAAAACTACCATTGTTTGGGAACCAGAAATACATTGTCAAATCTTTGAAATGTTACGATTCGACGCATACATGGTAAAATACCAAGACAGATATTGGATTGAAACCAACACAGATTGGACATTCGTACAGAAATTAAACAAACAGAATGAAAATAACACAAAGAACAAAAATAAGACTCAAATAGCGACATGACTGGAAGTCTATAGTAAACCAGAAATCTACTGCGGATCCACGAAACCACTGTACTCAACTTAGTACGAAGATATGTATTTTTATCTCTAAACAAGGATTTAATATGAACACCGGCAAATCTTATGACTCAAACATAAACACTTTGAGAACCAGAAATTTATAAAAGTAGGTAATAGAGATGTTTCACGAAAACATAATAACCAAAATACTACTAACAACCCATACTACTATTATGGATTCGTTAATGAAATAACTCACCTAGAAATGCATATGGATTTGTATATTAGTAACATATACTCACAACTCAGTCTAAAAGCAATTGAGTTTCATTCAAAAATTTGCGAACAAACACGTAGTTTAAGACAACTCACACTTACCTAAGTCCATAAAGATACACCTTTACATGTATACATTCTCACCGGAGATCGCTCAGTATTTGTACAAGAAGAAATGGTTAACGTCATGAAAATGTACAAATGTGCACGAAAAGTTTCACATCTCTGGGTACAAAATGAAAATACTTGTTATGATAAAAAATACCAATATTATACCAAAATGTAGTTCAATACGTACACCAATTAACACGAAAAACCTACGCATGGGCTAAAAAAAGTCCCTTGCTCCCATAATAATTTTGACCAACTTATATCAGTTGACACAAGACGAACAGCACGTTACCGACTTACACCATTTCCTGTAAAAATTGAAACAATATTACACACAATTTCACCTGAAGAAATTGAAGTTGATAACTTTTTTAGTAGAGCTAGTAAAAATGAAAACGGAATATTCAGAGAGAACAGTTAGTAAAAGAACGAGAACGAGGTTTACTAAGAAAAAATTTCCAAGACAGAGCCGAACCATTACAAGAAGCCACCTCAGCTAATGGACAAAAACTCCTTGAGGTAGACCGACTAGGATTATTAGATGCATATAAACGTTACGAACATTCACTAAAATGGTTAAAAGACCTAAACATCAACGGTTACATTTTCCAAATAGACCAACCGACTGTTAATTGGAAAGAAATTTGATGGAAAATGGTTTGAAAGACCAAATTATCACCGTATTTCGATGGCCGTGGTATATCCTCGGAAAAATAGTCACACTCTATGCCATTATAAATTTTTTATTATTTGTTTCAACGTAATAATTAAATTCTACAACGCCTTTGCAATACATAAAGCAATTGGAAAACAAGCCAGTCCAACCAAAATTATAATGTCAGTAGTATTTAAAATACTCTCGAATACATTAACCCAACTAATTGCTGAAGCACAAGAACCAGATAACTCGTCAGATGACAGTGACAATAGTCACCAGAACAATAATAATTACACCATCAAAAGAAAAAAAGAAAAAAAGTAAAAAATCAACTCCAACCTAATAAACAAACAGAAATTAATATAACAGATTCAACATTTATAATAGACAATGACGACAATGACGTCTATGTCGTCTATCTAGATACCAACTACAAGCATTAAAAAACAACCGTAAGACGATCAAATAAAGGAATACAGTTAAAAAAATTTTGATACTAAAAGTAAAAAACCTGAAAGATTAGAAAGAAAATCAAACCTCAAACCTTTTCATAAAGAATTGCTAGCAACGATAAATGACAAAGGATCAGTAAGAGATCAAACACTACCTAAATTACCACCACCGCCACCTATTTCACCACCCCCTATAAAAACACCTCCACCATACCAATCACCTACTGCACCCGACTTTTTTGACCAAAGACCAAACTATGAAACCACTAAAAATGAAGATACCACCAAACACCTAATACCTTCAGTAAAACTATTAGAATGCCAAAATCCACCACCATTAGATTTCCAACATCTAAAGCTAAATAAAAATAAAAATCAGAACCTCAGCGTAAGTCTAGACATGTTAGATGAAGAAGATAAGCCTCATACGAATGAAGTTACATACAACGATTCACAATCCATTACCAACTATGAGTTATAGTCCTGCAATAACCAATATTTAATCTTCACAATACCTATCATTGATCATTTAATTCCAACTAATTAATCATATCATCAATTAATGACATCACACCATGACATTACATCATGTTATCCTATCGTACCTAATCATGTTTATCATATTAATCGATATTACCAACTATTACTCGTATCGATATTAATCAATAATAATTCAATCGCTGACCATTGTTCACCAAGCATTAATGAATCTCACATAATATATATATATATATATATATATATATATATATATAAAATATATATATATATATATATATATATATATATAAAACCTACTTAACCTTTTAAACTGTTTGTATACTAACTAACTAACCCGTCCGTGTTCATATGTAAACCCTGTCTTTTGGATTCATCTTCATGTTTACAAAATAAAGTCATCATCCACCTTTCACTTTTAATCCTCCATCACCTTCCATCCTCCATCACCACCCACCATCACCACACTCCGGCATCAAACAAATAATGATATATTGTACTATTGTACAATTGAAGGATTATAGGATTGAATTCATTCACACCCATCATTATTCAGAAATACTGACACCTATACCTTCTCACATGTAAAACAACTAACTAACTAACAATACACCTTCCAAATAGAAATATCAAGTATTATGCACACCTCCAATTCTCATTAATATACTCAACCATTCATCTCAATAATCTACTCAGCCTTTTAATCAACTCAGCCATTAATCTAACAGCCATTAATCTAACAGCCATTCACCTAATCACTAAATTATTCATTGAACCTCTTCATTAGCATACCCATTCACCTACTAACTACCCCCCTTCTCCACACGATTACCCAGTGTCACCCATTGTCACGACTACCCATTGTCATCATATATATATATATATATATATATAAATATATATATTTATATATATATATATATATATATATATATATATATATATAAAAAAGCACAATATCAATTAATCCCTTTCATTTAACTCAACAAAATTTCCCTTATTTCCCACAACGGAAATGAATAATATATACAATGACGATGAAAGAATGTAATAAATAGTTATAAATATTATATTTATTAAATATTAAATATATTAAATACATATTAAAAATTTTATATTTATATCACCATTTACATATCGAATGTTTTAGTATGATGACAAGCAGTGAGTTCCAAGCTGTTTCCCCTTTTAGCTATACTGTTGAAGAAGGAGAAATTAGCTCCGGCGCGACAAGTCATGCGGACACAATTGTCGACACACACACCATGGACACCGGTGTGCAAACGACATCACAACCTCAATCACCTAAGTCATCAAGACCAGGGAGCACGTAGTACACATTGACAACCCAGCTGACAAACAAGTCAATCATATATCGTTGTCAGACAAAAGAAAGAGTATTGCAGCTAAAGCAAAAGCACACAGAAAAATTAATAAAGAGGTACAATTTATTCCAAACAACAAACCTGTTGCCAACTTAGCTTACCAATCCAGCCAAGTGCATGCAACGCCTATATGTCAATCAACACCTATAATACAGCCTACATTGCAACACCTTTATTATACGAACCGGTATATTAATAATAGTAATCCTTATTCAAACCCGCCAATGCCAGTATTCCCACCACCGATTGTTTACAACCGCCCATGCCAGAACAAATGCCAGAATCATCTACAGATCTGAACCTAAATGCAACAACACCAGTTTATAATAGACTAGGACAGCCGGTTAATCCAATCGTCGAACAGGTTCAACGTGGAGAAATTTCGCGCACTCGACCTAACAATTTAAGATTCCCCCACCTAGAAGCAATAACTCGACAAGCTTCTTCCATTTCAGTACATACGAGCAGTCACCAAGTGCAAAAATTAGCGACACAATATGGTTCAAAAATGACGACCCCTGCAACTACGCGAACCGGGATAATGAGGACTATAACCCCTTATTATCATTCCTAAATTGAGCGCAGATCCCATATGAGAACAAGCTCCACAACTTCCATATCCAGCCATTTTTTTAACAGCAACATAGACTACCAGAGTTTATGCCACCAGAACCATGCGAGAACGTCAAAACGATTAAGAACAGTACGCGCAATATTGGTCTAGACGCAATATACCAACAAAACTACCCACAGCTAAAGCATTTCTACAGTCTGACAGAGAAATTTTTATAATTATAATTATAAATTTACCCCCCCTAAAAACCGATCCCTCGATCATGTAATAGCCAAAGCAACCCAAGATGTACATGCATATAAAATATATAATCATGAAATCTTCCAATTAAGTTTTAACTTTTGCACGCGACCCCTAAAGACGTTCTTTGTAAAAATTTTATGGTACATGAAAGCAAATTAATACATAACTTAATATGTTATACATATTCAGAAGACAATCTCCCACATGAAAATTTCCTGTATATAAATGACCAGCTAACATCTCCCTACTTCCTTAAATATGCATACACCATAAAACCCCAATACATGAAAGGCACCTTAAGAAATTTTGATCCTTTTAAAAATTATTATATAATTCAACCTATCAAAAAATCGGAAAGACCACTCATTGTCCCTATTGAAACCTTAGAGCCTAACGAAAACTACCACTCTTTTCATATAAATGGTAGTGTTCCTGTAAAGCCCGTAAAAAAGTACGTCGAGTACTTAGGAAGTGTTTCCCAACAGAAAGCGAAAACGAAATCAGGAAGGCAGTTTGAGCTACAGTATCACATCTCAATCCTGATCTCATTAAAAACGCCCTAGCTTGCCTGCTTGGACAGAACGAGAACTTCTTAAAAAAATTTGCCGAATTCAAAGAAACTGAAAATTACCGTCAGCAAACAAACATCGTTCAAAGTTAACAGTTGATAACCTCTGTTAACCATTGTCAAGTTATCTTTCAAAACTGTGTAAACTATAACTGTCTTTCATAATCTGACTGTCTTTCATAACTGTCTTTCATAATCTAACTGTCATTTAGCACCTTCCGTTATATGCTTGAAAAATTATCTCATTTAATTAACCCATTTAACACATTTCATTTAATTACTCTCCTTAATTATTTTGTAAACCGTGTTATATAGTATGTGATAACTAATGTTCACCAGTAATATTGAATTAGAACACACTAGTAATAAATCAAAATTTCCGTATTTGGAATTCTCGAGATACAACTGTCAGAGATATTGATTTCAGAGATATACCTTTAATATATTGGCTATAGACTATAACCAAATTAGTTATAACCTATAATTAGGAAGATCACAAATCATAAGCTATCACCGACGGCTAGATTAGCTATCACTCTTCATCTAAAACCAGCTAACACCTATTATGTTAGATAACAACAGCTCAGGAATATAATGCACCAAAACGACTACTAAGATACCTAATTTATAAATGGTAAAACACCAACAGTTCTAAATACTTTAGAATTGTACCAAATACCTATTACCCTTCACTTTCACTTGCTACTACAGACCTGAACTGTTATTATCACTACTTACTATTACACCCTTCACTTACTATTGCCCCCCTTTTTTCACTTACTATTACCCACCTATCGTTCGATAAATTACACCCAATAGTCTGCCGGAATAAAAGTAACTATTAACTAACCTCAACGAAATTGTATATAATATCGCAACAATTTAAAATACATGACATGCACACTAACTGTACTGTATGTAAATAACAAGCAAAATGACACCCAGAATGTATGCAATACATGCAAATTAAATTAATTCATTTTGCTAATAATTTCAAACATGCCACGGAGTAAAGACACGTATTATGGTAAAACATGCACCTGACCACAGTTAAGAACGTTATAATTATAACAACAACACACAACTAAAACAAAACGCCAAATGGTTGTCGTAGTGAAACACTTCTACACCAAAACCAATTACCAAACACAGTAAAAACTACAAATTCAACACCGAAATTTCAAAAATACTTAAAATTCACACGGAATTCGAAAATTTGACAAAGGCAAGTAAAAGAACTTAACCGTGAGCACATTCAACTATAAAAGAATATGTAACGGTAATTAAACGCATTAACCTTGATTACTACAAGAGAGAATTTGTCGTTCAACATTATGGAAAACTTTCCCTACGTTCAAACGTCACCCAGCGTTCATGAACTTCGACTACTAACAACTAACAAAGATAAATGAGCAACTTCCATGAACATTCTCGAGTATCACGCCTCTGCTGCTTTCAGTCGAGAATTACAAACACATAAACACACATCCTTGCCGAGCGTGTTACATAAAAAAATATAGCAAGTTATATTTTGCTTGCACCATAGGAATCAGGCGATGGAAACAATAATTTAAAAACAGAGTTGTTATAAGTTTGCCGTTTTTGGTTAATTGACAATGGACCTCGCTTAAGTGCAGAGAACAACACTATTTTTCAAACTCACATCTAGCAATACGACACCACTAACGACAAAAATGACTTTATACATGAATTAAGTTCTTCCTTTTCCAACTGGAAGGAATACATGAAGTATACATGTAAGAGTGTTACTAAACAATTGAATGTATAAGTAACAGGAACCTCGTGAACCACGATAGACTTGTTAAGAATTACCCAATTTCACCTACACCTACATCGAATAACTCTATAATACTTTTTAACCTTAATTAACAATTCACACCTAACAAATACCAAAGTACTAAGAATTCATTCGGGTAAGTCAGGTAAGTCAATATACAGTAGCAAGGACAGAGCATCAGCACACCACGGATCACTGGATCGCCGGCATCCGCCATTTGACAGGTGAACCCTTGGAGCTTCGCCAATTCCAACGAGTTCGTGGAATAGATACTTTTGATGTTGTTGATGTTCAACTACGTCTTTGATATTCGACTACCTCCAACTGCCCGCTGACTACAAATCTACCTACAAACTACATAACGAGAGACTAAGAGTAGAACAGAACCTATAACAGGTCACACGCTTTCAAAACTCAACAATCGGGAAAGATGGAGTCAGTCTTGATTGACATCCAGAAATAAACGTGGAAAAAACTATTTATTTAAAAGAAAAAAATAATCTGCTGAAACTGAAATACTCTTTTCTGATTGGTTGAAATTATATTTTTTTACCTTTAGAAAAATCTTAAATCTTTCCCTTTCACTCTTTAGTTGGTTCCTTCAGACTCAAACCTTATAAAAAAATAAAGTATATGAATCTCTCTCTACTAAGCCCGTGAAATATATTTGAGACTAAGTCTAGATAGCAGCATTGGGGCCCGTGCTCTATCCACTAGTACTCCCATCGTGGAGTAACAGAAAAGAATAGCAGAACTTTAATTAGTCAGGTAAGCCTTAAGATTATTCTATATTCTCGAGACGACCATAAGACCGTTCGGATAGTTTCCTATTAAAAGGTAAGCGCAGAGCACGTCTTAAGAAATGTTCAATAGATTCTCCTTTCGACTGTTTGGTAGTGAGGAGCATGTGCCTATCAAAGGTAATGTTTCGCTGACGAATGACGTAGATTCCATGATATTCCAAAGTTCCTCCGTTGTCAATATGCCCATCTTGAGGTGCGGGTTTCTTCTACAAATTATGTATCTTCCTTTAATGCCCAAGCTCAGTTATAGCATTGATAATGTCTTGCGGTGTGCCTGTGTCTATGGCTTGTCTCATGATTCGCACATGATTCTAATCTCCATCTGTTTCTGACATCGATTTTCCCAATTCATATTCAATTGCGCGTCTCTAGCTAACCGTTTTCGTTCAGATTGGGCTGAGGAACCTGTTAATGTGTTCTCTTAGATTGGTTTTAACGGTAGTTGAACTGTTTTGGGCTTTAGTTCAAGCAAGATGACTAATTGCAATATTCTCCTTCGCAAGAAGAGCCAGTTTTGCCTGCATCTGCCATTTCTCCCACTTCAACGGAGGGTCTGCACTAGGTTTCTCCCAGAAGGGTTCGATGCCGAGTGGGGTTGGCTTTTGCGTTGCTGACTGCAACATGTCGTACAAAATCAATATTGTGTACTTGAGCTTGCAGTATGAATCACGATTTGAAATTATGTTTCGTTTACTCGTGCGGCAAGTGCACTCTACACTGTTTTGTAGTTGAATTCACTTAGCGAATAGCTTGTCTGACAATTGTCTATTTTATTCAGATAGTGAATACGGATGACAAGTAATAAGTTAAATTTGGCAACTGTACGCGAGGTGCAAAAAAGAGAATAAGTTATAAGTTATAACAGTTAGCAACTCAGA
Source organism: Convolutriloba macropyga (assembly GCF_964194025.1). NCBI lineage: Eukaryota > Metazoa > Xenacoelomorpha > Acoela > Convolutidae > Convolutriloba > Convolutriloba macropyga. The sequence goes on from NC_134468.1 coordinate 51,527,267, forward strand.
AGTCATAACTAAATGTGGACACATAATTCCCAGTGCGGGATTTTTGGCAACAGACATAATGTGTGAATTAAAGTGGTAGACACTGAAATTAAAATGACTTTATGATACGTCCTTCAAGATTAGGTACAACATTAAATAAGTACATCGTATAATAATTTTGCTGCACCAAATAAAATGATTATGTAGGCTAGAGGGTCCTCGCAAGGTTAGTCAGGTGCAAGATCACAACACAACAGGTCTGATCAGTTTCTCAGTTATTGTTTCAAACTTTGTGAATGTGTTTACAGAGTACGAGCAGACTAGTGATCTGCAATTATCTCAACACTGTATATGGCAGACTGATTACATATGCTTTCCTCAAGATTGGATCAACGGTTTCATTCATCAATCAAGATGTGGAAAAAAGTTACGCTCAACAAAGCTGGCATACGGTGGAGGTAGGTGGTGGATGTGGTGGAGGTTGTGGATTTGGTGGAGCTAGTGGAGGTGGTGGAGGTTGTTGAGGTAGTAAAGGTGGTGGAGTTTGCGGCGATGATGTTAGTGGAGGATGTGGTAGAATTGATGCAGGTGGTGGAGGGGGTTGAGGTGAAGGGTTGATGGAGGTGGTGGAATTGGTGGAGGTGGTTAATTTGGCGGAGTTAGTTGAGGCGGAGGAGTTGGCGGAGGTGGTGGAGATGGTTGAGGTTGTTGAGGTAGTAAAGGTGATGCGGGTGGTGGAGTTGGTGGCGATGGTGCTAGTGGAGGATGTGGTTGACTTGATGGAGGTGGTGGAAGGGGTTGAGGTGAAGGAGTTGGTGGAGGTGGTTGAGTTGGCGGAGTTGGTGGTGGTGTTGGAGTTGGTGGAGGCGGTTGAGGTGGCGGAGCCGGTGGAGGTTTTGGATTTGGTCGAGCTGGTGGAGGTTGTTGAGGTAGAAAAGGCGATAAAGGTGGTGGAGTTGGTGGCGATGTTGTTAGTGGAGGATGTGGTGGAATTGATGGAGGCGGAGGAGGGGGTTGAGGTGAAGGAGTGGATGGAGGTGGCGGAGTCGGTGGTGGTGGTGATGGAGTTGTCGAAGGTGGTAGAAGTAGTGGGGGTGATAGTGGAGTTCATAAAGGCGCTGGAGGTAGTGGAGTTTGTGGAGATGGTGGTAGTGGAGGAGTTGGCGGAATTCTTGGAGGTGGTGGAGGTGTCGGAAGTAGTGGAGGTCCTGGAGGTGGTGGAGGTTGTGAAGCTTGTTGTGTTGGTGGAGGTGGTGGTGTTGGTAGAGGTGGAGGAGGTTGTGAATCTTGTGGAGCCGGTAAATGTTTTGGAGGTTGTGGAGGTAGTTGAGCTGGCAGAGGTGATTGAGGTGGTGGTGGTGGTGGTGGTGGAGTTGGTTGAGGTATTAAAGGTGATGGAGGTGGTGGAGTTGGTGGACCAACGGTTCTCGCGACCCTTCATGAAGTGTTGGAGAGCGGGAAGTTTCCCCCAGATCTGGTATACGATACAGCAGTGGTTATTCAGCTGGCAGTAACCTACCAAAACTAAAGTTGCACAACTTTGATGAAAACCTCTCGTATCGCCGTAATGCTCTAGTATGTTCATTACCAGACGCCCAATACCAGACTCAGAGAATATGAGCCATCTGAAGACTCTACTGACAGGCAGTGAAAAAAAGTGATCTCTGGGATGCGCGTTTCTGGACAGAGATCTATGGTGCTGCATGGAGCAATCTGGAGATGGAGCAAAAGAGTGATGCACGGAGCAAAAAAGTGATCTTTTGTGCTGCTTGGAGCATTCTGGAGATGAGGTTTGGAAGGCCTGAGTAACACTCGATGCAGGGCTAGAGGGTCCTGGCTAGGCTAGTCAGGTGCAAGCTCACAACGCAACAGGTCTGATCAGTTTCTCAGTTATTGTTTCAAACTTTGTGAATGTGCTCAAAGAGTACAAGCAGATTATTGATCTGCAATCATCTCCACACTGTAAATGGAAGTACATAAACTAACCCAAAGTCTCAAGGAGAAGTGGTGGTTCTATATAAATGACAAAGATGAAGGCTGGCCTGATTCGATTATGTTTGAAAAGGGCTATCTAGGATGGCGTTCGTGCATGAAGTTTCTAGCTTTCAAGGGAGAGCGAAAGGAAGAAGACCGAAGAGAAACAAATAGAGACATACGGTTCTCCAAAAAAATCGCACTCCAGTGCTACTTCGAATGTGAAAGGAAAGGAGCAAATGCAAACTGCCCTCCCGCTGATGCCACTCATAAATTTTGGAGCTCTCCATTAATCAGCAACATGAGTGTGAAAGATCGGTACGCAGCGTTGAGGAAGCAACGCTTCTGCTATAGATGTCTGGGCAAAGGATATGCATGCGGTATCAATGGATGCTTCAAGAATGACAACTGATTGCTACACTCAGAAAACCAAATTGACGAGGGCGATCACGCAGTCAACGTAAGCGCAGCTGAAATCAACCACAGTAACAAAATTACGATCTTTCATCAGATAGTTCATGTCTCAAAGCAGGGCGGTGGCATATGACATATGCTTTCAGCGGTGGCTGAAAACATATGCTTTCCTCGATAGTGGATCAATGGTTTCATTCATTGATCAAGATGTGCAAAAAAGTCACGCTCAACAAAGCTGACATACACGGGACAAAACATCTGAGGACAAAAAGTTTTCTCCAAAAAAGGGACTACATTCAAAAGAGTATTCAACCGAAGCGTTTGCACACCCGTCAGTTTCCTTAGAAACACAAACAACAATTACAACAGCCTGAAACAAACACTCAATCACTTGACTATTCTACCCAACAACTGATTTAATTTGATGGAAGTTGGCAAGATGATTACGAGCTACATTGCTCATTGTACTACATGATAGGACGAAACGCACCTTTCGCCGTTCCAACAGAGCTAGGATTGTTAGTCTGTGTAACCATGACCGGCAAGTGAAAACAAAATGTTTGTAATTTCACCTTCACAGATGTGAAAGTGGCTGACAATATACAAAACTTTTGGGACATAGAAACCTAACCTTCTAAACACAGCGTCCTCAGTCAGTCAAAGAGGGAACGTTAGACAAAAACGACACTAGAGAGCACGACGAAGATAACAGTCGAAATGTACGAAAAAGGAATGCTGGGGAGTGAATCAGAGCCATTCCTGCCAAACAGCTACAGCTCAGCCTTGGGTCAGCTTTACTCACTGGAGTGAAGATTCCAACGGGACCCAAACTTGAAGAGTTTGTATCAATAGTCAATAGATGCAGGTGTAAACAATGGATTAGTAGAGATATTGAACGAGTCCGAAATGAAAGGCAGGTTCGGGAAAGAATGTCATTTTTGCCACGCCATTCAGTGCTAACATGAGAACAAGCCTGGCATTTGTCACGCCATCCAGTCCAAAAATGCCTGGCAAAGGCAGACGTTTTTGCAATGTTGCATCGAAGTACAAAGAAGTATGCCTAAACAACAATCTATTAGCAGGACCTGATCTGCTAGATGGGTTGATTGGAAAGCAATTCGGATCTCGCAAAGGAAAAAAACGGCGATAGCTGACATCGAAAGGATGTTTCTACGAGTGCAAGTTCCCTAAAAGGAAAAGATTTGCTTGAGGTTCCTATGACGTCCGAGAAATAACCAACCTGTTCAAATTTAGGAATATCAGGGTCATGTTTTTGGAGCTAGCAGTTCTTCAACTTGTTCGAACTGTGATCTCAGGCGAGTGGGACACGATATTGAAGAATTTTATCTAACAGCAGCAAGGAAAATACAAAAAATTCTATATGGATGATTTCATCAAATCAGAGGAAACCCATGAAAAAGCAATTGAAGTCTAAAATTTCTTCTCTCCGAACAAGGACTTGAAATGGAAGTGGATAGCAACAATGATGTGGTTATCGAATCAATCCCAGAAGACATGAACTGAACAAGCAACACAAAGCAAGTCGAAGTGGAAACTAATACAGAGGGATCTTCAGTGCTTGGACTACAATGGACTGTTACTGCAGATAGTCTTCAAGTGCGCAGAGGTACCAACATGTTAGTGGGAACACCTAAAACTCAGAGGAAGTTTCTGTCAATGGTGTCTGCAGTATTGGACTCAATCGGACTGTTTGCTCCGTTCAGTGTTCACATGAGACGACTCCTGAAAGACATCTGGACTACAGATGGACAACATCGGCACAAAGAATAGGAGCCTAGTGAAGCAGCAGAATTTCTTTTGTGGAGGAAGAAGCTTCCAATTTTAGCTGAAATGAGATACTTCAATTTAGCCAGATATAACACCAACCTTCATGTGTTTGCTGACGCATCTGAAGACACGATGTGTGCATTGACTCAAAACCGAAAAAATAATCAAGTGGCTTGCCATTTTTTATAGGAAAATGCAGAATTGTCCCAAAGAGACAACTTTCAATACCACAATTAGAATTAGAAGTCATGGCAGTGAGGTTGAGACCACTGATATTCAAAGAACAAGAAACAAAGATAAACGGTTGCAGATAATTACAAGCTGAAGAAAGGAAAAGTGTTATTCAGGGGAACATTTCAGTAACTTTAACAGGTTAATGAATACAATGGCATACTTACAGAGAGCGTTGAACAAATACAAAACAGCAACATTTGTAGTCAGCGTTGAAGAAAAAGAAACAGTGAATGCGAACCTCTCAAAATACTAAAGCGAAAACAGTTTGGTGAAGAAATGAAATCTCTCAAAGTTGTAATCTCTCAAAATAAAATTCCAATAGGCAGCAAAATCCTACAGTTCTCACCCTTCTTTCACTAATAAGAAATTATTCGCGCCAAAGGCAGAATAAACAAAAGTGAATTGGACTTCAATGCAAAACATTCGATTTTTCTTTCTGGAAACCTTACGCGGTTGAATTAGTTTGGCCAATAAAGCACAAGGACAAGGGCACTGAGCATTTAAGAAACAAGGTTTGGCAGAAAATATGGATCCTAGGCTTACGAAAAGCCGATCTACCCGAAGAGCGATTATATGCTTCAACAGCCTTTACAAATGTCGACTACTTCGGCCTTTTCACTGTGAAGATTGGACAACCAAATGAAAAGCGATAGTGTGGTCTGTCTCTCATGTATAATTTTGGGGGCGGTGAATATAGTTGTGGTACCCAATTACCCAATTGGGAAGATTTTGTTGATCATCGAAAGCTCTTTCACAAAATTAAGCCTACGCAATTCTCATTTTTGTCAGATTTCGAAAACAGTCAAATAACCGGCAAATATTTCGTAAACAGGCATAAATAACCGGCAAGTATGGCCATCTATGACGAACGAAAAACTTAAAGAAGGCGATCTCGTTTGGTTGATCCAACACAGCGATAAGCGAGGATGTTATAGTTTAGGTCGAGTTACCGAAACCTTTGATGGGTCTGACAGTGTGATTCGATCAGCGATAGTTGGAACGAACGACGGAGTTTATATGAGACCAGTAGTGAAGCTCGCCCCTGTGCTAGAGATGTTGTCGCGGAAGAGATGTTGTCGCGGTTGAAAACAGGGCTGGCAATGTTGACGCTACGCAAAATGTGAGTCATAATAAACAAATCGATTCAAGGTCAAGTCAATCAGTGAGATTAGAATAGTATGAAAAGCTAATTCTAACGCTACATTGTATCGAAGTCATATTGATTTGTTCACATTAGTCAACATTTATATTTAGTAAGTTTTTTTAGTACGCAATCGTCATACATGAAGTGAAACTCAACATTGAACTGCACTATTTTTGGCACAGGCTCAGGTGTTCATAGTCACACAGAATGGGTTTCAATGGAGTATGGGATACCAACTTTGGTACGCCAGTTTAAGTGATCATCGCAAAATCCGTACCAATTCACAGAGCACGGCGTTTTATACGGTATTCCGATCTCCGAAGTTAGTGTCTTCAGAGAATATTACAACGTAATTATCTCTATCCATCCTAAGAGTTCAAATTTGAAATGTAAAACTTCGTGATTAGCAGTACAAAAGGAGCTTGAAAAACTAACAAAAATCACAAGAAATTTGGCATTTTGTTTGGTTATATTAAACTGCCACACAGTGTATTGAAGCATGTTTTTGAGCGGTAAATTATTTGTTTTGTTAAATCAAACAAAAGATCATTCAGTTTGGCTCAAGTTCGACTTATTGAAATAAGAAATAAATTTGATTTTCTCAAAATCTTTCACAGTTCCCAAGTAAGAAAAACATTGTGAAAATTACATAGTCAGTTGCTTCTACTGGTTTTAATGAAGCCTACTCTATTTCGACAGTGGTTTTAATGAAACCAAAACAGAGACTTGCTAACATTCAATTAAAAAAATATTATCGATCGATTTCAATTAAAGTTTTTTTTACTGTTTTTTTCAATCTTTGAGATTTAAAGCCGAAACGTTGCAGAAGTATAGTCAAGTTAATTTGCTACAATTTGTCGCAAATAGAAATTCGCATTTTGTTTTGTTAATTGAGTTGTTAACATAAACTCCAGAAAAGTTTGATTGTTTCAATTTGAAATATTTTGTCATTCTGAGAGAAACAAAGCTGACGGATTAGTTACGGACACTAGTAGAACAACACATAATTCAAGGGTAATTTACAGTACAGCGGATAATACAGTTCACAAAAGTTAACTGCAAAAACAAATTTGGACAATATTTGAAACCGCTGAAACGATTTGCGCGGTGCAAAGTTTTTCTGTCTTTGATAGTAGAACAGCCGTTACAATTGGGTTGTTCTATCCCATGTGGAGGGTTGGATTGTCCTATCCCAAGCAAATTGTCGGGTTGTCCTATCCAATGAAAAAAATTAGGTTGTCCTCAGGGCAATCCTATCTCCTACAAGACGGGACAATTTTTCTCCCATCCTAATGGGTTTAGATGGTACTACTAACGCTTAATTCAAAGCAAAATTGTGTGAAATCAACAAAAAATCAACACAAAATCATATCAGCTCAACGCTAATTCCAACGCAAAATTGGCTAGGATCTACGCTGAATTCAACGCAAAAGTAAGAGAGATCAACACTCAAGCGTAGATCGTATACAAATTCAACGCATTCACAGCCAATTTGATAGCGCTGACACGGGAAGCCACCCATAGCGACAAAAATATAAACAGTTGTGCACTGCAGGTGGCCAAAAATGATCCGCAATTTGATCGTATCATCAAAAGCATCGTCTCATCATGATATGCAGTTCTCATTACAAAAAACATGTAGTACTGCTTTAATTCACATTCACGTGCTCAAGATGAACTTGTGGGTAAACAAAATATAACGAAGAGGACCAGAATAGATAAATTCTGGAGGCCGTAGATGTCTTCTCTAAGCACCTAACTAATATTTCCTCAATGGCCTAATGCTATAGGACCTAATGCATGCTATAAAATTTATGGAAACAATTTTTTTTAGCCTTGGAATTCCACGCTCAGTTCCTCAAAATCAAGCTCTATTGTTTATTTGTTGTTTTCTAAACTACTGCGCGAACCTTATAAAAGGGACTGTTTTTGTGTTGCCAACAAAAATTGTCATTGTGTTTGCTCTTCGAGTCACTCTTCCGAGGAACGAATTACCCGAAGAGCGAAAAAATATACTTCATTTCACCTAAGTCCTTCGAAGTATTTCGAAAACAAGTGCGTTCGCACATAAAGTTCTGACCACACCCAAAAGCGCTTTTTAAATTACTTGATTTCATACGGGGTCATATATGTTTCATACAAAACAATACAGTAGTTGTAGACGACTACAATTGTACATACTCCAATTTTACAACCCTAATTGTCAAAGAAGATGTGTTAAGTAGATCTGTAGAAAATGTAATCTCTCCGCTTCAGCCTACGTCTTAAATCTGATTAACCAACATCTTTTACCGATTGGTGGTCCTCCCAGATCTCCTTCTTCCGAATAGAATACTTGTTGTACAGACGATTCCGAATCCACCTGATTTCTGGGAGATCAAATCATACGACTGAAATGCAAGATCCAGTGGCAAAGTCTTAATTTATGCTAGAGAGATGAGACAGAAATGGTTCGAAAATTTGGTTTGTTTGTATAGCTAAGTATAACAATTTGCTTCCATTCACCTACATACTTTCCCGGTATACGCCTCTGGTGAATCCCAAAACATTCCAAAGAGAAATTGTGTTACCTGGTGATATATTTATTCATTTATTTAATTGTTGCAGTAAAATTTATTTGATGCCTTTAAATTAGTTCAATTACTTTCACCTTACTTTCACCTTCACTAACTTTGTTCAATTTGTTTATCATATGATTTCATTCCACTGTCTGATAGTTTCCCGTTTCGTGATCAGACATGTCTGATCACGTATTCACGTTGTGCCCAAGTGGCTCCAATTTGTTAAATTCATTCTTCCTAATTTATGCAACTCAATTCAGTTTGCAAAACTAACTGTCTCTTGTTCTCCCGCTCCGCAAGTAAGTGAAACAAAAGTAAAAGTAGATCTCGCTCCGCGAATAGCTCATAAACATTCCGTCTGCATACTCGCACCGCGAATCACCACAGCAAAATAATAAAGTACGACATGGCGCAGCCAGCAACGAAAAGAACACCTCTTGGAATCGACCCTTTCTGGGACAAACCGACACCGGACCCACCACATCGCTGGGAGAAGTGGAGAGTTCAATACAAATTAGCACTCTTAGCCAAAGAGAATATCATTTTGGACACGCTACTCGGCCCAAAGCCTGAAATGGTGGAGCTACCCTTGGAACCCATCTATGAAGAGACTATTGTGGGTGCATCTGCACAATCAGAGAGGGAAAGGAACGCGCGCAACGCGCAACAAACGATGAATTGGCAAAACAAATGCCAACGACTCATCGAGATAGGCATAATGTGTGGTGACAAACCGTGGTCGTTGGCGGACCGAAAATCAGTATCCCTTCTCTACTTGAGTATTGGAATAGAGGGACGCCGTATCTTAAATTGTAAGAACCCGCATATTATGATAGATACACTATCAACTCTTGATTTCTGGAAAATCGTAGAAGAAGCATTCATCCGCCCGCGTAACATAACATTCGATAGACACGTCTTTCTGATCACAAAACAACTCAGGGGGGAAACTGTTGAACACTTCTACGGTAAATTAAAAGAACTGGCAGAAAACTGCGACTTTGATAACAAAGAAGAAACTCTGATACGCGATGTGTTCATCACAAACCTAACCGACCCCGAGATTCAAAAAGAGCTACTAAAACAAACTGTGGAACCGCGTCAGGCATTGGAATTAGCAATCAACATGGAACTCGGAATGCGAAATCAACACCAAATTCAACAGCATAACAAAATTGTTGTCCTGGCGAACGTAAATGCCGTCCAATTCAACAACAATCCACGAAGACCGTATTGGCAGAACAACAATAACAATGTTGCAAAACAGAATAATAGATCAACACTCTATTGTTCCAACTGTGGCGGAGTTTTGGCTCCCAAATCATCGCGAAAAATGCATCGCAAAAGGAAAGACGTGCAACAATTGCGGATTGCTAAACCACCTTGCGAAAGTCTGCCGCAAACAACAAAAGACCATCAACACAAAAGCACAAGATCCCAAGAAAAAGATGGTTTGGGTAGTGGAAGAAGATCCACATCCAGAGGACTCAGTAAACTTTGTTCAACCGCCAAAACTCTATGAATCTGAGAACAGCAGCGGCTAAGAGGACAACACAGTGGCCATGATTGAATCCGCAGTGGAGAAAGTTGAACCCCTCAATATGCCACTCAAGATTGGAAACGTTAATACAACTCTGCTCGTGGACTTCGGGAGTGCATGCAGTATATTGCATCATTCACTCGCGTCGCAAGTAGTACAGAACAGCCCCCTCGCTTTCTGGTTCCACGAATCGTCACCAGCACAACTACGAAATTTCTCTAACGAGCCAATACAGGTACTGGGAAAAATCCAAGCTCCGATCACAAGCAAAGGATGGGTATGCGACACAGCAACCTTCACCGTTGTTGCTGACGGCTTAAAGTCCTTAATAGGTCGTGATTTGTTCGACCAACTTGGACTTGCAGTAACACAATCTACACTTCAAAAAGGTAATTATGTCAATAACATTGCATCCTCGGAATTTAAAGAGCAAATAGCCACAAAATTCCCTGGTTTGGTATCACGTATCGGACGATCAAAAAGTCATGTAGCAAAATCTAAATTTCACAAGAATTTCCAAGCTAGACACCAAAAAGGTAGACGAATTCCTATCAATCTCCAAGACAAAGTTAATACAGAACTTCGAAAATTATTAGCCGAAAAACACATTATAAAACTGTCGAGCTGCCCAGATAATTATTTCATTTCACCTATTGTGGTGACTGTTAAAAAAGACCAAACGATAAAGCTTGCATTGGATTCAAAAGTTTTAAATAAAGCCATCCACAAGAGCAAATATCAAATGCCGAATATTGATACGCTCATTGAATCAATTTCTCAACAGATAAGCGCTCCCGCCTCGCAAAACACAACTTACTTTTCTACGATCGATTTGAAATACGCATACAGTCAATTGAATTTGGATGTTAATACAGCTAGTCATTGCAACTTTAATATAATTAGTGGTGATATGACTGGCACGTATAGATTTCAAACAGGATTTTATGGACTTACAGATATGCCAGCAGAATTTCAAAAAGCTATGGATTATACTTTAATTGGCTTGGAAAATACATATTGCTTTCTGGATGATATTTTAATTGTTAGCAAAGGGTCTTTGAATAATCACAAAAATTATGTCATGAAGTGCCTACAACGTTTAGATGATGAAAACCATAGGATAAATTTACCTAAATGTCACTTTGGAAAACTAGAAATTGACTGGCTTGTGTATCATATATCACAAGAGGGTATCTCGCCTCTCGAATCTAAGACTGCGGCAATTTTGGCTCTTGATGCACCGAAAACATTAAAGAAACTCCGTTCATTTCTGGGATCCGTTCATTATATTGGGAAATTCATCCCAAATTTAGCCCAAATAAGCCATCCCCTTCGTCCGCTACTGAGAAAGTCTTCAAAATTCATTTGGACGACTGAACATGAAAATTGTTTCCAAGAAATAAAAACTCGCATAGCGAACGCTACTGCTAATAGTCACTACAACCCGCAACTCGAAACACGTGTGAAATGCGACGCATCTCGGTCAGGTCTTGGTGCGGCACTCGAACAATTAACTGTAGATGGGTGGAAACCAATTGCTTTCGCGTCTCGATTTTTAAACTCATGCGAGGAAGCTATAGCGTAAACGAACTTGAACTTTTGGGTGTAGTCTGGTCAACAGAATATTTCAAAAATTATCTGTATGGAAAACAATTTAAAGTAATTACTGATCACAGAGCACTTCTCTCAATTATGAAAGAACACAGATCTAATAAACCCTACAACAGTAGATTAACCCGATGGGTAGATCGTCTTCTCCCTTTTCAATTTGATATTGAACACCTTCCTGGGGCAAAAATGGGTTTGGTAGATTTTATTTCCCGCAATCCATCTCAAAAAGCTAAAAAGGTCTCCACATATGATGAAGAATTTATAGTCGCAAAGTTGAAACTAATCTCGAAATCAATTAACACATTAGAATTAAAAACTGAACACCCCGCATCACATTTACACCAGTTACTAACAAATCACACACTCGACCCGCAAAACACACCTAATATTGAAACATATAACTCCGCACACCAAATCACACCTAAATTTGAGTCTCTTAATAACTCAATAAATTCAATTAGCACACGCGCTATGCAAGTATGCGAACATGTATTTAGTCATTCACTCGCTCCGCGAAATCATGCCTCAAATAGTATTTACCAATTAAACAATTTAAAATATGCACCACTCGCGTCTCAAAATCCACTTAGCACTCCTCTCGCTCTGCAAAATACCAGTAATAACAAACAATTAATCCAAATTAGGAAATAAAGTGACATACGCGCAGCGCAAGCATCAAATTACTCAAGTACAAATCCCGCCAATTGAATCACATTCCGAAAATAACTCCAAAAGTCACCACCCAGAATTAAAATCAGTGCTTTTTGCCCCTTGTCGATCTAGAATTCAGTCGCATCCTTCTAATTTCAAAAACTTAACTAAATCATCATCCATAGTTAAAGACATCAATTTAATAGCCAACAGTATGCCGTCAAAGAAAAGAATAACCAGAGTACGATTCAACGATACATCCCGCGCAGCGGATCAACCCTCAACCAGTGACAACGTCACGCACACCGCGAGTACGCGATCTAATTCAACATCTACACCCCGCACAGCAAATCAACGCCCGCAAAACATTAGTACTCCGCCGGCAACAAGCATGGCACACAACATAACCCCAACATCCCCAACCCATTCTTCTAATGCCAGTACCCCGTTAGCGCCGAGCCCGCACGTCCCCACGTTTGAATATATAGTATCAAAGATATTCAATAAAACACTCATCGCTTCTCTAACTAGCAAAGATGCTGTCTTAAAAGAAGTCAGGGATTGCATACTGACAAATAACGAAGCTCGACTAAAAGCCATCAACCCGTACATACATTCGTACTGGAGGGACCTTCACGTGAGCTCCGGGTGCGTATGTATAGATGAGAAGGTAGCTATCCCCAACGTGCTCCGCGAAGCACTCATAGATGATATTCATGCCAGCCATCCGGGTACATGGGGCATGATTTGTATGGCAACACATTGCTGGTGGCCTTACATGCATTGGGAGCTAATAGTCAAGGCCACTGAGTGCAAACCGTGCACAGTAATTGGTAATAATCTAATATCCGTTATTCCCGCTAAGCAATTTACTCCTCATATACCATGTGTTGAACCTAATCAGGAAATTCAAATCGATTTTGGGGGACCAATTTTTGATGAAAAGAACAATGAAGTATATTTTTTTTTTGCAGCAATTGACCGTTTTCCTAAATATCCAACTGCATATATCTACGAAAAAGCTAATGGACCAAATGTTCTAAAGTTTTTGGACATGTACATCGAAACTCACGGAATTCCAAGATCTATCCGTTTAGACCAAGCTAAATGTTTAATTGGACATCAAGTAAAGACTTTTTGTAATAAAAACAACATTGAAATTATTGAAGCGCCTGTAAATGATCACCGTGCTTTTGGGTTGGTGGAACGGTTAATTCAAACAATTAAGAATAGACTCGCATGTATCAAAGAAGAGAAATTAGCTGCACACGCCTTTCATGTAAAGCATGCATTAAAGATAATCATTCACCAATTGCGAATATGTAAACAAAGAACAACAAAGATCTCGCCATTCGAAGCACATTTTGGGAGAAAACCTAATACCCCGCTAAGCGTGATTGCAACTAAACCGAATTTGATGAATTTGTCGTATAAGGGTATCATAAATCACTATATAGACGAAGAAACAGTGATGCCGGAGGAAATATTGCCCGATGACAAATGGATAAGTGGCTACCGAAGCGACATTGAAGTCGAAAAGGGCATGACACGCGTCACAACGGAAGCAAGCGCAAGAGAGAGGGCAAGCACGGATGGCGAACCCAGATTCCTCAAAACAAAAGCAATCCGCCCCATTCCCCTAAAAGAACGATCGGTAGAGTTAAACTTGGCTCGCAAAATTCACGGCAAAAGGCGATCCAAGAAGAAACTAGAAGGTCTTCATGAGGTTCTCGCCCCGGGGTCGCACATCCTCAAAGTAAGCCCGACCACATCGACCATCAAGGAGCCGGGCAAACAAATTGTTACCGTCCGCAATAGCGATATTGCCAAATTCGGCACCCAACAGGAGAGACAGACTCCATTAAAAGTATATGCTGACAGACGCGGGCCACGTTCTGGGGAGAAAGTCGTCGAAGAGCTGATCCACAGCCACATTAAAGAGTTCACCCGGAAGCAAAAGGGTGATAAAAAAATGAAACACAGGAAGAGAGAGCCGGGCAGCGGAGTCTCTTCACAACGTTCAAACATTTCACGAGCGATGCGGGGGCGAGTTCCAAAATTGCCAAATTTCGCCGCGATCTGAAACCCACAACCTCCACTCGCGATCAGCGAACTGACTACAAATGCGCGTACCAATCCACCCGCAACAGCATCTTCAACACGATCATCAGACCGTAATAGGCGAAGCCCGTCATATTATTGTTTCGAAACATCACCTCCAGCATCAGACATCCTACCACCACCTAAACAACCCCGACGAGCGGGTGATGTCGGAAATTTTGCACCACCTGTCACAGTTGTCGAATCAGTGCAACAAATCTTGGAAACCCAACCCGAAGAGCGAAACGTGTCACCCCAGATTGGTTCTGTCTCGCCTCCCGCGGTACGAAATATACCTTTGCTAGAGATGGACACCCCGACATTGGCTAGAACAATGACTGCTCTTGATGCAGAGGAACAAGATTTTGAAAATGAAAATTGGACCTTGTAAAGCTCGAAAACTGAAAAGACATTTTATATTGTATTAATCATCGTATTTTTAGTTATGATAACCAGCAAATATATTGATATTATCTATTTAACCGGGGACCTTGTATTAATTTAGAAATATTGTTATTATTAATTATATCTGAAAAATTATATATTACAATTTTTCTTCTTGCTGTGAAGGGTATGTGATACCTGGTGATATATTTATTCATTTATTTAATTGTTGCAGTAACATTTATTTGATGCCTTTAAATTAGTTCAATTACTTTCACCTTACTTTCACCTTCACTAACTTTGTTCAATTTGTTTATCATATGATTTCATTCCACTGTCTGATAGTTTCCCGTTTCGTGATCAGACATGTCTGATCACGTATTCACGTTGTGCCCAAGTGGCTCCAATTTGTTAAATTCATTCTTCCTAATTTGTGTAACTCAGTTCAGTTTGCAAAACTCTCTTGTTCTCCCGCTCCGCAAGTAAGCGAAACAAAAGTAAAAGTAGATCTCGCTCCGCGAATAGCTCATAAACATTCCGTCTGCATACTCGCACCGCGAATCACCACAGCAAAATAATAAAGTACGACAGAAATGATAAAAATTCTTAGAGGCAGAAACAATATTTAAGTTCAGATACTACTGATATCCTTCTGGATGTGATCCATTAGAAAACCTTAATCATATTTGAACCTCCGCTAAGTGGGACAAAACCAAGATGGTGGAAACCATGTTTGATTTGAATTCATTTTTTATTATTCTTATTATGATTTTTATAAACAGTACATTTCTATACAGATTGCTTTTTCGGGTTTTTTGAGTTAATCTGAGAGGTTATTTGTGATTTAATCCCTTGATTTCCCACAAGGATCATATATGTTTTCCCGAATTTCATGCAAGAATCATATATTTATTCCTGGATTTCAAACAAGAGTCAAATATGGTCTTCCTGGTCTCATATATCTCCATAAACTGTTTTTTGGTTTTTAAAAGACTTTTGAGATGTGAACTGTGAGTTAAATCCTAGTTTTCCCGCAAGAACCATACATGATTTCCGAGGTTTCATGCCAGGATCATATATGACCTACTTTTCTTTTATTCCATGCAATGATAATATATTTTCTTCTTGGCTCTATGCATGGATTGTAATAGGAAATACGTTATAATTTATATGACATTATATATGATCCTTGAATGGAACCAAGGAAGTGGCGACCCCGGGTAGAAAAAAAATCACTTACTGTACGAGAATAACTGGTGAACTATAATCACTATACAAAATAAACAAAAACCAATTAGAAGGACGATGCTAACTGCCATTTAGGAGAACAAAAAACAAGACGAAAAACAATCTCAAATTAACCGAAAAGTAATACTTACGACCAAAACTCATTGTTTAGCTATTTTTTTAAAATTAATGAAAAATTTAACATAGCATTGGAAAAAACTAGCCAAACGGGCTTGTATGTCTCTAGAAGAGAAACGGGACTGTATTTAATAAAAGCCGGCTTGTATGTCTCCGGAAGAGAAACGGGATTTGTTTTAAATAACCGCAAAATACCAGACAAGTAAGCAAAAAATAAAATGGTCAAGTGAGAAAATACGTTTACACGTTTCAAAAACAATTAAATTCAAAAAAGGAATGCCATTAACTATCAATTTAAACCGTTCAATCGCTTCATCTCTGCACTGATACAGTAGCATTGAGGCTTATCAGTATCCAGAATTTTAAACAACTACAAAAAATCAAGAACAGCAAAAAACAAAAACGGGAAACATAACCAATCGCGCCTTTAAATTACTATATTGTAAAATGCGGCTTGTCAATATGTTCCGTTAATCTGATGGCTAGACAACACAGCAAAAGTTTATCACAAACATAGGAAAATACCAAAAAATTTGAAAAAATTATTGTATGAAAAATCGTAGTAACAACATCAAAAACGTTATTTAAATAATAAGAAAGCAATGAAAGCTAGATTATAGTTGAAATGAACACAACCTCTTTGTGTGCAGACACTACGCTAACAGGTAACAGAATTAAAACAGAAGCTTTTAAAACCGCCAGGCAAAACAACAGAGATTTCAAATAAAAAGTGGTGGATAACTGTCGCTGCTTTGGAAGCTAGTGCGACATGTCAGTGAGACTGAGTCGAAAGACTACATACGATTATAGGTAGAACTTAAAACTTAACAAACAATTTTACACTAATTTTGAAGAAGCCCAAAAAGCTTATGCTTCTCTCTGAGATTATTATGATTGCTCATTGGCCTTCGATTGACCTGTCGATAAGTGTATACTTAACATGTCAATATTTGATGTTTGTTTCCAAATCAAGCTGGCTTGTGACTTATAAAAAAAACAAATAAAGCAAAACTATTTCCTAACAAAACAAACAGCGCGCCATTACAATCCGATCAATTTTGAGCTGTAAAATTCCGCATTTTGATCAGAAACTGGTCTTTTTATAGCTGATTTGCCGAAATTAAAACCGAAATTGAACCAAAGGTATTCGAAATAGCAAATTTGAGTAAAAAGTCATCATATAAAAAAGTTGGAACTTGGGTAATTATCGAGCTATTTTAACGAAAAATCTTTATACATCAAGTGAATTAGTTTCCTTAAGAGTTTCCTTCAGTCTCCTCAAAACAACTGCATAAACCATTTGAATAAACAGATTCAGTTATGAGACAAAAAGAACGTTAACTTCTGGCAAAACTGAAAATTTCATTAAATTTTTAGGACAAATCGTGATTTTTACCCAATCTGTATTTACTGGAACATAATTGAACATATAGGACGTTTTTATTTGATTTTTTAAATGCAAATTAGAACGATCAGACCCAAAATGCAATCCGAATCCTTTTTCGTTTCAAAATCAACGATGGGACAAAAACTGGCTTAGCTATTGCTGCCGACTGTTAAGAACATAATTATTCTAAAACATAGTTTTTCTGTCAGACGAAAACAATAAATAAAAATAAACTATACTTGTTTTTTATAATTATTGGTTTACATTAGCAAAAGACCGCAAAAATGTTATTTCCGGAAAGTTTTCTAAGGAACCGGAGAAACATTGAACTAAAATCGGAGTAAACGAAGATTGTGTTAGCAGTTTTTATGTCTGCACAAGCGGTCAAACTTGACAAAGTTGTTCAAGTAGGCAAATTTGATGCCATTTTTTGAAATGTCTGATTTTCAAAAATCTAGCCGCAAATATTGCCAAAACAGTTGGCTCATTTCACCAACTCCCTTTTGTCTTTCAACGTAAAACCAATGAGCCTTTCTTTAACAATTTTATCATATTTCGAGCAAAAAATTTAATCAAATTTAGGCGAAAATTACGAAAAACGTGAACAACGGAAGTTAGGCTGACGTTCACAAAACATTGAACCTTGGTAACTTTTCGAAAGCGAAATTCAGAAAAACCTTCAAAATTGTACACTTGACAAGCTTTCCAATGATACTACTCACACCCCTGTACCCTGAATATATCGACCGGCGAAAATAGACTGAACAAAAAAACAGTTGAGTACATACTTCCTCCCCCACTAAAGTGGGCCGGAACAAAAATATTAATTTTGTTTGTATGATGATACTGTTTCCCAAGAGCAAATTTTAGCCGTTCATTCATAAAAAGATCGCTACAGGGGGGACTTCGACATTGAAAGAGGAATGCGTCCTTCATCACAGGATGCACGTCAAGGACGACCATGGATGGTGCCTGGCTTTCTGCTTTCTGGAAAGGTGAGTCGCCCTATTCTGAAATCCCGCTGGCAATTGAAGTTTTGGGCGGTCTGTCGAGGACTCTGAAGAAGGCCTTATTGCGCATGTCGTTGTTAGCTGATAGCAGAAATTATCAGTCAGTGGGACAATCCATTGCCTTCGACAGAGCAGTTCAGTCACTTTCTGTTGTCATCATACGAGGATCAGCTAATATGCTGTTGTCGCGAGCTCCGTAGTTGAACGCAGCAATTAGTTGAACTGTCTGATAATCAGCGACCCGATTGTGTGGGACGCAATGTGAAGATAACTTTTCCTAGACGCTTGTGTTGAGCTGAATCTATCTCTTGATGAATTAGAAACAAGCCCGAATTCTTATTGTACTCACCCAATGAGAGGGGAGTATTTTCGTAAGCAATGCAAATCAACATGAGGGTACTTGAGCGCAGTTCATTAACGCGAGGAAATTAAAAAACGAGAGTTAAAAGGCTGAGGGAGAGAGGAAGAAATGTCAGAGATCGGAGATAACCTTAAGATTGGCAAAAAGAAATAATCAGCAAACATTTAAATTTTAGATCAATATAAACCAAGATTATTAGATAATGGAGACCACGCAGATTTAATTAAAAAGAAATATAATAAAAAAAAACTTTGAAAAAAAAATTCTGAAATCTGAACAAACAATTAATTTACAACTGGCCCGACAAATCATCTGTAACAATAGAACGAAAAGTATTCTGGAAAAAAATTCTGCTGTCTCAATTCCGTGTCGTATACAAGACCCGGAGAGCAGGAAGTTACAGTGTGGAACAGCTTTTTATCAAAAATTTGGCACTCGCGACGAGCAGAAGACGCCACTCAAGGTTTTGTCAGAACCACGCTAATCGAAAATCACACAAAGAGAGACTGGAATTGCTATTTTGTTTTATAAAACAGTTCTTTTAGGAGATGAAAGTAGACACGCGGAAGAAGCATGAAAAAATAGACAAAACAAAGACGCTTTCCTCTAATTGCTCAAATAATGAAGGTTCCATGCCTGTAAGTCTACATAAAACTGTATAATCTCTGTTACAATGAATTACCTCTCAAATTGAAAACGCCGTGCATCCTGTAAGGCCAATTAACGCTCAAATATAACCAAATTCAGCCTGAAATGAAGCTTCCATTGCTACCGAATCTGAAAGAAGACTTGGAAACCTCATGCAGTTATGTTATTCCAGCGAAATCAACAAAAGAAACAACATAAAGGCACTGAACATGTGGACAACATTAATCAGCAGAAGATATGGATCTTAGGCAAAAAAGCGCCTTACAATCAACCAAGAATAAGTGTGTTACCTGCAAAAAAACATTGTTCAAACGATAACAGGATTCGTAATCTTACCAGAAAAGCACATAAGTTCTTCAACGGACTTTACTAAGGTCGGAGTGGACCACATTAGGCCTTCAGAAAGATTGGACGAAAGATAGGGCGAACAAGCGCAAAGCAATGGCGCTGTCCTAGACCAAAACATAAAAGTGGTACCCAAGTTGGACATAGATAGTTGGTCTCAATGCAACGAAGATTCATTGCAAGAAGGGGCAAACCAAGAACAATGGATCAGCAGAGTACGTTGCATACAGCGGGACAAACTTTGTAAATTAAGGGAAGTTCGCAGAGAACGTAGCGGCATGGAACAAAGAAGAGATCGCAGAAAATCTGATTCAACAGGGGATGTGATGGAACTTCTGCCAACAGCAGCAACTAACTTTGAAAGAAATTGCGAACGATTGGTTATTAGTTGCAGAGAGCAACATATGCAGTGCTTGGGAACAGGACAAACAGCAACAAAGTGTTTGTCGCGGAAAAGACATTGAACGCAAGTTACTTGACTACAGTCAGTTCAGATGGTGATTATTTAGAAGCATTGACTCCTAGTCATTCTTAAATCATCAATAAGAACGTTTGCTTATGATATCTCCCATGCTCAGAAGAATTCGTTACTATCGAACATTCATTTGACAAACTCAAGCATGTAGAAATTTCATTTGGGACAGATTTCGCAAAAACTATTTGCCAACTTTGAATACTCGACAGAAATGACAATTTGCGGGAACAAAATGACAAAGAAGACAATTTTGTTTGATTGATCAAGGACAGCGATAATTTAGTATATAATAATAGGGATTAAGTCACGGAGACCAATGGTGGGTCTTACGGCGTGTTTGGATCAGCAAAGATTCGAACGAACGACAGAGTATACAAGAGACCAGTAGTCAAGCGCCCCTGTACTAACAAACCAAAATGATGCTTTCACGATGGAAAACGGGGCCGGGGATTTTGAGGCTGGCTGAGTTTGTTAATTGAATTATTTTTCAATGAGAAATTGAGCAATAGTCGGGAATAGCTTGAAAAACAAAAACAAAAGATGCATTCAATCGAAGCCAAGTTTAATTGATCACGCTTGTCATTATTGTTAGTAACTATTATTATTACGTGCTTAATCATACATTTAATGAAACTGAATCTCATATTCGAACAACCTTCATTTGTTCATACCCGTATTGGAACATATGAGAGAAGTCAGAAATACTTAATCAGTTGGCCGCAAATAACCCATTTACAGCTTCGAAGTAATTAAAAATCTGGTTCTCATTGGCGTTTTCATTTATAAACAGCTTATGGCATGGGTCGTTTTCAAGCATAAGCTCTCGTTAATAAATTAAGATGTTTGGCTTCAAGTTTCAGAAAACAAGATTAAAAATGGTGCTTGAGCCAGGTGGCATTTTCCGTTTTGGTCCAGTTTCTAAAACCTACAGTTTGGGAATATATTTTAATTTTACAAGAGCCCAAAACACAGTGTCTACAAAAGCATTTTTTGATTGAACAAATATAAAGCGAACATAAATATATATTTATCAATTGTATTATCACCATATGATTTGGATCAAACTGAAATATTGACCAATCTTGTTAATCTTTTCAAATAAAATTGTCAGAATCTATACAGTAAGTGAAGCAATGATTAACTTAGTTAATAAGTAACTGCCTATAGTTATACAGCTTAGATTGAAGTTGAAAAGATTGTTTCGCGAGCTTTTAATATGATTGTTTCTCAATCCAGATGATCGAAGATTACCTCTGTTACTGTCAAGAAGGGGAAAACAATTGCTGATTACTGGCAATTAGAAACTACCATGTTGTGAAAACGAAATCATATTGACGATCTAATTGAGACGAGGCAACAATAGCTTTCACGTTTGCTACCGCAACTGGCGACTACTTTTCCGTGTTGTCTTTTTGGGGCATACGATATTCTGGGGTTCCCTTTTAGTTAGATCACGATAGTACATGCTCCATTTAGTGGGTTCGATTCCGTGGGCTAAAGCTAAGTCTTTGTAGACGCAATACGTATACTTGGGGGAGGTATTTGAGACACCGCTCACAGACTGGACTGTCTTGCCGGCTTTTTCAATGCACAACCCCATGTACACGTCTTCCAGTTTGAAATATTGTAATTCCAGAGTGGCATTGAACAAGTGTGATGTAATATCTCCAGAGAAAAAATAAGCAGGTCCGAAGCAGAAGGGGGGATAGCGCAATCTAGGGTACTCGGTTTTTGATATGTACCATTTTGACTTTTTCGTCCGGTGCGGTTTGCCCTTTTTAATACAATTACCACCAAAAAAGTTAGACTGTGGTAGGCCGTCAATTAAGGGTACTAATTTCTCAGGACGTACGAAGACATCGTCGTCAACTTTGAATACATAATTTGCGTTTTGGCAATAAAAGTTGGCGTAAGTGACGCCAAACATTGTCTTGTAAGTTAAGTTCCAATAATCTTCAATAAAATCCCCAACTAACATGTCGCCATTTATAGAGTTTTCCAGTTGCATCAACTGTAAAGTGACCCTCCAGTTTGTGGGGTTAGTGATTGCGTCAGGAGTCTTTCCTAACACGAATAATTGCAGCAGCACGTACTTGTCATAAGTGAGATTTCTGGTGATGTTGAGCCAAGTCCTTCGGATGATTTCCCTGCGCAGCGAATTCTTCGGTTCTGAGGGAATGAGAAATAGCACCAATTTTTGATGTTGTTTCAAGGAAACATTTCGACACAAATCAAATTGCGAAATCAAAAAGCTCTCTTCGCTATTGAAGAAATTGTGTTTGGCGTTTGTAAACAAAATTTTACTGCCCTTCTCTTTTACCTTTGGCAATGAATTTATATGCATCGCTGAGGAATACTTTCTAGATTCGTCAACTGACCGCTCCATTCTTAAATCTGAGCCCCAAAAAAACTTTGAAATGTTGACCACGTTCTGCGACTTGCTAAGGACGCCCGATCTGATGACGTCATCCTTTCCAAATAAGGAAAGGGAATCTGACCAGCGAGAGTGATCAGAATTGCGCTGTTCTTCCGTTTCCTCATCACGTGATCTGCCTCGGATCACATCATCCGAGTTGTCCTCAGTGTTGGATGACTTTGGGGTGTTAGTCAAGGATGAGGAGTGATGTTTGGCTTTTAGGGTTCTGTTCATTGAATTCTCGCTGACCGCAGAGGAGATGAACATGTGAAGGGATCCGACAATGGAGAGTGCGAGGAGGAAGTAAATGAGCACCCGAAGCACCTTCGTCCGATTCTGCAGGCACCTGCAACACACACAACACATTCCATTAAAAAATGACTTTGAAGTCCCACAGTTTATGACTCCGCACTCAAGTACTGTGGACAACAAAACAGAGCCTGACCCAGTTTTGGACCTTTGATCGCACAGTAATTGTACACATTGCATTGCAAACCTATATCAGAGAATAATGCTTAATTCTCTCACTTAGAAATACCTTACTACCCCCTCCCCACAAGCACACTACCTCTTTTTATACAACATTGCTAAATAAAAAAATATAACATGTAACTGGAGGTCCTAGAGAATGTTGGAGGGCTGCCATAATAACATAAACCATTTTCATTATCAAAATTCATTAAACCACACGGACAAATAACATTTTCAGCATTTTATGGTTCAGAAATTCAACATTTGAAACTAGTCGCAACTTAAAAAATAATAACGAGAGAACCTTTTTATAAACAACACATTTATGGAAATGTTAAAAGCAGACTGTTAAAATTTACACAGGAGGTGAAGGAACAAATTGGGGACATATTTGGGCAAGATTAGGTAAGAAGAGGACGAAAGATAGCTCAGTATCGAAATGAGTTACGTAGCCACAAAAAAATGAAATAACTGTATAAAAGTTTTTTTTTCTCGAAAAATTTTGATCAACTTACTCTTTCAATTTGTCATCATAGATGTCTTCTTTTTCAGCAGCTCGGGAAGATTTTTCCCAAATAGACATTTAACTCAAACTAAAATGATCTCCTTCCATTTATAGTCTGTCCTATTAAGTTGCAACTCAAGTGAACGTCTCCGTTGAGTTCAAATGTCAAAGTTCAAGTTTCAGACAGAAGAGTTTAAAAACTCCATTAGAATGTATAGTAAGTCCCATAAAGTTGCAACGCAAGCGAACGTTCGAAAAGCTCGGGGCATGCAAATGGGCAGTTTTTTGCTCGATATCTCCATGTTTTAAATTTGAACTTTGACCTTTCAACGTTTGATAGCGTTGCAACTTTATGGGACTGACTATAAATGGGATACGCACTGATAAGCAGAGCAGCATATGCACATCATTTGCGCATCTGTCCTTTTTCGAACGTTCGCTTGTGTTGTAACTTCATGCGACTTACTTTAAACCACTTATGGACAAGAGAAACTGTTTCGCCATTTCAAAAGGCAACAACTTAAAGCACTATGCAAACGGAACGCAAAAGGACCGAATGCATTCATCTTCTGAATCAATCCAAAAGAAACAACTGTCGTTTTAATTATTCATCAACTATCATTTCTGCTGTTTGGTGGCAAAATTTTAAACCACTTTTACCTTATTCTACGTGATTGTAATAGTTTTATTTAATCTAAACCCAAAACTGGTGCTTTTCCATCTGGTCAGTGGCAGAATGCGGTTAGTGGCAGACAGTTGTCGCGAGGTGGTGAAGTAGGAATATGGATACCAAATACTTTCAAATATAATACCAGGAGCGCTATAATTTCAATTAAGACATGTTTGAATTGTTTTGGGTTGAAGTACAAGAACCATTTAAAGAAAAACTTCTCATAAACGTTTATGTTCTAATAAAAACCTGGGAGAATTTTTTCTTGATGAATTGACATCCGAAATCTCAGGAGCATATACAATAACAGATAAACATTATATTGTTCGGAGACTACAATTTAAACCACTTTCAACAATAGAAACAACTTTTAACAGAGTTTGCTTCCAATAATTGGTTAGACATCGTAAAAACAAGTCAACCAACTTGGACAAAGGGAAAAAATGAAAGTCTAATTGCTCACTGCTGATAAACCAAATATCAGATTTTCCATACAATAGTATTGGAACAAATGTTTGGAAATGATCATTTTTCACAATAATTTTTTTCGTCTTTGGAATTTGATAATGAAAACAGTATGGCGCAATACTTTTTACAGAGACAACAGAAATTTTGCGAGAGCTCAAAAAAGTAAAAGAATAGCATCGACAGATTGGACACAAATTTGTTAACAAAACGATGCAAAATCCACCTTTCAATTCCTTTCAGATTTGTTGAAAAATGTATTGAACAACTTTAGCTCCTTTAAAAATTGTAGAAATAACAAAAAGTTCAAAGAGGCGGATATCCAAAGAGTTATCAAATCTTACTAATAAAAAAATGTCTTTAATATTTGGAAGGAGGAAGCAGATGTCCCTGCTTATAATGCATACAAAAAATCAAGAAATGCCACGAACCAACAATTGAGAAAATCAAGTAACGCATTAAACAAATTTCTCTTCCTGACTCAAAGTAAGAGTCTCTTTCTGATGCAAGAGTCTTCCTGACAAATTTCTCTTCCTGACGCAAGAATCTCTTCCTGACTCAAAGCTAAAGAATGAAAAAATTTAAAAGCATTGGATAAAATGATTTTTGTTTGAACCAAAAAATATGTGCCGCCTTTTGGCAGACAGGAACAAAAACTCTTCACCAGATTCTAGAAAATACAATTAGAAACACAAAGACAAACAAATCCATTCAAACCAATACATACCACACATATTACACAAAAAAACACGAACACCAAAAGAAAACCTTGAAAAATATTTATTTTAAGTCTTTGCATTTTCTTTCTTTTCTTCTAATAAAATTGTACCCAACTTGGGGAATATCGTTGTTTTTCACTCAAACAAGGTTACAAACAATTAGTAACAGTATTTTTAGAAGAAACGAAAGAAGTTGCAAAGACTTAAAATAAATTTTTTTCAAGATTTTTTTTTGTTATCGTGTTTTTGTTTAATATGTGTATTATGTGTTGGTTTGAATGGATTTGTTTGTCTTCGTGTTTCAAGTTGTACTACACTCATCTTTCTAGATTGTGGCAAAGAGTTTTTGTCTGCCAAAAAAGACCATATATTTTTTATTCAAACAAAACAAGTAATTTTCTCCAATGCTTTAATGCTTTTAAGTTGCTTTCGGATACTCCCGTTCCCAACGGTTCTGTGGAAAATTTGCAAAAGTTGTTTTTGCAACCTTGAGAGGTATGTTGGAACATTCTGCGCAACACACAGACTCACGCAAGCTGTTTTGTTCAATGTCTATCGTGTTTCGAAAATTTAAAATGTGTGAAAATTTGAATATGTGTAACTGTGACAATGAGCTCACAGCTTTCTTTTTAATATTGTTTGAAGGAATTTCATGTTGTCAATCGAAGATGATGACTGCGGTGGCACATCACATTTAAAGGCTGATAGGTTATGAAGAGAAATTTTGGTCAAAAAGTACACATTCCCTGGCGTTATTTCCTTCGATAGGCAAAATGTGGCAAAAAGTGATGAGGTTACTTTGGCATTTAACTCGAAATGCCCGTCCCTCCCGGATGAGTTACCTCTCGCATCTCATTTTAACAAAAACAAACCACAAAACTTGAGCTTACCGACCTCGCCAAATTTTGAACTAATAAGTAACTTTTTTAAAAATTTCCATATATAATTCGGTTAAGATATTCTAAGAGGTAGTAGCCAACTTTTGAAGCGCAACAAGAAAATCAGGGTTGGTTTTGTATTGATTGTTGACGTCTATTGGGATTAAGATGAAAGATATGAAGACAGCTCTAAGCAATGAAATGAGACGAACCTGACCAACAAGACAAGAATAACCTTCATCCTTCTATCCTTATGACGTTTGAGCCTCCGGCTACACTCTCAATTAAAGAACAGAAAGCACAGGGTCCATTTCCCAGAATATGATAAAGTCAGTAAGGCCGTGGTTCTTTTCGACTCAGTTAATGAGAGGGAGTTGATGAAACATAAGACAGCAAGTAAAGAAGTTAACTAACAAGATGGGTACGAAATAAAACAATTAAAGCACTATATTAATTTAAATTACAACCATGACAGGGTTTAACCAAATAATTTTAGTTTTAAATAATTTCAACCGAATAGTTTAACCAAATAACTTTAATTTGTTAATAATTTTAACAAAATAGTTTACCAAATAATTTTATTAACCGGAAAATCACTTTACAACCGGGTAAAGCATCCTGAAGCACTGTGTAAATTGCATCACAACAACGCAAAAGTTAATACCTGAACAAGTTAGAAAAATTATGCCTCTTCAAATGAAGTTTCACATCCGAAATGTGTTTAACATTCTGTGTGCTCTAAATACTGATCCCTATAACTATAAGGATGAATTAATGATGTAGTTTGCAAAATACCGCATTCAATACTCATATATTACCGATTCACTATAAAGAGCACTGCGCCACAAATGCTGCTCACCTCAGTCAAAGGTCAGAATTTTATGAGGGTATACTTTTGTTCGCTAAACAAAGGTTTATTTTCGTTTTTCTTGTCAGCAACAACCATAGTCATTTCTCTTCCACTTGAGACACTTGAAAACAGGCCTTCATGGCCTAATAGAGATCTCTCAGGGTGATATTGATTGTGTCTTGATGTAAATATACAAAATTAAGATGTTTTTTTCTATTGAAACAATTTATAATTATTATTATTAAAGAGTTATACCGAAAAATCTGGAAATAAATGGAAACCATTTCCCCATGCCCCCTCCCAGAAACAAAATTTCGTATTTTTTGTCACCCTTAGGTGTTAGGACTAAATACCCAATGTGATAAAATACCCAAAATATATCCGATATTTTGTTCTAATATTGAAATTACCAGAGCGATTATTTAACATAATATTTAGCTAGTGCAATTGGCAGTTTGGGCATTTGGTATATTGTCATGTGAACAAACCTCCCTTAACTTAAAACCTAATGCCTTTTTTGCGCTGATTATAGCTAGTTAAATAACCTCAGACTAGGCCAGACTAGTCATTACATAAGCATACAATTTTTAACGTACTCGTGGAGATGACATGAAAAATATTTACGTAGTAACTTCTGGCGTTTATAGAGAACCGCGAAGCGATTCGAGATTTTGGTAGAATTTCAAAGTGACTTCTGCGGAGTCACTTAACCATGCTTAAAACACGAAACGCGCACGTTTTGAAATGAAGAAAGTCAACGGAAGTCAACTTCTGGCATATTAACTTCTGGCACTGCAGACTTTCGGCATTTTAAAAAGTGCACGTGAGTGTTTTAATTTTATTATATACCATTTTAAACATGTAACAATTAGAGATGTTGTCATTCTGGAGGTATGTTCACACACCCAATAATACTTCTCAGCTGCTGAAATATTTCGACGTTCCTCTCTATCTTAAGAAGAGAACAACTGAAACTTGAGCAAAAACATTTTTCTTGTTTTCACGAGTACGTTGAAAATTGTATGCTGTTATGTAGTGCGACATTACGCCGTAAAATACATTCACTCTGGTCGTCATAAATGGCCCTACTATCTCGTATTAGTTAATAAAAAACAAGCGTCTAAAAATGCAAGTTGGCACTAAACTTTGCCACACAATTGACATGTACGTGTTAAACAATTTTGTTCGAGTTATCATAAAAAAAGTTGTCTCTATTATTATAATTAACTTATTCTTAACATTTTTCAACGTTATCACAAATTATCCTATCAACATCTTGTCTGAAAGACAACCGTCCGGAAACGAAAAAGAAGAGTGCGAAAAGAAACTGCATTTTTTGCTTGGCCAGCCCTTTCCAAATACCAAAAAAAATTCAATAGAGGTTGTAACCTATAAGAAGGTTAACAAAAGAGAACTCTTGAGTTTTTTTAGCTACAAATTATAGTGGAATTGACTCAAGACACTTTGTAAAGCAGACACCACTTTTTGGGAAATGCTTTTCGGTTTATAAAGAACTCCTAACAAAATAAGAAGTAAGCGAATTCAACGAGCAACATTGGTCGGCACCTAAAATAAGTTCCCCGAAAATTCCCGGTCACTCTTAGAAATAATTCAGCAAAAAAACCTTTGAGTGTCAAGCCAGAGATTTTCGCGCCAGTGTTTTAAAATCTCAGTGAGAAGAGACTACAACACTTGGAAGGGACGCAAAAATTCCATGAAAATGCTCGTAGTATTTAGTCTGTTTGAGTTCTTTTATTTATAGTTTAAGTTAAGAAAAAAGACTCAAATTATCATTAGCGTGGAAATAAAAAAGTTGAAACAAAAACCTTTGTCAACGTCAAATTTAGAAAAATAACTCTTCGGAAACATTGCCCAGAAAACGTATAATTTTATTAACGAAATTTCTAGATACATCACAAAAACTTTGTGCCCAGCTGGAGTGTCTTGTTGGATGTGTATATGTAGAACACGACAGCAAGCTGAAAAATCATTGAACAAAAAGTTTTGAATTCCACCTTTTTTTGCTAACAAACCATATCAATGTTCTTCTGATATTTTAAGCGTCTGACTGATCCAAAATCATATATATTAAATTCAACGATTGTTACTTCAGTAGTCTTCGAAAAATGTATAATAAAATGGGACTGATCAGTTAGAGTAATGTGGAAACTTTGTACGTATTTGCTCATCTGATCACTATTTTTGCTATATTTACACTGATCTGAAAAGGCAAAATAACTAATTTATGTAAATATGCACCAAATAGCATTAAAAAGATGATTAACTCTGTAAACTGGGCCAAATCGTTAAAATATGGAATACCTTTGGAACTTTCGTTTGCGTCTCCACTGCATACCACTCTTTACCGTTCATTTGCATTCGACTATTTACCGTTCTCTGATAATTTAGAGGCTTAACAAGTATTCTCGCTAAAGTGCATTTGCACATAAAGTTCCGACGCCGCTCATCCACTTTTTTTTTAACTTAACTGGCTAAAAATGATGAAGAGATAGAAATTCACGTATTGTTTAGCAAAGCACTAAACTAATCAAAAAATGCCGCGTTATAAGGCCAACAGAACCTGCCATTATTTAGAATTCGTGAAAAGAAAAAAATTAAATGCCAAATAACAACAAAAATTAATGACAAGCAAACCTCGATGTTTTTTTAAAGAAAACACAATAGCAAAATCAAAAGTTTTTGATGTTTTCTGTTTCCTGGCCACAATATCACAATAATGAGAAGGTCCTTTTGGTGTTGAAAGAATTCGCAATATAAAGTTCACAATGAATTGCTCGTGATTTTAACGGCTGCGACGGCGTTTTCATGTTAAATTATTTGATTTGCAAAAAAAATTGTTTTTTTTTCGTTGTTTTTCTAGTCGTATGACATATTCTGGATAAATACAGGTCTCAATTGCTTGCTCAATTAAACCTCATGAAGAATAAACGAATCTTTTTAATGATTTCTTGTAACACCTAATGGTTTTAATCACTTAGAAATTTATCGTTTTCAAAAATGGAAGTTTATTTTCCAACTTTGCATTTTCTGCTTTTTTAACAAAATATTTTTGTTGTCTCATTGAGGACAAACTTCAATTTTTTTATTGCAGCCTAGTTGTTTTGTTTAGGTTTATCTCGTGCCATTTTGATTGTGTTATTGTGTTTTCATTTATATAAAAACACCGAGTTTTGGATGTCATTAATGTTTTTTGTTATTTGACATCTTATTTTGCCTTATCTCGATTTCTCATTAATGGCCGGTTCCGTTGACCATCTCAAATGGCCTTGCTTTATTAGTTTAGTGCTTTGGTGAACAATACATGAATTTCTATCTCTTGCTCATTTTTCGACAGTTAAGTCAACAATGTGGATGAGCGACGTCGGAATTTTATATGTCAACGGACTTTCGCGAGACTCCAGGTTAAGTCTCTAAAAATCACCGAACGGTAAGCGTGATGCAGTGGAAAAACAAAAACGGCTTCAATAGATTGTTCAAATTTTAACTATTTACAGAATTTACCATCATTTTAATGCTATTCGGTGCATATTTGCATAAATTTTCTTTTTGCCTCTTCAGATCAGTGTAAAAAAAAGCAAAACAGTAATCTGATGAGCAAATACATACAAAGCTTTTACACTACTCTATCCTCTCTGTCCCATTGGTTCATATATGGGCAAATTTACGGAAACCGCTTTTTTCACTTAAAAATGCGTGGTATCAAAACCAATAAAGCATCAGTTAAAAATAAAAAACCTACAAAGGTGGAATTTTATAGCTCGCTAAAAAGATGATCAAATCTGTCATTCAGAATAAAAGCTACATGATGACAGAAGTAAAAAAAATAACAACATTCAAAAATTCTTTCATTTGCTTTTTAAACAATTTTCTTTTAAAAATCATAAAAACAATAAGCTTTCAAATAAAATGAAAAACAGATCAGCTTGCATCTCCCTTAAAAAACAAATAAGCGTGTTATTAGAGAGCTAAGTCGACAGGCTACGAAAACATAAGATTCGGACAGAACTCAAATTTTTGCCAACTTTTTTTTTACGAAACTAGTATTGAAACTATTTAAACTATAACCAACAAAAACACATTACCAAGAAAAATTTCTTGTAGAGTTCAGGAAAAAGTCCATAAGACCTGTCAATAAGGTGAAAATGTTACACGATGAATGTTACAAAATGAATAACAAAATAGGTTAGGTTAGAAAATTCTTTATTTTTTTGAAAGTCATTAAAACCGTTATATTCGAACTCGAAAGATTGAACTGGTTAATCTACACTTCTAAGGAAAGGCATTGAGATATTTCAATATCAGAAATATTTTGAAAAATCTCTAAGAAGACCACAAATACTGCTAAAAAGTAAAAAAAAATCGGAAAAGTTTTGCGAGAGAGCGGTGTCGCAGCCATTCAAAACCAGAAAAAATTCAGAAATTTTTAAATATATTCCATTAAGCATACTTTATATGCCACCTGAACCTGCAATTGTTGTGATAAAATAGCAAATAAACAAAAAAGAACCTCAAAAATTAAACATTTTTTTCCAAGTCATTGTCAGCCGGTAACTAACATAAAAGAAAACACGAATTGCAAAATTATTTTGAATAAAAGATCGCGCCCCAAAATAATCCGAACAATTTTTGATTGTAACAGTCCGCAAAGAGAAAAAACTAGCCTTAATACAGCTGCACGTCCAAATAAATAATAATTGCTGCAAATATAGAGGCTTTGGCAAATGAAAATTTTCTATAGATCTAAAATAAATGACGCATTTTGGATACATAAATAGGTAAATTAGCCAAATACGGGCAATATTTTAATTCAAGAATTCTCTTACAAGACATGTTTGACAAAAATTTTAGCCAAAAAAACTCGATTGTTACCGTTCGGCAGCCATCCTCAATCTTTAACGGTAAAACCGACAAATTTTAGCGAAATTGACAAAAAATTAGTGAAAAATTACGGAAAATGTGAATAAAAACAAGGGAAACCGGTCAACTACCCGCGAAACTTTGAACCTCGATGAATCCTTGGAAAAAACGAAATTCAAAAAATCTTTTCAATTATAACTCTTCACTGAGCAGACTTTCAAATGATACCACTCACAACCCTCTACTATGAATATATGGACCGGCCAAAATTGAACGAACAAAAAACTCATTTGATTATATAGTCCCCCCACTAAAGTGGGGTCGTAACATTAAACTCTTCGAGAAATCGAATCAAATAAGGCAAAATACATTAAAAGGAATAATAATGTTATGTATTAGCAGTGTGAGCTATTCAATGATAATGAAGCGCTATAACGAGACCATCATTATCTATCTAGAAAACGAAAAAACACTTCAAGCGTGTAAAATTCAAACCACATTTTTTCATCTTTAGCTTTGAGCACCAATTTTGCAACTTAGTCTAATGTAATATATCTCGCAGAGTTTTGCCTTCTTGTGCTCTACAAAATATAATTAAAAAACTGTGATGCGCTGACAAAATGGCTACAGCGTAGTTTAATTTTTAAAAGTTTCCACCGAAAACGCCAGGAGTCAAAAAGTTTAGCAAATATGGTGCACAGATTCTATGGCACGCAGTAAGTGGTAATGAACAGGGAATGTTAACTAATGTAGTTATTTTATAATAGAAATTTAGTTATAATGAAAGCTGTTAACAATAGATTATGACGTAGAATAGTGCTCCCACTTGTTCCTCACTCTCCCCAAAAACGATGGAAGCACGTATTTTCCACCTGCTGAGATTAGTATCCAGAACAAAACGTGAACTTAACAGGGAAAATATCAAAAATATCAGCCGGAATAAACCAAAATGCGTTCAATGGCAAGATAGTATTGAATGGATTTAACTATATGAAAATGGTATTAGCTATAAATTCAGCTTCTCAATGCAATATTTCATGACATAAACCGTGTTAGAGTTTAATTGCTTTGATTCTGACATAATTTTGCTTATTAGCTGTGTATGTTTGCATACACGCGTCAACGTTTACGTGAGTTTATGACAAAAATATTGCCTGACACGCAATTAAATTGCAAAATCAAATGAAATATACTACACATATGTACCATCGCAACTGTAGCGGTAAATTTTTTTCGCCCTTTGTATCGTTTTTGGATGCTTAATTTTCCTTGTAGAACTTATTCGCTTTCACTTAACTAACTTTCACTTAACTAAATATAGAATAAAATGTTCTTCTCGAATAGCACAAGACAGCGAGTCCGTGAATGGCTCAGAAAATTCAATTTTACTCCATCACAGCAAAAAATAAAAAGAGTTTTAAGAACAACTGTGACAGTTCACGTCAGGAATAAAATTGCAACCACAAGTCATCTAAAAGACAGAAAAGTGATCCCGGGTCAACGATCATACAACTTTCTTTGATTTCGTACTAGGTCATATATGATTCTTAGTAGTCATACTAGGTCATATATGATTTGTATGAATTCTTGGTAGTCATACAAGGACCATATATGATTTCCTAGAAATCATACAAGAATCATACAAATTCCAAGACTAAAAACTGTTTAATTTTGATTTTCCATAGAAGTTGAAAAAATTTCTTGGATTTCATACAAGGTCATATATGACACTTAATACATTGACTGGTGCCACAATTTCTCGTATAATGTAGTCAGAGGACTTATTAAATTATTATATCGCATGTGCAATCTACATTTGATTCTTTGTTTGCGCTAAAAGAATAACTTTGTGGTTTAAATGTATTCAGAAAACGAATTTGACGTGATCTGCAGTTTTTTTTCTTGATTAATTTGTTTTATAAATGAGCATTTATGTGCATAAAATGGCCTCAGAGTTTGTCAAAAATTTTGTTATTTGTTTGGACTTACTCTTTTCTTTTGCGCCCAACTTGCAATTGATATTGTACGTTAGGGTCTTTTGGCGGATCACAAAGTGATGCCGGGGTATCATATAGGTGATGCCCTACGGAATAAAACAAAAAACATAAATAGTTAAAGATTTTCAAAAAATAGATGTATGATTCTTGGTAATCATACAAGGATCATATATGATTTCTTTGGTTTCATACAAGGATCGTACTAAGAAATCAAGTATGGACAGTATGAAATCATATATGATCCTTGTATGAAATCAGAGAAACTTCAACCCGAGATACCAATTATTAGTTATGACCTTCTTGCTTCTCCAGCCAAAAATAAAGTGGAATTACGAAATTTTTCAATGAATTCGTCGGCGTAAAAGTTACGATATGAACTTTATCCATATGGATGGTCACCTTCCTACGATTCATAAGATGAAACTTAGTCATAAAAAATAAATTCTAATGCCCCATATACGGGTTTACCAATCTGGTAAAAACCAAGCTTGGTTAAATTCATTATTGTTATTATCATTATTATTATTAATGAGCCCATTTAGATTCTCGATAAAAAACTTAATTTTTCTGGTTTGCTTTTTTTTGCAAGATATAAAAAATGAAAAGAGAAAGAGGATTCTGACAACTATGCGCTTGTTATAGCACTTTCATGGGGTCAAATTCAAATTTGTGATCAACTTAAACATTTCATGAATCAACTCATAATTGGTTTATTATTCTTCTAAGATTAAATTTTTCTTAGAGCGGCCGAGATTTTGATTATCTCACTGAATTTAACTTCTAACTCAAAAGTTCTCTTTGATCTTTTCTAATTGCAGTTTTTTTGTCAAAACATCACAGAAAAAGTTAACTTACGAAAAAGTTGACACAATGTGATAGATTTGTCTCTGTAGCTTAAATTATTTATGTGCAGGTATCTTTCATCATTTTTTTTTCTTGGGAGCAAATTTCCTAAAAAGTGTAATCACAAATTAATATTTTTCAAAATTTGATCCAATTTATCAGGTCTCAAGCTGTGGAGAAAATAGTTGCCAAACGCAACATTTCGAATAAAAAAATTTGTTTCCGGATAGTTGGCAACTTCAGGGACACTATTTGCAAGACAAAAGTTATATATTTTACCTTTGCTCCATGTTCAGAAAATTACTCCTCCATATTGTCATTTAAAGTAAGGAACTTGAGGTTAATAATCTTTGTTTTGAAGTTAGAATTTTTTCAGCTACCAAGCTTGAAAATGCAAACCAGCAGCCTCGCTTATGTGCAATGGCACATAATATTTCGACCCCGCCCATAATTTTTTTTAATTGTCTGCCAATTGACAGACACTGCCGAAAAGTACTGCTTCAGAAGCAGTTCACATTTTGCTATCTAGGCGTTGATAGACTCCTAAATAAGGACAGAGTTCTATACAAAAAATAAACTACGCAAGTGATATCATTTTGTTTATATCACTAGAATGAAAAGTGGAACAAACGAAACGATAGACGTATAATTATTTCCAATGAATTTTCTCAAGTGGAAAAAAAAATTATTTGACCCAGTTTTCTCAAAAAACAAGTTTATCAAAAACAAATTTTATTGGTTATATCAATGACCTATATAATAGAGATCATTGTTATTGTGGTTGAGGAAGGCAGCATCAAAAATTCTATAAAATAAAGAAGGAAGTTAATTGAACTTTAAAAGTTTCGAAGTGATTGAACCCTATTGCGCTTTGTTCGGGTCCTTCATAAAATTGTCAAGGTAAACCTCTTTAGACTTTTCCTTTGCACGGCTGTACATTATTAACCGGACAATTCTTGGTATAGAATTGTGCTGGAGAACCCCTCTCCGAAAAATTCTTTTTCGATTGCTTTTTGAAATTGTTTGGGTAAACATTTTTGGGTTCGCTCGTGTATGTAAAAGCTTGCTGTTGGCAAATTTAAATCTGAGATTGAGAAGGCAGACTGATTGTTATTTAGGATGTGATGACAGTATGCGGCAGCCCTGTTTTCAGAAAGTAGCAAAATAGGTAGTATGCAGAGATTCATTTTAAGATCGGAGGATGAATCAAGTTTTTTTTTAAATGAAAACAAGCTTCGACAGCCCAATTCAGTTCCTTTTCCTATTTGATTTGGATTGAATTTTGCAAATAGAATAGACGAATATTGAATATGACTCAGAACAAAATCGTTGAAAATTGATTTTTCTGTATACAGTCGGAATTATTCTCCTGAGTGCAT
This sequence comes from Convolutriloba macropyga, assembly GCF_964194025.1. Classification (NCBI taxonomy): domain Eukaryota; kingdom Metazoa; phylum Xenacoelomorpha; order Acoela; family Convolutidae; genus Convolutriloba; species Convolutriloba macropyga. Next base: position 51,563,309 of record NC_134468.1, read on the forward strand.
ATATTGGGAAAAGAAGAAATCAATTCTGAACTCAACAACATTATTCCTAAAGCAATCAAACACACCCTTGTGAAAATCTTTAGGCTCATTAAAGTGTTTCGACCAAATTCCTTTAATGCAACATGAAACTTCAAATGATTCGGAAATAATTAAAACCATTATCCTTAATATGTTTGGTAACGGTAATGATTATTCAAGTTATAGTTTGGTTTACCTATTTGTAGTAGGCCAGTACTGCTCTTGGAATTTTTAAACCAATTACTCAACTTATAGCTTCAGTTGTTGAATTGATTAGTTTCACAAAAAGCCATTAGACGTTTGAAGTGGAAACATTAGATGATTTTTATGGGAAAGAATGCCATGGTTGAAATTCAATTGTACATTGCCATGATAGAGGACGTTATAATGATTGATTTTTGCGTTGCACGAGAGAGTTGTACTTATTAACTCATTCATCTTAGCTGTATAAATTTTTAACTAGGAGACTCCAATCTTTCTGTAAGTGCAACATTAACTTCATCGATTAATTTATTTTTTGATCAATTGTAGTGGGTGATCAATTCTTTGAAAGGTATAATTTCCATGTCCACAAACACATCAAGATTGAACTTATCCTTACCGGTAGTAATAAGGCTAAAACTGTCATCTAGTATCACATTGCTGTTTTTGTTATACGATAAATGACGTGCAGATTTAATTTTTTTTCCAAAAAATTGACACCAATATACGGAATGTAGGCAATGCAATGAATTTTTTAAATCTCGAAATTCAAGACAACAAAAATTACTGGTTGCATCCAACAAGTACTTTGTTTTTATCTGACATGAACCCCTGAAGAGAAATAAAGCAATTATTTTCAACTAACACCTCACTTATTTTTTATTCAAGATCTATTTTTCAAAGCTTTTACAAAAAGTCTATGAAATTGGAAAAATTGTTTGATATTGTTTTTCATAATTGTTCTCAGATGTTAGCAAAGGTTTGATGCAAACTTTTAATACAACTTCCCTCATATGCTAGTGATTGAGACTAAAAACGTAAAGCTAACTAACAGAAAACGCGGATGCCAAAAGGACAAACTCTATCAACTCTCCACATTAAATGGAAAGTTATTCAAGAGTTCAGAAGTAATTCAATATTTTTTAACTCAAATGCAAACTCAATCAAAAAGGAGCTACCGAATGACATCACAGTTTGAAACAACTTTCATCTTGATGGAGTTTCATCCATGTTTGAGATCAGAATATCTGGTATGTTGGAATTGTATTTTAAATCGAAATCACGCGTAGCCCAGAGCACTGGCAGGAGATCAGCGGTGTGAAAAAATTTGCCAACAATTTGCAATAAGATGCTGTAGATTTTAAATCAAACATTGATTTTTTACTTCGTAAATTTATAGTGTGTTAACTGAATCTTATATATAAAAAAGTGATAGTGATTTTCTGTTTTGGACAACCAGCAACTGCCTGTTTAGTGACAAATTTCGTGCAAGTGGTTCGTGAAAAAATTTACTACAATTATTAACAATGTTTTCCAGCAACTTCAATTACATGAGCAGTAGTTGTTCCACTTAGGCTACTTGATGCAATGGTTTGCTTACAAGGTTTCTAAATAGAAGGTGCAGTGAAGTTGGGTAAAACGTGAATGCACACAAAGGTCATGAAAACTAGTGTCACTCGATAAGACAACTGTCCAGAAAAGAGATAATTTGCACGTGCAAAATGAAGAAAGACCGGAATCAATAAAATCCTAATTCATGTTCAAAAACGGTCGATTTCAACATCCTAGTATGGAACTCTGCGTGAAACACAGAATAGCCTCAGAGTAGTTAACACATAGAAAAATCAAAGTATTGCACCTAACACCGGGAGTTTCTTTAAGTAGCTTTCGAATCGCCCTCCAGCGTACAATTGAATGCTACTTTGTGTATAGGCTGAAAACCCCAGCCAGCGTAGCAAACACTGATTATATGCAGAGTATATAAAAAGCAACGCGCATCTGTACCCTACCCTATATTATTAGATCGCAAAAGTGTTTCGTTATCAAATTTTGTTGACTGAGACAACAGAACGAAGAACAGCGCCCAGCCTAGACGACGAGACGTCAATCAACCGAAAAGCCAAGTAGAAAACATTTATCACCCATCGCATGGGCACGAGCAAATATTAGTGGAAAAAGATTTCACATTGCTGGACTCAATAACTTTCAAGAACTTTTTGACGCTAACAATATGGAACGCGCTGTGATGTTGACAGCTACCTTATAAAAAATCTGACGACTGTGATGAACAAAAATAGGAGCAAAAACGATATAAACCCTTCACGGATTGACTTACTGCTCGGAGAGCTGCAAATTTGTCACGACGAAATTGGCAGATCACTGGGAAAGCTAATGAAGTTAACGGTACTCTCAGGAAACAAAATATCATCTAGCCAAAGTCAAAATGATAAGTATAGTTTTCAGGCTTCAATTTATCAAAATAATTCAACAAGACTCAAACAAAGTGCACATGTTCAAGCAGTCATCAAACATCAACGGTATATACAACTGATAATACAAAGAGAGATCGCTCAAATCCCTATTGTCATGCATCAACAGACAGTAATTAGCTATAGAGAAGAGACAATAAATATTTTCTTGCAAACCAGCTAAGAGGAACAACGCCAAGACCACAAGCAACAAGGACAAAACAGCAGCGAAAACTGCATCAGGCGGAGTGACAGAATTTCTATTGAAGCCTATTGAAGCATGAGACCTAAACATGCAGACTCTGTGGGGACTATTACAAGTTATAATCAAGTTTGATGTGTTTCTGTCGCCAGTACCTTTGGGACATCTATGCTGGCTCCACATTCATTTGATTTTCCGGGGACAGGTATCAGTGGAAAACCAATTAGAGATACTTCAGGCGGCAATACTTTGAGGAAAAGTATGCTGGATCTACATTCAGATGATGCCTTACGGACAGCTATGAATGTAACCCAAGTAACTGTGACAGATGTTTTTTGCGGCAATACCTTGGGGACTGGTAAGCTGGCCCACCGTTCAAACAACGCCTTAAGGGCAGATATCAGTGGATATATAGTTACAAGTGTTTCCGGTGGCAATACCTTGAGAACAGGTGGTAATGCCTACGAGTCAAGCATTCCCAAGCCACTCGCTTTTGATATCGTGGTGACGAACATCAGCAGAAATAGATTGGAGCCATCAGAGGAATAGCGGATTCAGTAATGACTGTGCCTATTGCCAAATGACGAGTCCATATACACATTTCCTTCTAAAAATGGATATCGGACATTCTGTTGGAAATGTTATCAATTTGCTTGTTTGGTTCGGAAAAATCTTTATCGGAAATTCTTGTTTCATCAATGACATGAGCTCAAAAGATGGTCCATTTTTAAGGAATTGTGACGGAAACAGCAATAAAGCAAACCGATATTTGAATTTTGACGGAAACCTCTAAGAGGTTGTCCCAAATGATTGGTGCGATCAGCTCAAAAACAAGCGTCCGATTGTGGAAAATTTGATCCAACGGCCACAAAACTTTGAACCACCCGTCATTAGGAACCAAATTCTGATCTTGATTTGTTCAAGCTTGCCAACTATATCAACAATTGAAACCGATACATTAAAATCTTGACAAGAAGCTGTCATCTTTTAAGATTGAAAGGAACAATCAAATAACTTCCGGGACCAGCAGTTTATCCGGCTCAACTGCCATTTTAACTAAGCATTACATCCCCTCTTTACGTGTAAAACTGTTAAGAACACGTCAGCTAAAGGCGCCAACTTGTGCACGACTTAAACTTGTATTTTAACTCTCTTCGCAAAGATCATCGCTCAGCGGAATCGTTATCAAATAAAAATTTCCGTTTCGACGGTTCAGACAATAGATCTTTTCTACCAGTCACATCAATGCATATAACTGTAGTTTAAATGCACTTTTTTCAAGTGCGTACCAGTAGCCATTAGCTGTGGAAAAACTCAATTTGGACTTACGTAATCCTAGATGATCTGCCCAGTTCCATCTGGCTAATAACCAAATAATACTCAAACCATCGATTCAACGTTCAAAAAAAATTAAAATTTGCAGACTACAGCGAAACAAAAAATGCCTCAACTTTCCTCTTAGCATGCTGATTTTGCAAAACAGTATCCTCATTTATCAAGTTGTAATCTGCCAAAATTGCCTGACATTGAGGTCGCTGCAGTATTGGACCGGGCTAACAAAATATGATTCAAGCAAGTATCGTCCGGGTTCTAGCAAACAACAATGCATCGCAAAGAAGTGGTTGTTGGTTGGACGTTGACGGAAGTACTTCCAACAATCACCCAAACCAATTTCGTCACATTTTCAAAAAATAGAAGACTTAAATGGACGTCTTTCTGCGGGATATACAACAAGGCAACAGCCTGATTGATTTTAATTCCATTCGTAGGCGAAACTAAAATCAGGCAATACTTCCTCATATATAGAGCATGAGATTATAGGTCAAAGAGACCCAATTACTACAAAAACTCTGCTTTCTAACAATTAAGACAACGACCAGAATGATCTTAGATATTGCGAAAGAAAATAAATCAAAATTCTGCAAGACACGTTTCACAAAGAAACTGGTTGCTACAAAACAGGCCTTCTTTAGAAAGGAAGTGCTTCTTTAGCAAACAATTGAGAATTTGCTCTAAATCATGTGAATAATTATTGAGAGAGTTTCAGCGACATGCACGTTTTAAAGAAGTTTGCCATAATAGAGTTATGGGCAACAATGTCACACTACGGTATCACCTACCTCAATAAACCGGAACACACGATTTCCAAAAGCTGATTCCAAATGTGGCAGTGTAAGCCTAAATTATTTTGTTCTGGCCTGACCCGATACGTCAAGATTTTGTAGGAGTTCTAATATAGTTTAGAGAAAAACATGTCTTACAGGCAGACATTTAGAGTATGCTTATGCAACACTAAGTTTTACCGGAAGTTGAATTTTTGTGGGAGAAAAGCTAGATTTTGGACATACAGGACCCACCGGCGTGTGCCGATTTTGCTCTCATGGAAACAGCAGTTGATAACTCCGAGCAATTTCTGGAGCTCATGGTCGAGCTTTTTCACGTTGATGAACTAGTTTACTCTCTGAAAAAAATGCAATCTGTAGGAAAACTTCGAGACGGGATACCGCTGGTGAAATTTAATCTCACAAAGTGGTGCTCAATTTAAGCAGAAGATTGTTGTACCGTTCCAGCGGATCACTCAGTTGCTCCAAGTAGAAAAATTTAACAAGATGATTTCTCTGACAAAACAATAGGCATGTTGTTGTTGCCCTGAAAACACGACATAGGATTCGAACAGCCAAAATCTGGGTCATATGGTGTTCAAGACGTGACACAAAGACGTCTATTGAGTATTGTTTTTAAAATATACGATTCCATCAGAATAAATGCGCCGTTAATTAAAGAGCAAAAGTTTTTTTACAGAAAACTTGTCGAAAGAGTCAAAAATGGGATCAACCACTGCCTGATGATCTCTTAAGTCCTCTGTTTGATCGGGTGAATTCAAAAATGGCAATCAAAAAATAGTACCGACGCTTTACTTCAAAAAATATCGTCAAAATTCTGAGTACAACGTATTATCAGATGCATCAAATGCTGCCACCGCTGTCGTGGCTTATCTGAAATTCACAATTAAGAAGCAATTTCTGTATCTTTTTTATGGGTAAGTATTGAGTCCACTCACTAAAAGCGCAAACAATACCAAAATTTGAATTGCAAGCAGCACTTTACGTAAACCGACTCAGATCACTCAATAAAAAGTAAATGCACATACAACCAAAAAAAGTAATTCATTGGACAGAGAGCACGGTGGTTCAGCGGGAAAACAATTGAGAGTTGGGACACGAAATTTTTTAAACAATTATTTGGCGAAAAGTCACAAGGGAACGAGCAACACATAATAGAGGTTTGTAGCAAAATCCAAAAACCCTGGCAACAACGAGTTGGCAATGCACTCCCATATGTTGAGACCATGGCGGAGGGGACCGCAATTTCTCCAAACAAGGAGGACACTGGCCCGAAAATTCCTCGCAAAATCATTGTACAACAATTCGTCGTGCAAAGAAAACATAAAAAATTGGTGAAACTAGACAGGTTCTTATAAACTTCCCGCTTTTCGACGTGGACTGAAATCCAAAATATTGTATCCGTGGGATGGTGTTTTCCTCAAAAACATAGGAAATGTACATGGGAAAAACTTGAACCTTACCAACTTTTAATCGAAAAAGAAAAGTTGATTTTCATTGCTTCACAAAGTCAGAGTTTTGGTCGAGAAATGAAATGTCTGTCAAGAATTGTCTGTCAATTTCTGATAGAACTTTTATTATTTATTTCAATCCTGTATTGGACAAAGACGGATGTCTAAGAGCCAACACTTGACTGCAGAAAGCCTCCGTAACTGTTTTGTTTTTTCAAAAAAAAACCTGTGATAATTGACGCACGGAACGTGATTATTATCCTGTATCGCCGATGCGCACATTCTAAAAGGCGTCATACAGGATCTTGAACGCATCATTCAGCAGGACAACTGGATCGCGAAAATAGAAAGAGTTTTGAAAAAAAATAAAACGTCTGTGCAAGATCAATTGAACTGTCAACCTAAAGTGGTCGATTTACCACGAGAGTGTTTTTCCTTAGTACACGTGGCTTTCCAAACCGCAGTATCATTGTTTGCTTCCTATTTGTTGGGTTATTCCAGCTGTACATATTGAGGTATATGCAACAGTAAGAAGATAATTGGCACGTGCAAGATGAACAAAGACTGGAAACCATCAGAATCTTAATTCATGTTCATAATTAGTCGCCTTCAACAGCTTCGTGTGGAATTCTGTGCGGACACAGAATAGCATAACGGTTGCGAACACATGGCAGTTCAAAGTATCGCAACTAGTACCGGGAACTGTAAATAACATTCGAATTCCCCTCCAACGTTCCATTAAATGCTACGTTGTGTATAAGTTTAGAAACAGCACCAGCATAGCAAACACTGATTAAATACAGAGTACATACAAAGACCCCCGCAAATATCCCCACCTTATATTATTATATCGCACTGGTGTTTCGTTATAGGATTTACATAACATCATTGCAACATGGCTGCACGTTAGCAGGTATCTGAGCTATTTCTTGCAAGTGGTTGCAAAAAATTGTTGCAAGCCCAAAAACTCTTTAGAAAATTGATTGACTTTTCAGCTTTGTAAATGTAGTTGCAAAATATAAATTCAGCTGTTTTCTCCAGTCTAATCTCTGGCGGTAGTTTGTGGTCTGGCAAAGGAACTGTTAGCTCCAAATGCGCTACCTGCCTGTCCTCCAGACCATTGCACGAGGTCTTTGTGGTCATTCACGTAACTCTCAATTCGATACAACATCGTGTCGAAGTCGTTCTCATCCTCAATTGGCATTGCGATCGGCTTATTAGTTCGGAAGTTAAACCGACACTTTTCCGCTAAATTCCTCAGCGACAGCAACGTTTGTCCTTTTTCTTGATTTTCCTGCCGAAATCTGTTTTTGGCGAAAAATATCTGCTGTTGTTTTTCTTGGTTTCGATCTTTCAGCCGTTCCAAAACTTCTCGCGACTTTTTCAACTCCATCAAATTTTCAAGCTGATCTTCGGAATGTTTCGTCTTCATAAGCTCGAGTCGTTTCTGTTCCGAGCTCACTTCGTCAGATAACCCACTCATACGGCTCACTAGGTCTTTGTTTGTATCTTCTAATGTTGAATACCGCATCATAAGTGCCGTAACTTTATTGTCACTCGCTTCTATAAATTTATCGGGAAGATTGTCAATGGTTTTCATCATAAAGTCGTTATATGGTTTGTGCTCCTTAATTTGGGCTCTCAACTCCCGATTTCGTTTCTTCAAACCGTCCAATTCTTTGCTTAATTCACTTTGCTGAACTGCTAAGCGCTCGTTTGTTCGTCGTTCAGTTTTGAACTTTTCTACAGCACGGTCTCGTTTTGCGTTCTGTTCTTCAATATATCTTTGATCAGTTGAGATTTTGGCACGCAGTGTTTCCTGTTTTTCCTTAAGAGCCTCTTTCCGTTTGGTAATACTTTCCATACGTTTTTCAAAAATATCGCGTTTCTCAGTTAACTCCGCAGATATTTTGTCAACAACTTTTTGTTCCCGAATCAATAGAGTTTTCTGTTTTGTTCGGACGCCGCTCCGAAGTAAATTTTCACCTTTCTCATCGACAACTGGGTATTGGATTAGAGGTCGCCCATTTTTGTCTTTGCCCGTTTCAGCCTCTTCACAGTCGTATAAATGGCCAATTTGAGTAACAAAAATGCCTTTCGGAGGCGGTTCATAATCAAGTCGATACGAGAACCGATTTTTCAGCTCATCGTCGGCGAGGCGGTCTTCCAACATTGTTCTTGCCTTGTTCAGCAATTATTCCGTAAAACCTTTTCAAATGTGCGCGCAGAAGCTTGATATTTATGAACAAGGCTTGAATTCTCTATAACAATTTATGACAAAAAAGTTATTTGAATGCACAGACGTTTGAACAAATTTTGTTTGTAAAATAATATGAAGTGTGTTTGTAAACGCTGTGAAAATTGATAAATGTTAAAACTCGTGTGCATTATTATTTACCAGTCAAATTCACAAACAAAATTATTCAGAACTCATAAAAAATTGGCATACTGGCTTGATACATAATTTGACGCTTAGAGAGCTCATAGTTTTAAAGGTAAACAAAAACTGTAAATTTAACGTATGTATACCACGGTATGCGGCATGTGTGCGTGTTTAGAATGTACCTGTCTTGTTTTTGAATTAATCTCTGCTTTGCTGTGCTGTTGAAACAAAGGAACTTTTGTAGTTTTGTTCTATTATTGCTAAAAACAGTCAATCAGTTTAATGTTGATGCCGGTTTCTATCCTGATCGGATTATTCGCAAACAACCTGTTCAATCCCGAAGCGGTTCCTTCGGACAGGTTACGATTCAAGTTATTTCAATCATATTGACATACCAAAGTACGGGATTGTAGTTCGAGACTAGTTACAATGAATTTTATTTCTTTTGTACAATGTATAGCATCGCTTTTATAATCAATCAGAAAAATGACTGAACAAATGATCAACAGGTATTGTCACACACTGGTACATCAATATGTTAGTATTGCAGAATCTCGCCAAACGATGCAACAATTCGCAAGTATTTCCAGATTTGTCAACCAAGCATTTTGCCAAAATCAGGTTTTACAGACGCAAACTTTACGTAAACGAACAATCAACCAAATATGAATTATCATTACAATTAAAATTTTAAAATTTCAAATGATTTGATTCATATCAATTGGTATTTAAATATTTAATCGGGAATTTACAAGTTTGAATTGAATGAAAAGAACAAAGGAACAAATTCAAACTGCTGTTTTGTGTGCGTTATCATTATAAATTTTATCGACAATTTCCAGATTAGGCCCGGTTCAATTAGGGGGCTGTCCATCTCTGTATAGCATTTAACTGATTATCAGAATGATAAAAATGATACTGGCCGCTCAACCAAGGAAATATTTACTAAACAATTTGTCTATTGTTGAAGAGTAATTGTTTTGATCCACATTGGTGGGTGAGGCACTATATACACAAACTGTTTTTTTGTTCAGTCAATTTTGGCCGATCGATATTTTGATCGTAAAGAGTTGTGAGTGGTATCATCAAAAAGCCCATTCAGCGTAGAAAATAGAAAAAAAACGATTTTTGGAATTTCGATTAATAGACGGAGCCATCGAGGTTCAAAGTTTTGTGAACATCTGACCTATTTCGGTTGCTTTTGTTCACATTTTCCGTATTGTTTTTGCTCATTTTTGTCAAATTTACTTGAAAATAAGTCTCTTCACAAAAGTGTTAATGGCTTTAAATTAAAAGACATAATAATGGTGCTGAATAGTTTGCTTCAAAATTTTTGCTGACAATTTGGTGAAACCATTCAAAATTCAGCCTTTTTTCAATCAGTAATGCAGATCTATAGAATATTTTGTTCAAAATAGCCGGCAGTACAAACTTAAAAAATAAACATAACCGACTAAACGTCGGAAGAATTGCTCTTGAACGACTAGTGGGAGCTCTAATCAATTGCAGCCTGCTTCAGTCGGGGGGGGGAGCCTAAATGGGACTAAGAAGTTCTATAGTGGGCTTCAAATAACCACATTAGAGGTTAACATATACCACTATTAAGATTTAAAGTAGAAAATGACACCAGTTTCGGCGCACTTTTCATTTGACTTTTAGTATTAAATTGCCGACAATTGAGTTCAGCTGCTTGAAATTGTGACTGAGAGAGAATTTTAGTTCACGGGAAACACAAAGTAACGGGCGTAAAAGTCACTCGAAAAGTCAAAACGGTCGAGCAACAATTTTGCATAAAAAAGACACACACGTTTACAAAAATTGCTATGCACTACGTTCAATAGCACTTAATGACACAATCCTCTTGAACTCCAAAAATTTTTGGAGTCTGGTTTTAATTTCGTTTGCTATGAGAGTGTTCCGGAATAAAATATTTGTCAAATTTAACAAATTAACCCTGACAATGATCAAAAATTCATCAACTATATTTCATGCATTGATTTTTTTGCTAACATCGACAACTTTTCTTGCCCATTTAACGACAGATCGCTTTGTACACATGAGGCTCAAGAATCATATATCAAATATTCAGTGATCAGTTCAAATTTATTTGGCTTCATAAACAATTTATTTGCAAAAAAATGTTGATTTTTTTAATTTGGGTTTATTATTTGTTCTTATTTTGTATTCCTAGGACCTCGTCTTACTAATGACATGCCATTCGCGTACAATTGAGAAAATTACAGTAGATGCTTATCAATTTAATTTTTTAATTTATAGTTTATTGATTTATGACTTTCAAATGTATCTATTTCAAGAACAAGAGGTTTTGCCAAATTTTTATCCTATTTTTTTTAACTTGCAGGTTATCTCCACGGCGTCTTATGTCTTCAGAAATTGTTTTTGTCTTTGAGATTATGACTTTCCATTTCTTTGTGAACTGGCCCGTATTTTTTGTATTTTCGTACATTTGCCTTAAATGGCTTTGAATATTTTTACGCTAAAGACAGAACACATATCACAACGACGGCCCTGGGAAAAGGCGCAATTGAACATCTATGGTTTCAGTGAATAGTTTATGATTTCTAACGGCTTTGACACCGTTTTCTCGCAAAATTTGTTTGAACTTTTAACTTTTGCCTAAATTTGTCGTTCCTGTTGTAGTCGTATTATAAAATCTGGATACTGACAGTCTCAAGCCTTTCCTGGAGAAACAAATGAACCTATTCAATTCTTTAAGTCTAAAGCTAAATGTTTTCTTGGCTTAATTGTTTTCTTTGTTTGTTTTAAAAATTATCTTCATTTTTTGAACGTTTCCGGCTTTTTATTCTTAATTTGTGATTTCTTTTAATTTGTTGCTTAGGTTGATCTATTGACGTTTGCATCAATTTTTGACGAATGAAATTTAAAGTTTTTTAAAGCCGTTACAAGGTTGAAATAATGATTTTCTGGATCTGATTCTACGAACTTTCATGAAACTTTTTTTATTTAGGAATTTTTGCCCACTTTGAGTTTAATTTTTGGTGCCTTGCAACATTAGCAAACTAAATTGAAGTCCCGTTGGCGGCGAATGCAGGCTCAATTCATATATATATATATATATATATATATATACCTATATATATATATATATATATATATATATATATATAATATATATATATATATATATATATAATATATATATTTATACACACACACACACACACACACACACACACAACACACACACACACACACACACACAGAGAGAGAGAGAGAGAGAGAGAGAGAGGAGAGAGAGAGAGAGAGAGAGAGAGGGGGGGAGAGAAAACTGCACAAAGTGGATAGTATCCCACAGACAATAATCCTGCTGCAAAATAAAGTTTGATGGAAAACAAGTAAGAACGCAAATAGCCTTCCAAATTAATACCCCCAGAAATTGAACCATAGCGCGTATTCGATAGTTAATAAACGCGGTAAAAAGCCCATTTTTATGCAACGACAAAATTATTTGAGTGTAAATTATAACCTTAATTTTAATATAAGTTTTATGTAATGGTTAAGTGACACTCTGCTTGAGGTCACTGAGAACTTATCGAGAATCGCGAAGCGCGAAGCTGTTCGAGATATTAAGTCAGAATTTCGAAGTGACTTCTGCAGAGTCACTTAACCATACTTAAAACACGAAACCCGCACGTTTTGAAATGACGAAAGTCAACTTCTAGCTAAGTAGCAACTTCTGGCATGTTAACTTCTGGCACTGCAGACTTTCGGCATTTTAAAATGTGCACGTGAGTGTTATATTTTAAGTGAGTGGCTCTTACTTCATTCCCTCTGATGACGTCAGCAGCAGTCGACTGCAGCTCAGCTCCACTCGCTCACCACTCTCTTCTTCTACTTCTCATACAACTCAACTCATTCCCATGTCATTCATAACTCATAACTCGGTAACAACGAATAAAATAAAGGATAACAAGCGAAAATAAGAATAAACAAAGGCTGGCTGTCCACAATCAGTTGTAACGGCAACAAGAAAGTGAACTGAAGGCAAAGAAAGTTAGTAAAGGACAAGAGGATGATAAATGTAAGGAACAGAGCTAAGTTTTAACCAAACTGCGTGGATGGTGAATTGGACATGTTTTATTTGTTCAAAAGATAGATTAACAATGGGCCAATATGTAAACTGTTGGAGTCGAGATCAATTGAACACGCCTGTCAAAAGTTATTCCATGTCTGAAACACACAAAACATTAATTAATCACCGCTATTAGTATTCTATGTACCCATGTATAAGCTGTTTTTGATCTGGAAGAAAAAACCGTTAGAAAATGTTCATTAAAAAATCAATTAAAAATTTGGTAGTACGATGACGGCACCATAAGGTACGATATTGAGATCGGACAACATGAACAGGTTTGCAAATTGGACAACAAAAAACACCAGAGTTTTCTGCTCGTCAGTTTTCTCCAGGGCTTGGAAACTGCTTTATCGAGGCATATTTGGGAAAAGCTACATGGGAATAATTATGAGATTAAAAGAAGATAAAAGACGGCTTAAGCTGACGCTGTTTGTGTCGTTTTAATTGATAAATCAAAACGTAGAGCTATATATGAGCTTCAGAGGAAACCTGAGTTGAAAATGTTTCAAATTGATGATATATGAAACATTTACAAACAAATTTACACAAAGTAAATGAACGGAGTTGCGGCAGCTAAATAAGCCTTGTGGGTACAGGAAAAACAACAAAAACAACAACAACACTCCTATGAGTTTGTGCTTGGTGTGGAAAGTTCCAACATATTCCATGGTGAAAAATAGAGTTGATTGAAGGTATCAATTCGCAATAAAATAAAATTAAACCGACGGTAGATGGGTGATACTAAACAAATAAAAGAGCATCTTCAATTTAAAACCAAAACTTTTTGTTTCAATTGATATTTCAAAAATCAAGTTGCGGTTGAAAGTGACAAAACTCCTAGTCTCCAAACCATCAATCTTTTTGGGCTGATACATATATGGTTATCAATTCAAACTTCAGTGTTTTCATCCAATTCTCATCTATCTCTCAAGATTTTTGTCAAATTCCCTTTTCGTCTCACCAAAGTCCTTGAGTAATAAATCGGCCAAAAATAATGGTACTAATAGACTAAGATCATTGGAACTGTGATTGATTTTCTTTTGTCAAAAGAACAAGGAGGCTCGATAAGGTGCCACGTAATGTTCCGACCCCACTTATCCACGAGTTTGGCTTGATATCTACCAAATTAGGAAGAGAGAGAAAACCTCACAAATTGATCGAAAATAATTGGTGTATGATTTAAAAAAATACTTAAATCTACATCACTTAGTAAAGCGAATAATGCCACATTAGTGGGACCTGCCATTATTAAGACCACGAGAGAAGACAAACAAGAAAATGAAATAACAACAACAATTTTTACTCCAAAACTCAATGTTTTGGAGTGAATGTTTGTTGTTGTTATTTCATGTTTGTTGTTGTCAAATGTTTGTTGTTGTCAAATTTTTTTTTGAAAAAAAAACTCACATAATAGCGAAGTCAAAAGTGTCAAACAAAACTCAAAAACAGAAATTCGTTTCCTCATTACTAGCAAAAAACATGGGACCAATTCTTGATGAGAATTGCCGATAAGTAGACAAAAAAGAACAAAAACGACAAAGTTTTTAAAAAAATCACCTTAATTCTTTTCGTGAAAACAAATAATTTCAAATAATGAGAACCGTTAGATATCAAATGAAATCTTAAAATAGGGGTCTGTTCATTCATATCGCAATGATAATGCTTTGAAACCTGTCATTATTCAGAATACATCGTAATTCTAAAAAAAAAGAAACAATCGACATATTGAGACAAAAAAGGCATTAAATTTAGCAAGTAAACGGCGTCAAGCCGTTAAGACAATAATCCATTCCGAATAAAAAAACGAAACAATCAACTGTGTCTTCTTTGAATACCAACGATGAGACATGTGACCTCTGAATAATGAGACTAGGTGACCAATATTAATAAAAAAGCAAAAAGGGAAAAATTGATTTTTTTTATTTTTCGAAAAAAATGAAATTCAAAGACACAAAGACATTACTAGCAACTGAAACCAATCAAAATATTCATTTCTTTCTCAAAAAACCACAGCGATCTGTCAAATTTCATAATATCTCCTGCGTCAACAAAAAAATATAAATAGACAAAAATCAGCATTCAAAAAACTACGTTGCAAAAAATTATCATCGAATCCGACAAAACTGGTATCGAGGCCGTTGAAACAACAAGCGATGCACTAAAAACTTTAGATTTTTTCATTTCTGCATTTTTTGAAAGCCAATAAGTTGATATGCAACCTGTAATTTTTGAGACTAGTTATCAGGTAATCATAAAAGGTTGACAGATTGCAAAAAAACGTCTGTATATATACTTCTTTAAAACGTTTGATTTTGAAGTCCACAACAAAAGCTTCAAAGATCAACTGAAATTAGTACGTAGGTTCCTCTGTTCATCCACAGTAATCCGCTAAGATGCACAATTATCCAGAATATCTCAAACGACTACAGAAGAACGCTAAACAACGAAATAATTTTAAAAAAACTCCATTAAAAAACACCGATTGAGCCGTATTTTTCAAGCCAAAAATGGTATATTTGACCTGTCAATAATGTGACAAAAAAGAACCTCAGTGATGGAAAAGTAGAAAAATTTAAAAAATTTGTCAAAAATAGTAGTTTCAATGAAATAAAACCCTTACTTAAAATGTAAAACCGCATTAAATATTAAGTTTTGATTCTTTAGAAACACAATGCGACATGTTTTTCATTAACTTAAGCTACAAGCAGGCCAAAAAAGAGAAAAACTGCATTGAGCAATAATCCATTGTTAGATTTAAAACATATGTAATTTTAAAAGTCAAAACGACCATCACTTTCTACTAAAAAACTTGATAGTTTTTCTTGAAAATCTTAGGAAGCCAATTAGATCTGTTATTATTGCACCATAATTTGAATTGACGTTAGAAAATTGCGGCTAATTTGAATTGACGTAAGAATTAACGTACGAAAATTAAAAAAATGCAAAAATGATTTTAAAAAACACCGACTGAAAACAATCAAATTTTTTTGGACTTTAAGAAAAAACACGACGCCAAAAACTAGATTTGCTATTGCTTTTTGTCTATTAGGAGCACGTAATTGTTCCGAATACTATGAATATGGATACTTTGACAAGAAATTCAATATTACCAAAAGTTAAATTTTGGATTTTTCACAATTATCGAGTTAAATTACCAAAAAACGGAAAAATTTTAATTCGAGAGCAATCTCAAATGGTCCACAGGAAAAACTAGCTTTCATTCGAGATAACGAAGATTGTGTCTTCAATTTTTATGATTTTGAAAAACTTTGAAAATATTTGTATAATTTAGCAAAAATGTTGGCCAAAGGAATAGGTTAATCAGTTCAACAATACTCATTTGTTTTTAGAGGTAAAATCATCAACACTATCGTTACCAATTTAATCATTTTTTTAAAGCAAAATGCACAAAACTTGCGTAAAACTACGGAAAATGTGATCAATAAGAACGAAATTCAGCCAAATGTTCACAAAGGTTCAATTCTCAAAAACTCTGTGGAAAAAATGAAATTCAAACAAAACGAAAATTTTGCAAAAAATTTTTAGGCTGGTCGGGCTTTCTAATGATACCACTCACAACTCTCTGCGACGAATATATCGATCGGTCAAAATTGTCTGAACAAAAAAAAACCCGTGAACAATTAATCGTGGGCGGAACAATTAGTCTATTAAACACTGCGTTTTCTCAAGTTGATCTCTTGTTTTCAATTAGCAATCTTTAGTTCGTATTCATTGGCTCACTAACAATTCGAATGTAAAAACATTAAGAGCCACTCGAACATATTCGGTCAATTTGTAAACAATTACCCACACTTTGTATCTGAATGCCCCTCGTAGTTCAATTGGACTCTCCCTTATCAATACAAGAACTCTTAGCTCCGCTAACTGTAGTTTTAGGATGTAAACCGTAACATAATACCGTAACATAATGTGCCACAAACTTAGACTTTGACTGTTCCAAGTTGGTGGTCAAAAAACAACTTATGATAGCCAGTCATCAACTCTAATATATCTTACAGACTCTTCGATATTTTTTTCGATTTTATCACCCTTTCTTGCAGTACCCAAAATATGAAAGGATGCTAGTCGTTGCTTTTCGCAACCTTTAACCTTTTAATTAGAAAAACAAGGCTTCTTTAAAAGAAATAAATTTCTTAATCTAATTTAGCTATACTAGCTACTTCTGCCTCTCAAACGGAACTTAAATACTAATCGATTTTGGCATTGACCATAAAAATGGAATAAAAAATTCGACAAGCCTTTTCTATCGAGTGCATTAATCGATTATGAAAATAATGGGGAAAAACTGAAGATCTAGATCTAGTAACATGCTCAAAGGATCGAACATTTCATCAACGAATATCTACAAATATTACAATAAAATTTTTAACAGTTGGAAATATCTTTGAAAAAGTTTCACAAACGTATGAAATGCAAATTTGCCAAACATATTAACATCAAGTAAAATTTGGACACTAGAGAAAATAGTAACAAGAATATATAAATTTTGAATGGCTTCAAGTACAAGTGAAATGCGGCCTTTGCGTGAGTTAAAGAAAAATTGTAGAAAACACTGAAAATCGTTCGATGAAAAATTTTAAAAAATTTATAAATTTTGCATTATTATCTACCAATTTATAAATGTTTATAAATTGGACATTATTTTCAAATAAATTTATAAATATTTATAAATTATCCATTATTTTTCGACTGGGGAAGTAAAAGAGAGAAAGGTAAACTAAAGCAGTTCACATGTCTCTAGTTGATACTTATAAATAGATGCTCCTTTAATTATCCGCAACTGATAATTTGACATTCGTGGCTTCGGTGGAAAAAAATATACAATTTTGAATTTATTGTCGATTGTAACGTGCTTTTATATGATGTACCTTGAATTTGGTCAAGGGCTCGCATTCAAAATGTCTTGTTTAGAAGATAATCGAATAAGATTCGCTAGAATGTCACAAGAACGAAGTTGTATTGAAACATGTGAAATTAACAAAAGTAACAGTTCTAATTGAAACAATACAGCTGTTTCCAAGTTCAAGGGTACAACACGATTCATAAAATCACATTTAAATCAAGATATTTTAGCACAATATGATTTTACAAATCGATTCAGACACGTCTCATATTGATAAGTTTAAGTTTCGTAATATCATTTCAACCAGCGTATAAGAATATGAATTAGTTTAGTACAGAGCAGTGTACGTCTACAAGAACAAGCAACTGGGTCTCCAATGTTTGTATATCCACTATCGTCTGGTTTGTTTGATGATTAAGACCTCAAATAATAAAGTAGTAGAATCAATCGATCTCACACTTGTCACCATCTATATCCAAATACTTAACCTTATTTCATGTACAGCAAGTGACTTGGTGTACATAATCTACAACCAAGTCCCAGAACTCACCGAGCAACAACATGAAAAATTTGATTCTCGTCCCATTCATTTCACGAAACAGTTGCTTGCTTCCCGCAACTAATTCTTCAAAACAAACAATCGGCTGAATGAACTTGGTGCCCTTTTCTTTCTGACAAGAATGATATAATCCTGAGGGTATATTACATCCTGCTAATGATGTGCTTAGTGTTGATATATTTTGAAAAGTGTTTCCATAAATGACTCTCGTTGATTAACGCAAAACTTGTTCATTCCAACCCTAAATGTTGATGCGGAACTATACGCCAGGGGGACTTTTGTGATAAGACGTCTGTGACTGATCAATATCCTGTGCGTACAGAGAAAAAAAGTAGAAATGAAACGCTCTTCAAAAACTCAATCGATCGCAGAAATTTTTCAGAATTTTGTCAGAAAAAAATGGTTAAACTTTCTGCTTTCACATTTTTGCTAATCTGTCTCCAGTATTTTCAAATACATTAACAAAAAGCAAAAAAAAAATCAAAATGAGGCTCGTATATATGAATGTGGGATGTGCATGTGGCTGTGTGTAGGTGTGCAGGTGTGTGAGTGTGTGTGTGTGTGTGTGTGTGTGTGTGTGAGCATGTGTGTTGGCGTGTGTGTGTGTGTGTGTGTGTGTGTGTGTGTGTGTGCGTGTGTGTGTTTGCATGTGTGTGCTGGTGTGTGCGCGTGTTTGCATGTGTGTGTTGGCGTGTCTGTGTTTGTATGTGTGTTGGCGTGTGTGTGTTGGTGTGTGTGTGTGAGTTTGTGTTTGCATGTGTGTGTTCTTCTGTTACAGCCAGGATCCACCTTCTGGACTGACACTACATCAATCGTCAACACCGACTTCAACCCTATCGGCACAAAATAGGAAATAAAAAAACAAGAAATTCTGATTTAAGAAAATGAAAATCAACCAATGTAGATTGAAGACGGACTGACAAGAAAATCGAAAACAAACTTTGAAAATCACCGAATGTAGATTGAAGATGGAAGGACTAATAAATTAGTTCAATACATTGATATATTTTTGATCTATTCTGCACCCACTCCTGCAGTGTTTTTTATGACCCCAAGTTACAAATTATGTGTTTATAGCACGTTCCTATGTAAAAACAAAGCATAAAACCTTATAAACATTTATAAAACATAAACCGACAAATTCCGGAAGAATTGCTCTTGAACGACAGGCGAGGCAATTTAATTCATGGTCTTTAGTCTAGATCAATTTTTCTTTATGGGTGCAAAAAATGTTTCACATCACCGGGATTCGAACCATTAACCCCTCGATCCATGCCCACCCGCACTAACCACTGCGCTACGCGGATCATCCTTCTCCTATGCTCCAACCGATTTTATATTGACAACTTCGTAGCACTAGAGATCACTCAAAAATGATGAACGAAAGCGTGAAAAAGTCACTTGAGAAGTAAAAGAATGTTTTAGAAGAAAAGCGCAAAATTGTCAAGCAAAAAATTTGCATTAAAAAAGACACACATGTTTACAATAATTGCTCTGAACTTCGTTCAAGAGCAATTAAACATATATTCCCACTAAGCTGAGGTGCCGAATTAGAACAGATCCTATTTTTTTAGGGAAATTTAATAATTGATAATAATTAACAAATTATGTGTTAATAATCAATTCAATGAGCTAAATTTTTTAAGATTCAAAGATTGCGTTTAATCGTTTTTCCTCAAGTCGAGGTCTTAAGTATTTCTAGGATTTAAGACGAATGGATACCTTATAAGATTCTTTTAAAACGAACGGTTTTTTTGTAAGAGTTTTTAGAGACGAACGGTTATCTTGTAAGCTTCTAAGACGAATGGCTATCTTGTCGGATTCTTGTAAGACGAATGTTTATCTTGTAAGATTATGCCAGAAAATTTTATAAGACGATGCATCCTATTGTAAGATTCTGTCACAGAATGTTGTAAGATCTTACAAGATGAACATTCGGAGTTGTCCCAAGTGTGACCGTGTGTTTGCGTGCGTGCGTATGAGTTGTTCCTGTGTATCAGAGTTTGTTGGCTTTCGTGGGTGTGTATTGGTTATATCTGAGTGTGCGTGCGCGCGTCTCTGTGTAGATTTATCCACTGGGGTGTTAATCCGTTTCTGTGATCTGTAATTTCTGTAGTATACGTTCACAAATTTCTATTCTTTCTGATGTCAACCAAAAATCGACTTTGAGGAGAAATTAGTTAAACCAAATCTGTATGAATCAATAAAAGATTATCTTAAAAGTGTCAAATTTCAGAACAATACTTACACAAAAATAATTTATAAGGAAAATATTTATTGCCGTAATGCGACAGACATGTTGTTTTTTTCGTGAAATTTTGGTCCAAATGTTTTTGCCAAATGTATGAAACAGAAACTAATTGTTGTCACCTTGCAAAGTTACTATCGTTTACTATCACTTTGCTAATTTAGCTACGCTTTTTAAAAGCAACATTGATTTTAAGAGGATCTTGAGGATAATAAGAGATATTGCTGTCTTTCTAATTAAACTGAAATGATTTTATTCAAACGTTCGAGTATACTGCAAATAGATTTTTTGATTTTGATGTTAACTGCTTTAAAAATTTTTGAATTTTGCCAATTTTTATTTGGCTTTTTTGGTGTCTTACTATGAGTAACGCAGATCTGTCCTCTATTGCTTGATTTACAGATCTGATATGCTTTCCTACAATTAATAGCTTGATCTTTTGATACTCTTGAACCTGTAGCCAATGGTTATTGTAATTTAGGCCACTTTGTTTTCAAGTGGTTCAAAAAATTATGTGTTGACCGATCCTGATTAAGTTTTCGAAGAATATGAGCAATTTTCCATCCATATCCAATTTTGGCTTTTAATCGTATCAAAAGAATGAAATGCTGTATTGTCAGAAATTTCATTTGATTCTTGAGTTTTAACATATAGTTTTGTGCTTGAAAGACTAATAGTAGTTGTGGTAAAAAAAACTCGATTGTTATAGAGTTCTCATCTTATCCTGTTCTTTTTGAAAGACTAATAGTAGTTGTGGTAAAAAAACTCGATTGTTATAGAGTTCTCATCTTATCCTGTTCTTTTTGATGTACAATTATTCGGCCAAAATGTGGACAAAGATTTTCTGTTATTTAAGGAAAAAAGACGGCTCGTGCGAGTCTGTGCGTGGCACAGAATGTTCCAACATACCCCTCAAGGTTGCAAAAACAACTTTTAAATTTTGACAGAGAAACTGTTGAGAGTATCCAAAAGCAACCTATACACATTCGAAAAAATTACTTGTACTGTTGAAACCAAAAATACGAAGTCTTTTCTGTCAGACAAAACAAAAACTCTTTTTTGAGTGTCCAGTTTAGTAAGGCTGACTATCAGAAGATGGGAGAATCGTGAAAACTGAATAAAGCAACAGAAAAATGTAGGACGGGTAATTATTTGCACATTAACTCCCAACTCGAAGCATAACAAACCAACTTTAGTTGTCTGGTCAAAAGTAGGTAACAACCTATAGAACACACTAACCTTATAGAGACACAATTAAGGAAAACAACAAGTCAGTCTATCCGAAATTTTGGTCTACAATTGAAAGTGAATTGTAGTGATACAGAGACACTCAATTTGGCAATACAAAAGATAATTTATTGGATACAGCACCTTGCGCAATGAACGCGTCACAAATACTCCAAATTTAATAATGGTCTAGGGTCCTGATACGCTTGGAGACCCGCTTTTGATCTACCCCACGAAGTAGGCCAATATTATCCTTTGATGTACCAACAAGCAACTAGCAGCACCTACAACCAACACCTACCTCTTTCTCTATGCAGTGCGGGCTCAGGGTTTTGCTCAGCTTAGAAATTTTTGGGTAGAAAAAGATATAAGTTATTGAATTTTGATTACCGAAAGTGTATGAACAGAGAAACGGATGCAATAAGCCAGTTTGAACACACAATCACCGCATTTAATGTTGTTCAGAGCGTATGGCAGATTTAGAGGGTGAATTGAATCGATGATTGGATCGATATTTCATCCCAGTTTAGAACAAACGTAGATGAAATACTGGAAAAGTGTTCAATATTTGGAGGGAAAATTGCAAATAATGCACCCCTAATTCTTACTCTAAATTTATATAAATTGCACAGAATTAAACCCAAGAATTAATTCAAACAACCATTTTTCACGCAATCCAACTTTATTCTTTATTTCTCGGAAGAATTTTTTACGTAAAAAAATAAACAAAAGGTGCAGGCCAAATTTTGGATAACCCTCACATTTACACTTGCAGAAACGCAAATGATCCAAAAAACTAACGAACGCTCACTTTAAGAGTGAAGAATTTGGAATTTTTGACGTTAGAAGGCTTTTACTTTAGGTCTGTCTACCTAACGCCCAAAACTATCAAATTTGAAAAAATCGTGAAAAAAAATTGCGTTATTCCGACAATTAAGTATAGACGGTTGTCCTCGGTGCTCTCTCAAGACTGTGCACAAAGTACTCGATGCACCAAATAAATAATTTTGTCTCAAGTAATGACAGTGACTAATCACGAAAGTATAATTATCAAAACAGCCAGGTTTTTATGTGTAATTTAACGAAAAGAATTTTATTTGAAAGTTATATTGAAATATCTGATTAGGTTTCAGAAAAACAATGAGAACATTCAAATACTGTTCTGCTATTCGAAACAGAAAAAAACAAATACAACTGAATATAACTTACAATAGTCGGAGAAATCCCAATATCACTAAGTCGGATTGATTAAATTTAATCACAGAGCCAGTAAATGTTTCGCATTTTTCTCGTAAAATTTTGGATCTATTTCGTTTGTGCCCTCCAGTACGTTATGCGCCAGCAGTAAGTTACAAAGCATGTACCATTACATAGTAAATCATCATGTAAAAATATGGCATGTGCGTCTGGGGGTTGCAAATAATACGCGCCCACTAAGCTGGGGGAGGGCACAAACGGAAAGGATCCCATTTTTCAATTAGGCTAGTCGAACTCACGTGTCAGGTTGTTCTCTCGAATTCTCAGAACAAAGTTTTGCTTGTGCCTTAGGGGACAAAACTTTATCAGTTTTTTATTATCAGTGTTAAGCTTTAGAACATACCGACATAAAGTCTAAGTTCAATAGCACGCGTACATGGTCTGTCACAAGATGCAACTTATCATATATAAATGTTTTTCAAGATGACCGTGGTTCCGTATTTACTTGGTTTCTTAAATTCAAGATTCAACAAAACAAAAGTTTCATGCATAACCATTCCTATGCAGTTTCATGCCTGATGGTTTCTATTCTTTTTCGCTAATGGATGCTTGTCCATTTTGCCTTATGAGTACCGTGTCTTCCCTTTGGAGTTAGTAATCTTTGCTTTTCAATGAAATAATTTTCAACACTTCTTCGTATGATCCCAACGAAAGGAAAAATCAGTAATACTAATATCTGCGCGCCTATTTTCAGTGCTAAGTGGTTTTTTTCTTGGAGGTACCTCCGTAGAGAAGACAACCAATATTAAAATTAAATATATGAGTGGGTTTTGTAAGGCATTTGATTGAGTTTTTAAAGACATATAAGGTATCGGTTCCTCAAGTAGGAGTTTTATTTTTATCAAGAGTGCAAAATTTGTGTTTTTTCTTTCATAAAATGCAAAAACAGTTTTGAGATAACGGAAAAAACTCACGCTTTTTCTCCTTCGTAGGCCATTGTCAAAAAAGTCACCTGATAAAACTTGAGAGCAATTAGACATTAGGGAGTGCGATTTTAAGATTTTGGGTCCGGTGGTAACTTTTCGCGACACAGAGTTGTTCATAATTTCCACAAATTCTCGGTTAAATGATATATGGTACTAAAAAATTAATAGCACCAAAAAATTAGTTGCAGACGTGTTAAAAGCTATGTATAATAAACACAATATTGGTTTTGAATAAATTTAAAAACGCAATGCTCTGGAAAAATTTCTAAATTACTAATTTTCTAACTTTTCAATACTTATGACACTTTTTGCTCTCTACTTCTAGTTGTTTTTAACAAGAAAAAGAAAGTTGAATGCTGTTCATGACGCCTCTAATTTAGTAGCTTTTGAGGAACATTGGTTATCAGTAAATTTAATGCCCTAACCTTTTCTTTTTTCCAGTATTTTTAAACATGTGGGAAAACTTAAAATTTTCTTCTTTTTCTTTCAAAAGAAATTTTTCTTTTCATATGAATAGTTTTGCAAAAAATGACGATTTTCGTTTTCAAGTTTTAGAAACGCCGAAAAACTGGAATAGATCAGTTTGAAAAGCAATTTCAAAATACAGAAAAGTGAAAAATAATTTTCTCTTTTTCAGAAAAATATGAATATGTATTAAATTTTTCAACCTGAGAATCCATAAACCCTCAAACTTTTAAAATAATATGCATTTTGTTATACTAGAGAGCATTAGTTCGAATCTTCTGCATTGAATTCAAGGAGAATACAATTTTAAAAACTTAAAAAGATTAGAAAAGGTTTCCTTTTTTGAGTAATGAATTTTGTTGATTTGATGTTCAATTACAGATACCGTTTTCTTTGCGTTTCCAAGGGTTTCCAAGATATTCAAGAACTCAAATGGTTAATTTTGATTAAATGGGAAGAAATTTTAGCAGAAACAACTGTAGAGTTTAAGAAAGAATACATATTTCTGCTTTTAATTTTACTTATTCAAAATTGATTAGTTCTATTTTGAGAGCTCTAAATTGCGTGAAAAAACTTATGATGCAGAGAAAAAAAATGCTTCCTGCTAGATTGTTTAACAAGCAGAAAACAGAAAGACGGATGAAAATGGTTTTAAAACAAAAAGTTGAGCAAAAAAACGAAATTTTTCATCTTTTTTAACTTTTCGGTCGTATAGTTTAATTTGTTAGTTTTTTAGGCTTGAAACTGTAAAGCGTTATCAAAAAATCATGATTTAAGCTGTACTAAATTTACTACAATATTTTTTGTTTGTTTCTGTCTTAAATTTCATTGCGATCTGTCATCCCCCCACTCCCACCCGCCCCGCTCCCGAGCGATCGTTCTTTTTCCTTCTCAATTGTTCTCGCATATATTCCCCCAGTTTTGAGAAACTGTTGGAACATTTAGATTGACTGTTTTTTTACCCTACGTCATAACTTGACTGAATTACATCATTAAAAACAGGGTGGTTATTTTGCAACGATATGCAAGTCCACTTTCTGTCTTTCAATGTTCTTGCAAGCTCATTTATTTTGTCGAGTTGCTTTTATTGAAGCGTCATCTCGCTTTCACCGCAGTAAACTCCCAAGACTTAGTTGATAAATTGCAGCTAAAAAGCATGGAATATCTGAACTTTAAAAATTCTAAATATGTTACAGTAGACTAAGAAAAAACTTGGTTCCGTTTGGTATCACTAACACAGCCTGAGAACTCCAAAAAACTTAATATTGCTTCACTTTTTAGTGAAATCACATAAATAAATGTTTCGATTAACTTTTTGAAAATCGCTTCTCAATTAAATTTTTATATACAAGTTTATTACGTTTCTTTACTCTTCATTTCAATTTTTTACTCTTTGTAAACTCCCATTTTTGAGAAAAAACGCTCATTTTAAATAATCTATTTGTTCTGATTTGCGCAGAAAAGATTGCTTCCGATAAATCAGAAAGGATGAAAAATACCAAGATGATTTCTGCATACTGAGCAACTCAAACTTTTTCTTGTAAATCTTATACTTATAAGACAAATTATATCGTGCTGTCTTAGAGAACCCTGAAGATCTTGCAAGATAGCATGTTGAATTGAACTTGAATTAACGTACACACTTGAAAGTGAAAAAAAATTCCCTCATTACAGAAAAAAGTTTCCAAGTTTGGGATTTTTCCAGTTAAAATTAAAAACCTTGATACGCATTTTAGAAAACCAAGAATTCGACACCAGAGTAAAACATAACCGACTAACGTCGGGCGAATTGCTCTCAAACGACAGGCGGGCGGTTGGCCTTGTTAGTAGCTAGCCACATTATAGCGAGGCTAGCTTTAGCTTAGTTGAAGGGGCGTGAGGTGAGCGCAGCGGGGGTGTTTGCACCGGGGGTGTAAGCAAAAAGACATGGGGTATCTGAATTTAAATTTTAAAAAAGTTTCAGTCATCCAAGAATAAATTTTTGTTCCATTGCGCAACACTGACGAAGACTGAGAACTAACACAAAATGACATAAAATTAAATTTGCTTATCTGAACTTTTTATGTATTTAAATATAAATTATTCGGTGAGCTTTTGAAAAAAATGATTCATCATTTGATTTCAATATTTAGGATAATATATTTTTTTTCAATTCATTTTTTTAAACTTGTTTAATCCCATTTTCAATAAGATCATAAATTGTTCAATTTAATTATTGGTTTCGCTCTCAATTGCGCTAAAAAGTGCAAAACTGCAGCTAAAAAGAATGCAAATGCTTCCCTTTAGTAAAACATAACCGATTAACGTCGGGCAAATTGCGCTCAAACGACCGGCGAGCGGTTGGCTTCGTTAGTATCTAGCCACGGTTTAGTGAGATTAGCTATAGATTAATTGAAGGGGCGAAAAATTGCGTAAAAAAGACCAGCAGGATTATTAAATTTGCTACAAATTGCTTTTGAGAGCAATTAACAATGATTCCCCAAAAAAAGTGCCTGTTATGTCGTTCATGATAAATAAACATTACTATAACTCATTGTCAATGAGGATCAGAGATGATGACATTACGCCACATAACAGCAGCTGAAGTGCGGCATCAACAAAGAGGGAGAGAGAGAGAGAGATAGTGATAGTGAGAGATAAAACGCGAAAGAGAAAGAGAAAGAAAGAAACCCTAGCCCACAGAGAAAAAAAGATAGAAAAAATTTCTATGATGGCATTCGGCACTGAAACTTCTAGTTTTCTAGCCTTGTTAGTAAGTAGATCATAAAGAAAAAATGGAAAAGCACAAAACTAAAAACAAAAGTTTTCAACTTCGCAGTATAAAACGTTCAAAATCATTTTTTGTCTAAAAAGTTTTGTTGGCCAGCAATGGTCGTTAAACTCAGAAAAGGACAAAAAAGTAGAAATATTTTGGAAAAAAATTGCAAACATTAACATAATCTTGCTAAAATTCAAGATACTATTATCTTAAGAACAATTTCATTGTCCCAAGAGACTGTCCAGTATACCTGTTTCGAGTCTGAAATATTTTCACTGGCCCAGTAAAACTGGAGTACAAAAACTGGAGTCTAAAAAGTTCTAAAACTGGAGTCATAAAAATAATGATTCCAATTCCATTAACTTTGTAACCTACGCAGCAGCTTATTATCAAACCTTGGAGGAGGTCCCAGGGCCCCTGATGCCGCAAAAAATTCAAAAACATGAAAAAATTGCAAATATCTAAAAAATTGCTTTAATTCGTGCTATTAAAATCTTGAAAACCATTCCATTACATCTATACACTATGCAGTAACATATTATCAAACCCTAGAGGACGTTGCTTGGCCATTGAGGCTAGAAAAACTTAAATATGACAACCAATTTCAAAAGAACTCAAAAATATTGAAAGTTTAAAAAAAAATGCTAAAACTTGTGACATTAAATAGTTAAAAGCAATTCCATTGCCAAAGAAAATTTGTCAGTAATTTAATCTCGAAATCCTTGGTAGTTTTTCTGGCTCCTGGGTCTGGAAAGACCTGAATAAGGAAAAATGAATGTCAAAAATTTTGAAAAAAATTGCAAGTTTTGTCAAAAAAATGCTAAAATTTGCAATGTTAAAATGTTGAAACCATTCCATTACCACTAGCAACTGTGCAGTAGCCTATTATTAAAACCTAGAGGAGGTTCCTTGCCATCTAGGGCTAAAAAAATCAAAACATGTCAAAAATTTTCAAAAAGCTGAAAAAAAATTGCAAAATAGTATAAAGCGAGCGGTTGTTCGTCAGTAGCTAGAAACGGGGGGAGTGCGCCAAGGGCCTACTGGGGGGGTTGGGGGTGGGGCAACAGTTGGGGTGGAGATCAGTAACAGCGCGGGGGGGGGGGGTGGGGCAATAGTGGTGGGGGGTCAACAGTGGTGGGGTCTTCGACCTCTAAGAACTGCCCTTCACACCATAAGTATAAGTATCCAAAACAGATTGAGCAGAAGGGACAAAACACAGCTGAAAGGCTCTACGAGGACATAATGCCCTCTGGGCGCTACCTGTTTATCCCATTTTTGAAGACGAAAAGTCAAAGCGTCAGACGAAAAATCGGTCAAGCGAAAAATCGCAAAAAAATATAGCCGGTAGAATACCGGAGACGACTCCAATCGTTGTGCATTATATCCCTAACCTAAACTTATCAAAAGCAGAACATCAAAATAGACAACAGAAAACAACAAAAGTAGCCCAACAAACCACGTTAAAGTGTTTTAAAAATGCCGACAATTTTTTAGGTGGGGGGAGCTAGTTGTGGTGAGTGGGTAGATAGGTTGGGGAGGTGGGTATATTGCTGGGGTAGTTGTAGGGGGCTAGGGGGGAGGTAGTTAGGTGACGGGAGGGGGTTGTTTGGGGGGTAGTTTGTGGGGTCAGGGGTAGATGGGTGGGCAAGTTGGGTCGGGGGTTGGGGTAGGTAGGTGGTTGGGGGGTAGTTAGGTGGGTGGGTGGGTAGATAGGTTGGGGAGGTGGGTAGTGCTGGGGTAGTTAGGGGTGGGGGTAGGTGGGGATAGCTAGGTGATGGGAGAGGTAGGGGTAGGTGGTGGGTAAGTTGGGGGGGGGGGTGCGGTCGCGGTGGGGGGGGGGGGTGGGGGTAGGTAATTGTTGGGGGGGGGGGGTAGATAGGTTGTTTGGGGTTTGTGCGGTGTAGTTTAGATAATTAGGGGCGACTTATATAGGAACAAAGAATCTCAAAATGACCTTTTCACCTTGAACAATACCAGCAGTAATTACAATACATTACAATACATTACAAACGGAGCTACTGTTAAAATCCAATGTTCGAAAACATAAGTCAACAATCAAAAACGTAGTTAAATGCTCGAACGGGAAGAAGTCAAAATTCAAGTCATGGAACAAACTGGCTTTCTGCTAAAAAAAACCTGTAGAATCTCAATACTCCTCTTCGAGTCGTAAAAAGACCGACAGGACTAATATAATTGCTACAAACTTCGTTTGAGAGCAATTAAAAAGGATGGAAAACACCAGCAAGTTTTTTTGTATACTTAAAAAAATCGTATTCGTTTGATAAACTGTTACTTTGTACAGTTATTGGAGAATTTTTCAAATCGTTAAGTTTTGAAATCTGCGATCATATTTCAGCCTAGTAAATAAATCGCTTGAAGATTTAATCATTGCTCATGGAAGCATTAGCTTTCTCAGATTAACCAATAATGGGAACAAATATAGTATAAACAAATTGCATCAGTTTGAGCTCCATGGGCATCAGAATATTTGGGTTAGGCTTTGTGCCTCAGTGGAGAAATTAGATATACATAGCAATTTTTCCAGTCTGAAGTCGATACATACATCTCTCCGCAGAAACACCCTCAGTGACGCATTGGCTATGAAGACATATTAAGTTTTTTATCCGCTGGATGCTTAGTTGAATGATTACCAACAGAACAGACCATTAGATCGGTATAATTTGCGAACGAATCAGGAATTGTGAGGAAAAATCTAATAAAATTGGCCAAAGCAGCAGATTTCACCAATGTTAGAGACTCAATTTCTCAGTTTTAATGGCAAATACAGATATAAAACATTAGAAGAATTAAGCTAGTTGTGACGAAAGACTTTCTGAAACTATTTTTTTGGATTACCTTATTCCTTAAATTTGGGTTTTATCATAAATGATTGTTTGTACAAAAGAAATGAGAAGTTTTGAAGTTTTAAAAATGACATTTTTTTAAAAAAAGGGGAACGGTAGCAAAATTAGGTTACGTAAAATAGGCAAATAAAAACCAACTAAAAACTATGGACAATTTTGGCAATAACAGTACAGCCTGTCAATAGTAGAAAGAAAGGCACTGTACGAATTTGTGAAAATACTCAAAGTTGATTTCATTACGTCGCCAATCGTACATTGTTAGAAATTTTTGCCTTGAGCAGACATATGTGACATTATTTCGTCACAATTATCCACGTTTTGTCTAAAACTTGAGTTGTGAATAATTTTGACGGTGAGACGCGGACTCAAGTTATAAAATTCGAAGCAATTATAGGCATTTAACGTAAACAATGTTCACGAACGTTACTGCTGATTAAATATTATTTTGATAATATCAACTTGTCACTTAAGTGTTCATCAGTAACTTTTATTAGTCAAAACAATTAAAAAATCGTATTAGGATAAACAAATTACACGTGCATATAGGCGAGTTAAACGTGTATATAAACGTGTGAATAAATTTGACGGCAATACGCGGACTGTAGCGACAAAATTCCGTCACAATTATCCACGATTGGCAAAATTTAAGCATTGTGGACAACTGTGACGATATTGTGGATATCCATTTTTGATCCATTTTGAACTAGTTTTTCCTACTGTCAGTGTTGTCCACACACGCTTATTAGCATAATCTTAAAACATGGGCTAAACGATAATGCTTATAAAATCTAGTATAATTAATCGACCAAATTATACGTTTGGCGACGTAATGTTGAGGGCTGGGGAAAAAAATCAAAAAAACTTAATTTAGATAAGGTAGTAAACTACGTAAATTGAAGACAGCTTCAAGGGTTTCAAAATTTTGCAAAGTCTGCCTTCATTAGCATTTGAAGATACAATTAGCATATTAACACAAACGTATATCACGGTTCAAAGACATTTCTTAAATAATTGGAATCAAGATTCTTTGAACCAATATTAAGTCTTATCAAGATTTTTCGTGTAAACGATTAGTCCGCATGTTGAAGTAAAACAGTAATCATAACCTCAGATAACAAAAAAACATCCCTGACAAAAAAGAAAATTTCAATAGGAGTTTTCATGTTGTTTCAGAAAATCCCAGTTGAGCAAACTGTAAAACATTTACTTAAATGCTTAAAACCTAAAACTCTGAACTTGTCAACGAAAAGGAGTTACAAATCCAAGTAAAATTATTAGCTAAAAACAGCTATTTGTCAAGTAATGAACAAAGAAAATAAGACACTGGTAGGAAAAAAATTTTGCGAATGAAATATGTGTTTAATACAACCTGGTGTCGATTCTCAGCAACATTTACCTTCAAATAGTCTCCTGAGCATATTTAGGCTATCTACGAATTAGCTTATGTTTTTAGTGACATTACTGCTGAAGAATCTTAGACATTGGAACATGAAAGCTTCGAAAAAGAATATTTTTCAATTTTTTTTGCAATTTTTCTTTGCGTTGATATTCACTGTCCAAAACGAGCTTACTTGTTTTGTTGCGCAAAGTTTTGCAGTATTGCTCAGCTTGATTGTTGTAAGTTGACATCACATGAGCTCCGAAAAAACTGATAAGTAGTTGCAAAAAATGTCACACTTTCCCTGATTCTGTTCTGTTCATACATTATTGATTTGCCAAGCTGATGAACGTATTAATTTGCTGCGCAATTACAATCAGAATAGTATAGCTGAATTACTGAAAGTTCAAAAAAAGCGTCAGAAATTATTCATTTTGAATAATTTGAAGGCTAGTGGTGACTTTCTTGGAAGGAAACAGCTAAGCAATATTTTAGCAAAAAGTTCTTAAAAATTTCCCAAACCCGAGACGAGCAGTTTAAAGACAAAAAATGGGGTGCAGGATTATTTGCCTGAAAATAACTTTTCTCTCGGGCCTCAACGGAAAGTTTCATATGAACTTTGCTGTCGATAACGTATTTGAAATACTCGTTTCCACAAAAATAAATCAATGATCATTTCAATGTTTTATTCTGTTCACATCAAACGTGGAAGATGTCGTAATCACTAAAAATAGTCATATAAAAGCATCCAGTACGTTTCAACTTATGATATATAATGGCTTAGTCGACTTTTTTTTTATCTGTAAACGATAATTTTATAATTTTCTGTGAGTGCATTCGGTTTGGATCATTATTATGTTGCAAATACCGCCAAAAAAATTGTCAGTGTTAATTTGAGACTGATAAAAGTCATATTTCTTGTTAAAAATTCAATCAACATTTTGACTGGGGATAACATAGCATTTTTCACTGGTTCAAGGCGTACCTGGCGAAAACTGTAGATGGTCATATTTCTCATCCTTCTAATCCTTTCTAAACTCTTCCTATAATGAACCGGCACTCACACTGAGGTTTGCACACAGTTTAGAGACAAAAATGGGGTCCAATTTAACCATAAAATAATTCTTCCCTCGGGCCTCAACGGAAAGTTTCATATGAACTTTGCTGTCGATAACGTATTTGAAATAATCGTTTCCACAAAAATAATTCAATGATCTTTTCAATTGTTTATTCTGTTAACACCAAGCGTGAATGATGTCGTAAGCGCGTAAGCACTGAAAATAGTCATACAAAAACATCCAGTACATTTCAGCTTATGATATATAATGGTTTAATCAACTTTTTTTTTTATCTGTAAACGATAATTTTCTGTGAGTGCATTCGCTTTGGATCATTATTCTGTTGCAAACACCACCAAAAACAAACGTGAGTGTTAATTTGAGACTGGTAAAAGACATATTTTCTGTTAAAAATTCAATCAAACGTTTTGATTGGTGATAAAATAGCATTCTTCACTGGTTCAAGATGTACCTGGCGAAAACTGTAAAAGGTCACATTTCCCATCCTTTAATCTTTTCTAAACTCTTTCTATAGCCAAACGGCACTCCCGCTGAGTTTTGCACACACTTTAAAGACAAAAAATGGGGTTCAAAATTTTTTTGCCTTAAATTAATTTTCTCTCGGGCCTCAACGGAAAGTTTCATATCAACTTTGCTGTCGATAACGTATTTGAAATAACCGTTTCCACAAAAATAATTCATTGATCATTTCAGTGGTTTATTCTGTTAACACCAAGCGTGAATGATGTCGTAAGCGCGTAAGCACTGAAAATAGTCATACAAAAACATCCAGTACATTTCAGCTTATGATATATAATGGTTTAATCAACTTTTTTTTATCTGTAAACGATAATTTTATAATTTTCTGTGAGTGCATTCGGTTTGGATCATTATTATGTTGCAAATACCGCCGAAAAAATTGTCAGTGTTAATTTGAGACTGATAAAAGACATATTTCTTGTTAAAAATTCAATCAACATTTTGACTGGGGATAACATAGCATTTTTCACTGGTTCAAGGCGTACCTGGCGAAAACTGTAGATGGTCATATTTCTCATCCTTCTAATCCTTTCTAAACTCTTCCTATAATGAACCGGCACTCACACTGAGGTTTGCACACAGTTTAGAGACAAAAATGGGGTCCAATTTTTTTACCATAAAATAATTCTTCCCTCGGGCCTCAACGGAAAGTTTCATATCAACTTTGCTGTCGATAACGTATTTGAAATAATCGTTTCCACAAAAATAATTCAATGATCTTTTCAATTGTTTATTCTGTTAACACCAAGCGTGAATGATGTCGTAAGCGCGTAAGCACTGAAAATAGTCATACAAAAACATCCAGTACATTTCAGCTTATGATATATAATGGTTTAATCAACTTTTTTTTATCTGTAAACGATAATTTTCTGTGAGTGCATTCGCTTTGGATCATTATTCTGTTGCAAACACCACCAAAAACAAACGTGAGTGTTAATTTGAGACTGGTAAAAGACATATTTTCTGTTAAAAATTCAATCAAACGTTTTGATTGGTGATAAAATAGCATTCTTCACTGGTTCAAGATGTACCTGGCGAAAACTGTAAAAGGTCACATTTCCCATCCTTTAATCTTTTCTAAACTCTTTCTATAGCCAAACGGCACTCCCGCTGAGTTTTGCACACACTTTAAAGACAAAAAATGGGGTTCAAAATTTTTTTGCCTTAAATTAATTTTCTCTCGTCCTCAACGGAAAGTTTCATATCAACTTTGCTGTCGATAACGTATTTGAAATAATCGTTTCCACAAAAATAATTCAATGATCATTTCAGTGGTTTATTCTGTTAACACCAAGCGTGAATGATGTCGTAAGCGCGTAAGCACTGAAAATAGTCATACAAAAACATCCAGTACATTTCAGCTTATGATATATAATGGTTTAATCAACTTTTTTTTTATCTGTAAACGATAATTTTCTGTGAGTGCATTCGCTTTGGATCAATATTCTGTTGCAAACACAACCAAAAACAAACGTGAGTGTTAATTTGAGACTGGTAAAAGACATATTTTCTGTTAAAAATTCAATCAAACGTTTTGATTGGTGATAACATAGCATTCTTCACTGGTTCAAGTTGTACCTGGCGAAAACTGTAAAAGGTCACATTTCTCATCCTTCTAATCTTTTCTAAATTCTTCCTATAGCCAAACGGCACTACCGCTGAGCTTTGCACGCAATTTAAAGACAAAAGTGGGGTCGAAATTTTTTTTTGCCTTAAATTAATTTTCTCTCGCGTTTCCACAAAAATAATTCAATGATCTTTTCAATTGTTTATTCTGTTTGTATCAAGCGTAAAGGCCGTGATAAGCACTAAAAATAGTCATAAAAAATCATCCAGTACATTTCAGCTTATGATATATAATGGTTTAATCAACTTTTTTTTTATCTGTAAACGATAATTTTCTGTGAGTGCAATCGCTTTGGATCATTATTCTGTTGCAAATACCGCCAAAAACAAACGTGAGTGTTTATTTGAGACTGGTAAAAGACATATTTCCTGTTAACTTTTCAATCAAACGTTTTGACTGGGGATAACATAGCAATTTTCACTGGTTCAAGGTGTACCTGGCGAAAATAGTAAATGATCACATTTCTCATCCTTCTAATCCTTTCTAAACTCTTCCTATAGTCAAACGGCACCCCCACTGAGGTTTTCACACAGTTTAAAGACAGAAAATGGTGTCCAAAATTTTTTTGCTTGAAATTAATTTTTCTCTCGGGCCTCAACGGAAAGTTTCATATCAACTTTGCTGTCGATAACGTATTTGAAATAATCGTTTCCACAAAAATAATTCAATGATCTTTTTAATGGTTTATTCTATTTGTATCAAGCGTAAAGGGCGTGGTAAGCACTAAAAATAGTCATAAAAACTCATCCAGTACATTTCAGCTTATGATATATAATGGTTTAATCAACTTTTTTTTATCTGTAAATGACAATTTTCTGCGATTGCATTCGCTTTCGATCATTATTGTGTTGCAAATACCACCAAAAACAAACGTGAGTGTTAATTTGAGACTGTTAAAAGACATATTTCCTGTTAAAAATTCAATCAAACGTTTTGATTGGTGATAACATAGCATTCTTCACTGGTTCACGGTGTACCTGGCGAAAACTGTAAAAGGTCACATTTCTCATCCTTCTAATCTTTTCTAAACTCTTCCTATAGCCAAACGGCACTCACGCTGAGTTTTGCACACACTTTAAAGACAAAAAATGGGGTCCAAAATTTTTTTGCCTTAAATTAATTTTCTCTCGGGCCTCAACGGAGAGTTTCATATCAACTTTGCTGTCGATAACGTATTTGAAATACTCGTTTCCACAAAATTAGTTCAATGATCATTTCAATGGTTTAATTTGTTCATACCAAGCCTGATTGATGTCGTAAGCACTAAAAAAGGTCATACAAAAGCATCCAGTACGTTTCAGCTTATGATATATAATGGTTTAATCGACTTTTTTTTTATCTGTAAATGATAATTTTCTGTGAGTGCATTCGCTTTGAATCATTATTATGCTGCAAATACAACAAAAAACAATTGTCAATGTTAAGTTGAGACTGATAAAAGACATATTTTCTGTTAAAAAAATCAATGAAACGTTTTTACTTGGGATAACATAGCTTTTTTCACTGGTTCAAGGTGTACCTGGCGAAAATAGTAAATGGTCACATTTATCATCCTTCTGATCCTTTCTAACTCTTCCTATAGTCAGACGGCACTCCCACTGAGGTTTGCACACAGTTTAGAGACAAAAATGGGGTCCAATTTTTTTACCATAAAATAATTCTTCCCTCGGGCCTCAACGGAAAGTTTCATATCAACTTTGCTGTCGATAACGTATTTGAAATAATCGTTTCCACAAAAATAATTCAATGATCTTTTCAATTGTTTATTCTGTTAACACCAAGCGTGAATGATGTCGTAAGCGCGTAAGCACTGAAAATAGTCATACAAAAACATCCAGTACATTTCAGCTTATGATATATAATGGTTTAATCAACTTTTTTTTTATCTGTAAACGATAATTTTCTGTGAGTGCATTCGCTTTGGATCATTATTCTGTTGCAAACACCACCAAAAACAAACGTGAGTGTTAATTTGAGACTGGTAAAAGACATATTTTCTGTTAAAAATTCAATCAAACGTTTTGATTGGTGATAACATAGCATTCTTCACTGGTTCAAGGTGTACCTGGCGAAAACTGTAAAAGGTCACATTTCTTATCCTTTTAATCTTTTCTAATCTCTTCCTATAGCCAAATGGCACTCCCGCTGAGTTTTGCACACACTTTAAAGACAAAAAATGGGGTCCAAAATTTTTTTGCCTTAAATTAATTTTCTCTCGGGCCTCAACGGAAAGTTTCATATCAACTTTGCTGTCGATAACGTATTTGAAATACTCGTTTCCACAAAAATAGTTCAATGATCATTTCAATGTTTTAATTTGTTCACACCAAGCGTGATTGATGTCGTAAGCACTAAAAAATGTCATACAAAAGCATCCAGTACGTTTCGGCTTATGATATATAATGGTTTAATCGACTTTTTTTTATCTTTAAATGATAATTTTCTGTGAGTGCATTCGCTTTGAATCATTATTATGCTGCAAATACAACAAAAAACAATTGTCAATATTAAGTTGAGACTGATAAAAGACATATTTTCTGTTAAAAAATCAATCAAACGATTTGACTTGGGATAACATAGCTTTTTTCACTGGTTCAAGGTGTACCTGGCGAAAATAGTAAATGGTCACATTTCTCATCCTTCTAATCCTTTCTAAACTCTTCATATAGTCAAACGGCACTCCCACTGAGATTTGCACACAGTTTAAAGACAGAAAATGGTGTCCAAAATTTCTTTGCTTGAAATTAATTTTTCTCTCGGGCCTCAACGGAAAGTTTCATATCAACTTTGCTGTCGATAACGTATTTGAAATAATCGTTTCCACAAAAATAATTCAATGATCTTTTCAATTGTTTATTCTGTTAACACCAAGCGTGAATGATGTCGTAAGCGCGTAAGCACTGAAAATAGTCATACAAAAACATCCAGTACATTTCAGCTTATGATATATAATGGTTTAATCAACTTTTTTTTTATCTGTAAACGATAATTTTCTGTGAGTGCATTCGCTTTGGATCATTATTCTGTTGCAAAAACCACCAAAAACAAACGTGAGTGTTAATTTGAGACTGGTAAAAGACATATTTTCTGTTAAAAATTCAATCA
This sequence comes from Convolutriloba macropyga, assembly GCF_964194025.1. Lineage (NCBI taxonomy): Eukaryota > Metazoa > Xenacoelomorpha > Acoela > Convolutidae > Convolutriloba > Convolutriloba macropyga. Next base: position 51,600,929 of record NC_134468.1, read on the forward strand.
AACGTTTTGATTGGTGATAACATAGCATTCTTCACTGGTTCAAGGTGTACCTGGCGAAAACTGTAAAAGGTCACATTTCTTATCCTTTTAATCTTTTCTAAACTCTTCCTATAGCCAAATGGCACTCCCGCTGAGTTTTGCACACACTTTAAAGACAAAAAATGGGGTCCAAAATTTTTTTGCCTTAAATTAATTTTCTCTCGGGCCTCAACGGAAAGTTTCATATCAACTTTGCTGTCGATAACGTATTTGAAATACTCGTTTCCACAAAAATAGTTCAATGATCATTTCAATGTTTTAATTTGTTCACACCAAGCGTGATTGATGTCGTAAGCACTAAAAAAGGTCATACAAAAGCATCCAGTACGTTTCGGCTTATGATATATAATGGTTTAATCGACTTTTTTTTATCTTTAAATGATAATTTTCTGTGAGTGCATTCGCTTTGAATCATTATTATGCTGCAAATACAACAAAAAACAATTGTCAATGTTAAGTTGAGACTGATAAAAGACATATTTTCTGTTAAAAAAATCAATCAAACGATTTGACTTGGGATAACATAGCTTTTTTCACTGGTTCAAGGTGTACCTGGCGAAAATAGTAAATGGTCACATTTTTCATCCTTCTAATCCTTTCTAAACTCTTCATATAGTCAAACGGCACTCCCACTGAGATTTGCACACAGTTTAAAGACAGAAAATGGTGTCCAAAATTTCTTTGCTTGAAATTAATTTTTCTCTCGGGCCTCAACGGAAAGTTTCATATCAACTTTGCTGTCGATAACGTATTTGAAATAATCGTTTCCACAAAAATAATTCAATGATCTTTTCAATTGTTTATTCTGTTAACACCAAGCGTGAATGATGTCGTAAGCGCGTAAGCACTGAAAATAGTCATACAAAAACATCCAGTACATTTCAGCTTATGATATATAATGGTTTAATCAACTTTTTTTTAATCTGTAAACGATAATTTCCTGTGAGTGCATTCGCTTTGGATCATTATTCTGTTGCAAACACCACCAAAAACAAACGTGAGTGTTAATTTGAGACTGGTAAAAGACATATTTTCTGTTAAAAATTCAATCAAACGTTTTGATTGGTGATAACATAGCATTCTTCACTGGTTCAAGGTGTACCTGGCGAAAACTGTAAAAGGTCACATTTCCCATCCTTTTAATCTTTTCTAAACTCTTCCTATAGCCAAACGGCACTCCCGCTGAGTTTTGCACACACTTTAAAGACAAAAAATGGGGTCCAAAATTTTTTTGCCTAAAATTAATTTTCTCTCGGGCCTCAACGGAAAGTTTCATATCAACTTTGCTGTCGATAACGTATTTGAAATACTCGTTTCCACAAAAATAGTTCAATGATCATTTCAATGGTTTAATTTGTTCACACCAAGCGTGATTGATGTCGTAAGCACTAAAAAAGGTCATACAAAAGCATCCAGTACGTTTCAGCTTATGATATATAATGGTTTAATCGACTTTTTTTATCTTTAAATGATAATTTTCTGTGAGTGCATTCGCTTTGAATCATTATTATGCTGCAAATACAACAAAAAACAATTTTCAATGTTAAGTTAAGACTGATAAAAGACATATTTTCTGTTAAAAAAATTAATCAAACGATTTGACTTGGGATAACATAGCTTTTTTCACTGGTTCAAGGTGTACCTGGCGAAAATAGTAAATGGACACATTTATCATCCTTCTAATCCTTTCTAAACTCTTCCTATAGTCAAACGGCACTCCCACTGAGATTTGCACACAGTTGAAAGACAAAAAATGGTTTCCAAAATTTTTTTGCTTGAAATTAATTTTTCTCTCGGGCCTCAACGGAAAGTTTCATATCAACTTTGCTGTCGATAACGTATTTGAAATAATCGTTTCCACAAAAATATTTCAATGATCTTTTCAATGGTTTATTTTGTTCGTATCAAGCGTGAATGGCGTGGTAGGCACTAAAAATAGTCATACAAAATCATCCAGTACAGTTCAGCTTATGATATATAATGGTTTAATCAACTTTTTTTTATCTGTAAACGATAATTTTCTGTGAGTGCATTCGCTTTGGATCATTATTCTGTTGCAAACACCACCAAAAACAAACGTGAGTGTTAATTTGAGACTGGTAAAAGACATTTTTTCTGTTAAAAATTCAATCAAACGTTTTGATTGGTGATAACATAGCATTCTTCACTGGTTCAAGGTGTACCTGGCGAAAACTGTAAAAGGTCACATTTCCCATCCTTTTAATCTTTTCTAAACTCTTCCTATAGCCAAACGGCACTCCCGCTGAGTTTTGCACACAGTTTAAAGACAAAAAATGGGGTCCAAAATTTTTTTGCCTTAAATTAATTTTCTCTCGGGCCTCAACGGAAAGTTTCATATCAACTTTGCTGTCGATAACGCATTTGAAATACTCGTTTCCACAAAAATAGTTCAATGATCATTTCAATGGTTTAATTTGTTCACACCAAGCGTGATTGATGTCGTAAGCACTAAAAAAGGTCATACAAAAGCATCCAGTACGTTTCAGCTTATGATATATAATGGTTTAATCGACTTTTTTTTAATCTTTAAATGATAATTTTCTGTGAGTGCATTCGCTTTGAATCATTATTATGCTGCAAATACAACAAAAAACAATTGTCAATGTTAAGTTAAGACTGATAAAAGACATATTTTCTGTTAAAAAAATTAATCAAACGATTTGACTTGGGATAACATAGCTTTTTTCACTGGTTCAAATTGTACCTGGCGAAAATAGTAAACGGTCACATTTATCATCCTTCTAATCCTTTCTAAACTCTTCCTATAGTCAAACGGCACTCCCACTGATATTTGCACACAATTGAAAGACAAAAAATGGTTTCCAAAATTTTTTTGCTTGAAATTAATTTTTCTCTCGGGCCTCAACGGAAAGTTTCATATCAACTTTGCTGTCGATAACGTATTTGAAATAATCGTTTCCACAAAAATAGTTCAATGATCATTTCAATGGTTTAATTTGTTCACACCAAGCGTGATTGATGTCGTAAGCACTAAAAAAGGTCATACAAAAGCATCCAGTACGTTTCAGCTTATGATGTATAATGGTTTAATCAACTTTTTTTTATCTGTAAACGATAATTTCCTGTGAGTGCATTCGCTTTGGATCATTATTCTGTTGCAAACACCACCAAAAACAAACGTGAGTGTTAATTTGAGACTGGTAAAAGACATATTTTCTGTTAAAAATTCAATCAAACGTTTTGATTGGTGATAACATAGCATTCTTCACTGGTTCAAGGTGTACCTGGCGAAAACTGTAAAAGGTCCCATTTCCCATCCTTTTAATCTTTTCTAAACTCTTCCTATAGCCAAACGGCACTCCCGCTGAGTTTTGCACACACTTTAAAGACGAAAAATGGGGTCCAAAATTTTTTTGCCTAAAATTAATTTTCTCTCGGGCCTCAACGGAAAGTTTCATATCAACTTTGCTGTCGATAACGTATTTGAAATACTCGTTTCCACAAAAATAGTTCAAAGATCATTTCAATGGTTTAATTTGTTCACACCAAGCGTGATTGATGTCGTAAGCACTAAAAAAGGTCATACAAAAGCATCCAGTACGTTTCAGCTTATGATATATAATGGTTTAATCGACTTTTTTTTATCTTTAAATGATAATTTTCTGTGAGTGCATTCGCTTTGAATCATTATTATGCTGCAAATACAACAAAAAACAATTGTCAATGTTAAGTTAAGACTGATAAAAGACATATTTTCTGTTAAAAAAATTAATCAAACGATTTGACTTGGGATAACATAGCTTTTTTCACTGGTTCAAATTGTACCTGGCGAAAATAGTAAACGGTCACATTTATCATCCTTCTAATCCTTTCCAAACTCTTCCTATAGTCAAACGGCACTCCCACTGATATTTGCACACAATTGAAAGACAAAAAATGGTTTCCAAAATTTTTTTGCTTGAAATTAATTTTTCTCTCGGGCCTCAACGGAAAGTTTCATATCAACTTTGCTGTCGATAACGTATTTGAAATAATCGTTTCCACAAAAATATTTCAATGATCTTTTCAATGGTTTATTTTGTTCGTATCAAGCGTGAATGGCGTGGTAAGCACTAAAAATAGTCATACAAAATCATCCAGTACAGTTCAGCTTATGATATATAATGGTTTAATCAACTTTTTTTTATCTGTAAACGATAATTTTCTGTGAGTGCATTCGCTTTGGATCATTATTCGGTTGCAAACACCACCAAAAACAAACGTGAGTGTTAATTTGAGACTGGTAAAAGACATATTTTCTGTTAAAAATTCAATCAAACGTTTTGATTGGTGATAACATAGCATTCTTCACTGGTTCAAGGTGTACCTGGCGAAAACTGTAAAAGGTCACATTTCCCATCCTTTTAATCTTTTCTAAACTCTTCCTATAGCCAAACGGCACTCCCGCTGAGTTTTGCACACACTTTAAAGACAAAAAATGGGGTCCAAAATTTTTTTGCCTTAAATTAATTTTCTCTCGGGCCTCAACGGAAAGTTTCATATCAACTTTGCTGTCGATAACGCATTTGAAATACTCGTTTCCACAAAAATAGTTCAATGATCATTTCAATGGTTTAATTTGTTCACACCAAGCGTGATTGATGTCGTAAGCACTAAAAAAGGTCATACAAAAGCATCCAGTACGTTTCAGCTTATGATATATAATGGTTTAATCGACTTTTTTTAAATCTTTAAATGATAATTTTCTGTGAGTGCATTCGCTTTGAATCATTATTATGCTGCAAATACAACAAAAAACAATTGTCAATGTTAAGTTGAGACTGATAAAAGACATATTTTCTGTTAAAAAATCAATCAAACGATTTGACTTGGGATAACATAGCTGTTTTCACTGGTTCAAGGTGTACCTGGCGAAAATAGTAAATGGTCACATTTCTCATCCTTCTAATCCTTTCTAAACTCTTCATATAGTCAAACGGCACTCCCACTGAGATTTGCACACAGTTTAAAGACAGAAAATGGTGTCCAAAATTTCTTTGCTTGAAATTAATTTTTCTCTCGGGCCTCAACGGAAAGATTCATATCAACTTTGCTGTCGATAACGTATTTGAAAAAATCGTTTCCACAAAAATAATTCAATGATCTTTTCAATTGTTTATTCTGTTAATACCAAGCGTGAATGATGTCGTAAGCGCGTAAGCACTGAAAATAGTCATACAAAAACATCCAGTACATTTCAGCTTATGATATATAATGGTTTAATCAACTTTTTTTTTATCTGTAAACGATAATTTTCTGTGAGTGCATTCGCTTTGGATCATTATTCTGTTGCAAACACCACCAAAAACAAACGTGAGTGTTAATTTGAGACTGGTAAAAGACATATTTTCTGTTAAAAGTTCAATCAAACGTTTTGATTGATGATAACATAGCATTCTTCACTGGTTCAAGGTGTACCTGGCGAAAACTGTAAAAGGTCACATTTCCCATCCTTTTAATCTTTTCTAAACTCTTCCTATAGCCAAACGGCACTCCCGCTGAGTTTTGCACACACTTTAAAGACAAAAAATGGGGTCCAAAATTTTTTTGCCTTAAATTAATTTTCTCTCGGGCCTCAACGGAAAGTTTCATATCAACTTTGCTGTCGATAACGTATTTGAAATACTCGTTTCCACAAAAATAGTTCAATGATCATTTCAATGGTTTAATTTGTTCACACCAAGCGTGATTGATGTCGTAAGCACTAAAAAAGGTCATACAAAAGCATCCAGTACGTTTCAGCTTATGATATATAATGGTTTAATCGACTTTTTTTTAATCTTTAAATGATAATTTTCTGTGAGTGCATTCGCTTTGAATCATTATTATGCTGCAAATACAACAAAAAACAATTGTCAATGTTAAGTTGAGACTGATAAAAGACATATTTTCTGTTAAAAAAATCAATCAAACGATTTGACTTGGGATAACATAGCTTTTTTCATTGGTTCAAGGGATACCTGGCGAAAATAGTAAATGGTCACATTTATCATCCTTTTAATCCTTTCTAAACTCTTCCTATAGTCAAACGGCACTCCCACTGAGATTTGCACACAGTTTAAAGACAAAAAATGGTTTCCAAAATTTTTTTGCTTGAAATTAATTTTTCTCTCGGGCCTCAACGGAAAGTTTCATATCAACTTTGCTGTCGATAACGTATTTGAAATAATCGTTTCCACAAAAATAATTCAATGATCTTTTCAATGGTTCATTCTGCCCAAAACAAGTGTGAATGATGACGTAAGCACTAAAAATGGTCATACAAAGGCATCCAGTACGTTTCAGCTTATGATATATAATGGTTTGAATAACTTTTTTTTTATCTGTAAACGATAATTTTCTGTGAGTGCATTCGCTTTGGATCATTATTATGTTGCAACTACCACCAAAAACATTTGTCAGTGTAAATTTGAGAGTGATAAAAGACATATTTCTTGTTAACATTTCAATCAAACGCTTTGACTGGGGATAACATAGCATTTTTCACTGGTTCAAGGTGTACCTGGCGAAAATTGTAAATGGTCACATTTCTCATCCTTCTAATCCTTTCTAAACTCTTCCTATTAAGTTTTCACACACTTTAAAGACAAAAAATGGGGTCCAATTTTTTTTGCCTTTAATTAATTTTCTCTCGGGCCTCAACGGAGAGTTACATATCAACTTTGTTGTCGATAACGTATTTGAAATATTCCTTTCCACAAAAATAATTCAATAGTCTTTTCAATGGTTTTTTCTGTTCGTATCAAGCGTGAATGATGTCGTAAGCACTAAAAATAGTCATACACAATCATCCAGTACGTTTCAGCTTATGATATATAATGGTTTAATCAACTTTTTTTTATCTGTAAACGATAATTTTCTGCGATTGCATTCTCTTTGGATCATTATTGTGTTGCAAATACCACCAAAAACAAACGTGAGTGTTAATTTGAGACTGGTAAAAGACATATTTTCTGTTAAAAATTCAATTAAAAGTTTTGATTGATGATAACATAGCATTCTTCACTGGTTCAAGGTGTACCTGGCGAAAACTGTAAATGGTCACATTTCTCATCCTTCTAATCCTTTCTAAACTCTTCCTATAGCCAAACGGCCCTCACACTGAGCTTTGGACACAGCTTAGAGACAAAAAATGGGGTCCAAAATTATTTGCCTTAAAATAATTTTTCCCTCGGGCCTCAACGGAAAGTTTCATATGAACTTTGCTGTTGATAACGTATTTGAAATACTCGTTTCCACAAAAATAATTCAATGATCTTTTCATTGGTTTATTGTGTTCACACCAAACGTGAATGGCGTGGTAAGCACTAAAAATGGTCATACCAAAGCATCCAGTACGTTTCAGCTTATGATATATAATGTGTTAACCGACTTTTTTTTTTATCTGTAAACGATAATTTTCTGTGAGTGCATTCGCTTTGAATCATTATTATGTTGCAAATACAACCAAAAACAATTGTCAGTGTTAATTTGAGACTGATAAAAGACATATATGCTGTTAAAAAATCAATCAAACGTTTTGACTTGGGATAACTTAGCTTTTTTCACTGGTTCAAGGTGTACCTGGCGAAAATTGTAAATGGTCACATTTCTTATCCTTCAATCCTTTCTAAACTCTTCCTATAACCAAACGGCACTCACACTGAGGTTTGCACACAGCTTAGAGACAAAAATGAGGACCAAAATTTTTTGCCTTAAAATAATTTTTCCCTCGGGCCTCAACGAAAAGTTTCATATGAACTTTGCTGTCGATAACTATTTGAAATACTCGTTTCCACAAAAATAATTCAATGATCTTTTCAATGGTTTAATCTGTTCGTATCAAGCGTGAATGGCGTGGTAAGCACTAAAATTAGTCATACAAAAGCATCCAGTACATTTCAGCTTATGATATATAATGGTTTAATCGAGTTGTTTTTATCTGTAAACGATAATTTTCTGTGAGTGCATTCGCTTTGAATCATTATTCTGTTGCAAATACAACCAAAAACAAATGTCAGTGTTAATTTGAGACTGATAAAAGACATATTTCCTGTTAAAAAATCAATCAAACGTTTTGACTTGGGATAACATAGCTTTTTTCACTGGTTCAAGGTGTAGATGGCGAAAATCGTAAATGGTCACATTTCTCATCCTTCTAATCCTTTCTAAACTCTTCCTGTAGTCAAACAGCACTCCCACTGAGGTGTGCACACAGCTTAAAGACAAAAAATGGAGTCCAAAATTTTTTTGCTTGAAATTAATTTTTCCCTCGGTCCTCAACGGAAAGTTTCATATCAACTTTGCTGTCGATAACGTATTTGAAATAATCGTTTCCACAAAAATAATTCAATGATCTTTTCAATGGTTTATTCTGATTGTATCAAGCGTAAATGGCGTGGTAGGCACTAAAAATAGTCATACAAAAGCATCCAGTACATTTCAGCTTATGATATATAATGGTTTAATCAACTTTTTTTATCTGTAAACGATAATTTTCTGTGAGTGCATTCGCTTTGGATCATTATTATGTTGCAAATACCGCCAAAAAATGTCACTGTTAATTTTAGACTGATAAAAGACATATTTCCTGTTAAAAAATCAGTCAAACGTTTTGACTTGGGATAACATAGCTTTTTTCACTGGTTCAAGGTGTACCTGGCGAAAATTGTAAATGGTAACATTTCTCATCCTTCTAATCTTTTCTAAACTCTTCTCATAGCCAAACGGCACTCCTGCTGAAGTTTGAACACAGTTTAGAGACAAAAAATGGGGTCCAAATTTTTTTGCCTTAAAATAAGTTTTCTCTCGGGCCTCAACGGAAAGTTTCATATGAACTTCGCAGTCGATAATGTATTTAAAAAACTCGTTTCCACAGAAAAAATTCAATGATCAATTTAATGGCTTATTTTGTTCACACCAAGCGTGATTGATGTCGTAAGCACTAAAAATGGTCATACAAAAGCATCCAGTACGTTTCAGCTTATGATATATAATGGTTTAATCAACTTTTTTAAATCTGTAAACTATAATTTTCTGTGAGTGCATTCGCTTTGGATAATTATTATGTTGCAAATACCGCAAAATACAATTGTCAGTGTTAATTTGAGACTGATAAAAGACATATTTCTTGTTAACATTTCAATCAAACGTTTTGACTGGGGATAAAATAGCATTTTTCACTGGTTCAAGGTCTACCTGGCGAAAATTGTAAATGGTCACATTTCTCATCCTTCTAATCCTTTCTAAACTCTTCCTAAAGCCAAACGGCACTCCCATTGAAGTTTGCACGCAGTTTAGAGACAAAACGTGCGGTCCATTTTTTTTTGCCTTAAAATAATTATTCTCTCGGGCCTCAACGGAAAGTTTCATATGAACTTTGCTGTCGATAATGTATTTGAAATACTCGTTTCCACAAAAATTCAATGATCAATTTAATGGCTTTTTTTTGTTCACAACAGGCGTGATTGATGTCGTAAGCACTAAAAATGGTCATACAAAAGCATCCAGTACGTTTCAGCTTATGATATATAACGGTTTAATCAACTTTTTTTTATCTGTAAATGATAATTTTCTGTGAGTGCATTCGCTTTGGATCATTATTATTTTGCAAATACCACCAAAAACCTTTGTCAGTGTTAATTTGAGACTGTTAAAAGACATATTTCCTGTTAACATTTCAATCAAACATATTGACTGGGGATAACATAGCTTTTTTCATTGGTTCAAGGTGTACCTGGCGAAAATTGTAAATGGTCACATTTCTCATCCTTCTAATCCTTTCCAAACTCTTCCTATAGCAAAACGGCACTCCCACTGAAGTTTGCACGCAGTTTAGAGACAAAAAGTGGGGTCCAATTTTTTTGCCTTAAAATAATTTTTCTCTCGGGCCTCAACGGAAAGTTTCATATGAACTTTGCTGTCGATAATGTATTTGAAATACTCGTTTCCACAAAATTTCAATGATCTATCTAATGGCTTATTTTGTTCACAACAAGCGTGATTGATGTCGTAAGCACTAAAAATGGTCATACAAAAGCATCCAGTACGTTTCAGCTTATGATATATAACGGTTTAATCAACTTTTTTTATCTGTAAATGATAATTTTCTGTGAGTGCATTCGCTTTGGATCATTATTATGTTGCAAATACCGCCAAAAACCTCTGTCAGTGTTCATTTGAGACTGATAAAAACATATTTCCTGTTAACATTTCAATCAAACGTTTTGACTGGGGATAAAATAGCATTTTTCACTGGTTCAAGGTCTACCTGGCGAAAATTGTAAATGGTCACATTTCTCATGCTTCTAATCCTTTCTAAACTCTTCCTATAGCCAAACGGCACTCCCAAAGACGTTTGCACACAGTTTAGAGACAATAATGGGGTCCAATTTTTTTACCATAAAATAATTTTTCCCTCGGGCCTCAACGTAAAGTTTCATATGAACTTTGCTGTCGATAACGTATTTGAAATACTCGTTTCCACAAAAATTTTTCAATCATCTTTTCATTGGTTTATTCTGTTCACGCCAAGAGTGAATGGCGTAGTAAGCACTAAAAATGGTCATACAAAATATCCAGTACGTTTCAGCTTATGATATTTAACGGTTTAATCAACTTTTTTTTAATCTGTAAATGATAACTTTCTGTGAGTGCATTCGCTTTGGATCATTATTGTGTTGCAAATACCACCAAAAACAAACGCAGGGTTAATTTGAGACTGATAAAAGACATATTTTCTGTTAAAAAATCAATCAAACGTTTTGACTTGGGATAACATAGTTTTTTTCACTGGTTCAAGGTGTACCTGGCGAAAATTGTAAATGGTCACATTTCTCATCCTTCTAATCCTTTCTAAACTCTTCCCATAGCCAAACGGCATTCACACTGAGGTTTGCACACAGTTTAGAGACAAAAATGGGGTCCAATATTTTTTTACCTTAAAATAATTTTTCCCTCGGGCCTCAACGGAAAGTTTCATATGACCTTTGCTGTCGATAATGTATTTGAAATACTCGTTTCCACAAAAACAATTCAATGGTCATTTCAATGGTTTATTTTGTTCACACCAAGCGTGAATGATGTCGTTAGCACTAAAAATGGTCATACAAAAGCATCCAGAACGTTTCAGCTTATGATATATAATGGTTTAATCAACTTTTTTTTTATCTGTAAACAATAATTTTCTGTGAGTGCATTCGCTTTGGATCATTATTATGTTGCAAATACCGCCAAAAACAATTGTCAGTGTTAATTTGAGACTGATAAAAGACATATTTCTTGTTAACATTTCAATCAAACGTTTTGACTGGGGATAACATAGCAGTTTTACTGGTTCAAGGTGTACCTGGTGAAAATTGTAAATGGTCACATTTCTCATCCTTCTAATCCTTTCTAAACTCTTCCCATAGCCAAACGGCACTCACACTGAGGTTTGCACACAGTTTAGAGACAAAAATGGGGTCCAATATTTTTTTATCTTAAAATAATTTTCCCTCGGGCCTCAACGGAAAGTTTCATATGACCTTTGCTGTCGATAATGTATTTGAAATACTCGTTTCCACAAAAACAATTCAATGATCATTTCAATGGTTTATTTTGTTCACACCAAGCGTGAAAGATGTCGTTAGCACTAAAAATGGTCATACAAAAGCATCCAGCACGTTTCAGCTTATGATATATAATGGTTTAATCAACTTTTTTTTTTGTCTGTAAACAATAATTTTCTGTGAGTGCATTCGCTTTGGATCATTATTATGTTGCAAATACCGCCAAAAACAATTGTCAGTGTTAATTTGAGACTGATAAAAGACATATTTCTTGTTAACATTTCAATCAAACGTTTTGACTGGGGATAACATAGCAGTTTTACTGGTTCAAGGTGTACCTGGCGAAAATTGTAAATGGTCACATTTCTCATCGTTCTAATCCTTTCTAAACACTTCCTGTAGCCAAACGGCACTCCCACTGACGTTTACAGGCAGTTTAGAGACAAAAAGTGGAGTCCAAATTTTTTTTGCCTTAAAATAATTTTTCTCTCGGGCCTCAACGGAAAGTTTCATATGAACTTTGATGTCGATAATGTATTTGAAATACTCGTTTCCACAAAATTTCAATGATCAATTTAATGGCTTATTTTGTTCACAACAAGCGTGTTTGATGTCGTAAGCACTAAAAATGGTCATACAAAAGCATCCAGTACGTTTCAGCTTATGATATATAACGGTTTAATCGACTTTTTTTTAATCTGTAAACGATACTTTTCTGTGAGTGCATTCGCTTTGAATCATTATTATGTTGCAAATGCAACAAAAAACAATTGTCAGTGCTAATTTGAGACTGATAAAAGACATATTTTCTGTTAAAAAATCAATCAAACCTTTTGACTTGGGATAACATAGCTTTTTTCACTGGTTCAAGGTGTACCTGGCGAAAATTGTAAATGGTCACATTTCTCATCCTTCTAATCCTTTCTAAACTCTTCCCATAGCCAAACGGCACTCACACTGAGGTTTGCACACAGTTTAGAGACAAAAATGGGGTCCAATATTTTTTTTACCTTAAAATAATTTTTCCCTCGGGCCTCAACGGAAAGTTTCATATGACCTTTGCTGTCGATAACGTATTTGAAATACTCGTTTCCACAAAAAAATTTCAATGATCTTTTCATTGGTTTATTTTGTTCACAACAAGCTTGAATGATGTCGTAAGCATTTAAAATGGTCATACAAAAGCATCCAGCACGTTTCAGCTTATGATATATAATGGTTTACTCAATTTTTTTTTATCTGTAAACGATAATTTTCTGTGAGTGCATTCGCTTTGGATCATTATTATGTTGCAAATACCACCAAAAACAATTGTCAGTGTTAATTTGAGACTGATAAAAGACATATTTCTTGTTAACATTTCAATCAAACGTTTTGACTGCGGATAACATGGCATTTTTCACTGGTTCAAGGTGTACCTGGCGAAAAGTGTAAATGGTCACATTTGTCATCTTTCTAATCCTTTCTAAACTCTTCGTATAGCCAAACGGCACTCACACTAAAGTTTGCACGCTGTTTAGAGACAAAAAGTGGGGTCCAAATTTTTTTTGCCTTAAAATAATTTTTCTCTCGGGCCTCAACGGAAAGTTTCATATGAACTTTGCTGTCGATAATGTAATTGAAATACTCGTTTCCAAAAAAAATAATTCAATGATCAATTTAATGGCTTATTTTGTTCACACCAAGCGTGATTGATGTCGTAAGCACTGAAAATTGTCATACAAAAGCATCCAGTACGTTTCAGCTTACGATATATAACGGTTTAATCAACTTTTTTATCTGTAAATGATAATTTTCTGTGAGTGCTTTCGCTTTGGATCATTATTATATTGAAACTACCACCAAAAACCATTGTCAGTGTTAATTTGAGACTGATAAAAGACATTTACAGTTAACATTTCAATCAAACGTTTTGACTGGGGATAAAATAGCATTTTTCACTGGTTCAAGGTGTACCTGGCGAAAATTGTAAATGGTCACAATTTTCATCCTTCAATCCTTTCTAAACTCTTCCTATAGCCAAACGGCACTCACACTGAGGTTAGCACACAGTTTACAGACAAAAATGGGGTCCAATATTTTTTTACCTTAAAATAATTTTTCCCTCGGGCCTCAACGGAAAGTTTCATATGAACTTTGCTGTCGATAACGTATTTGAAATACTCGTTTCCGCAAAAATTTTTCAATGATCTTTTCATTGCTTTATTCTGTTCACGCCGAGCGTGAATGGCGTAGTAAGCACTAAAAATGGTCATACAAAATATCCAGTACGTTTCAGCTTATGATATATAACGGTTTGATCAATTTTTTTTATCTGTAAATGATAACTTTCTGTGAGTGCATTCGCTTTGGATCATTATTGTGTTGCAAATATCACCAAAAACAAATGTCAGGGTTAATTTGAGACTGATAAAAGACATATTTCCTGTTAAAAAATCAATCAAACGTTTTGACTTGGGATAACATAGCTTTTTTCACTGGTTCAAGGTGTACCTGGGGAAAATTGTAAATGGTCACATTTCTCACCCTTCTAATCCTTTCTAATTTCTTCCCATAGCCAAAAGGCACTCCCGCTGAAATTTGCACACAGCTTAAAGACAAAAATTGAGTTTCAAAAATTTTTTGCCTGGATATAATTTTTCTCTCGGGTCTCAACGGAAAGTTTCACATAAACTTTGCAGCCGATAAGGTATTTGACATAACCGTTTCCATAAAACAATTCAATGATCATTTCAATGATTTATTCTATTCACATCAAACGAGAATGATGTTGTAAGCACTAAAAATGGTCATACAAAGGCATCCAGCACGTTTCAGCTTATGATATATAATGGTTTAATCAACTTTTTTTTTATCTGTAAACGATAATTTCTGTGAGTGCATTCGCTTTGGATCTTTATTATGTTGCAAATACTGCCAAAAACAATTGTCAGTGTTAATTTGAGACTGATAAAAGACATATTTCTTGTTAACATTTCAATCAAACCTTTTGACTGGGGATAACATAGCATTTTTCACTGATTCAAGTTGTACCTGGCGAAAATTGTAAATGGTCACATTTCTAATCCTTCTAATCCTTTCTAACATTTCCTATAGCCAAACGGCATTCCCATTGAAATTTGCACGCAGTTTAGAGACAAAAAGTGTCGTCCAATTCTTTTTTGCCGTAAAATAATTTTTCTCTCGGGCCTCAACGGAAAGTTTCATATGAACTTTGCTGTCGATAAGGTATTTGAAATACTCGTTTCCGCAAAAATAATTCAATGATCATTTCAGTGGTTTATTCTGTTAACACCAAGCGTGAATGATGTCGTAAGCGCGTAAGCACTGAAAATAGTCATACAAAAACATCCAGTACGTTTCAGCTTATGATATATAATGGTTTAATCAACTTTTTTATCTGTAAACGATAATTTTCTGTGAGTGCATTCGCTTTGGATCCCTATTATGTTGCAAATACCACCAAAAACAATTGTCAAGGTTAATTTGGGACTGATAAAATACATATTTCTTGTTAACATTTCAATCAAACGTTTTGACTGGGGATAACATAGCATTTTTCAATGGTTCAAGGCGTACCTGGCGAAAATTGTAAATGGTCACATTTTCATCCTTCTAATCCTTTCTAAACTCTTCCTATGGCCAAACGGCACTCCCACTGAAGTTTACACGCAGTTTAGAGACAAAAAGTGGGGTCCAAATTTTTTTTGCCTTAAAATAATTTTTCTCGGGCCTCAACGGAAAGTTTCATATGAACTTAGCTGTCGATAACGTATTTGAAATAGTCGCTTCCACAAAAACAATTCATTGATCATTTCAATGGTTTATTATGTTCAAAGCAAGCTTGAATGATGACGTAAGCACTAAAAATGGTCACACAAAAGCATCCAGTACGTTTCAGCTTATGATATATAATGATTTAATCGACTTTCTTACCAGTAAACGATAATTTTCTGTGAGTGCATTCGCTTTGGATCTTTGTTATGTTGAAACTACCACCAAAAACAATTGTCAGTGTTATTTTGAGACTGATAAAAGACATATTTCCTGTTAACATTTCAATCAAACGTTTTGACTGGGGATAACATGGCATTTTTCACTGGTTCAAGGTGTACCTGGCGAAAATTGTAAATGGTCACATTTCTCATCCTTCGAATCCTTTCTAAACTCTTCCTATAGGAAACGGCACTCCCACTGAGGTTTGCACACATTTTAGAGACAAAAAATGGGTCCAAATTTATTTTGCTTTAAATTAATTTTTCTCTCGGGCCTCAACGGAAAGTTTCATATCAACTTTGCTGTCGATAATGTATTTGAAATAATCGTTTCCACAAAAATAGTTCAATGATCTTTTCAATGGTTTATTCTGTTCTTATCAAGCGTGAATGGTGTGGTCAGCACTAAAAATAGTCATACAAAAGCATCCAGTACATTTCAGCTTATGATATATAATGGTTTAATCAAATTTTTTTATATCTGTAAACGATAATTTTCCTGTGAGTGCATTCGCTTTGGATCATTATTATTTACACTCCCACTGAAGTTGCACACAGTTTAAAGACAAAAAATTAGGTCCAAAATTTTTTTGCCTTAAAACAATTTTTCTCTCGGGCCTCAACGGAAAGTTTCATATGAACTTGGCTGTCGATAACGTATTTGAAATAGTCGCTTCCACAAAAATAATTCAATGATCATTTCAATGGTTCATTCTGCCCAAAACAAGTGTGAATGATGACGTAAGCACTAAAAATGGTCATACAAAGGCATCCAGTACGTTTCAGCTTATGATATATAATGATTTAATCGACTTTCTTACCTGTAAACGATAATTTTCTGTGAGTGCATTTGCTTTGGATCTTTGTTATGTTGAAAATACCACCAAAAACAATTGTCAGTGTTGATTTGAGACTGATAAAAGACATATTTCCTTTTAACATTTCAATCAAACGTTTTGACTGGGGATAACATAGAATTTTTCACTGGTTAAAGGAGTACCTGGCGAAAATTGTAAATGGTCACGTTTCTCATCCTTCTAATCCTTTCTAAACTCTTCTTATAGCCAAACGGCACTCCCACTGAGGTTTGCACACAGTTTAGAGACAAAAAATGGGGCCCAAATTTTTTTTGCTTTAAAATAATTTTTCTCTCGGTCCTCAACGGAAAGTTTCATATGAACTTTGCTGTCGACAACGTATTTGAAAAACTCGTTTCCACAAAAATAATTCAATGATCTTTTCACTGATTTATTCTCTTCATATCAAGCGTGAATGGCGTGGTAAGCACTAAAATTGGTATTACAAAAGCATCCAGTACGTTTCAGCTTAAGATATAATGGTTTAACCAACTTTTTTTTATCTGTAAACGATAATTTTCTGTGAGAACATTCGCTTTGGATCATTATTGTGTTGCAAATACCGCCAAAAACAAACGCGAGTGTTAATTTGAGACTGGTAAAAGACATATTCTGCTAAAAACTCAATCAAACGTTTTGACTTGGGATAACATAGCATTTTTCACTGGTTCAAGGTGTACCTGGCGAAAATCGTAAATGGTCACATTTCTCATCCTTCTTATCCATTCTAAACTCTTCCTATAGCCAAGCGGCACTCCCACTGAGGTTTGCAAAGAGTTTAAAGACAAAAAAGGGTTCAATTTTTTTTGCCCGGAATTAATTTTTTTCTCGGGCCTCAACTGAAAGTTTCATATCAACTTTGCTATCGATAACGTATTTGAAATAATCCTTTCCACAAAAACAATTCAATGATCTTTTCAGTGTTTTATTCTGTTCATATCAAGCGTGAATGGCGTGGTAAGCACTAAAAATAGTCATGCAAAATCATCCAGTACGTTTCAGCTTATGATATATAATGGTTTAATCAACTATTTTAAAATCTGTAAACGATAATTTTCTGTGAGTGCATTCGCTTTGGAGCATTATTATATTGAAACTACCACCAAAAACAATTGTCAGTGTTATTTTGAGACTGATAAAAGACATATTTCCTGTTAACATTTCAATCAAAATTTTTGACTGGGGATAACATAGCATTTTTCACTGGTTCAAGGCGTACCTGGCGAAAATTGTAAATGGTCACATTTCTCATCCTTCTAATCCTTTCTAAACTCTTCCTATAGCCAAACGGCTCTCCCACTGAGGTTTGCACACAGTTTAGAGACAAAAAATGGGGTCCAAATATTTTTTTGCTTCAAAATAATTTTCCTCGGTCCTCAACGGAAAGTTTCATATAAACTTTGCTGTCGATAACGTATTTGAAAAACTCTTTTCATCAAAAATAATTCAATGATCTTTTCATTGGTTTATTCTGTTCAAACCAAGAGTGAATGGCGTGGTAAGCACTAAAAATGGTCTTACAAAAGCATCCAGTACGTTTCAGCTTATGATATATAATGGTTTAACCAACTTTTTTTTTATCTGTAATTGATAATTTTCTGTGTGTGCATTCGCTTTGGATCATTATTGTGTTGCAAATACCGCCAAAAACAAACGTGAGTATTAATTGGAGACTGGTAAAAGACATATTTTCTGTTAAAAACTCAATCAAACGTTTTGACTTGGGATAACATAGCATTTTTCACTGGTTCAAGGTGTACCTGGCGAAAATCGTAAATGGTCACATTTCTCATCATTCTAATCCTTTCTAAACTCTTCCTATAGTCAAACGGCACTCCCACTGAGGTCTGCACACAGTTTAAAGACAAAAAAGGTGTCCGAAATTATTTTACTTTAAATTAATTTTGCTCTCGGACCTCAACGGAAAGTTTCATATCAACTTTGCTGTCGATAACGTATTTGAAAAACTCGTTTCCACAAAAATAATTCAATGATCTTTTCACTGGTTTATTCTGTTCACACTAAGCGTGAAAGGCGTGGTAAGCACTAAAAATGGTCTTACAAAAGCATCCAGTACGTTTCAGCTTATGATATATAATGGTTTAACCCACTTTTTTTTTATCTGTAAACGATAATTTTCTGTGAGTGCATTCGCTTTGGATCATTATTGTGTTGCAAATACCGCCAAAAACAAACGTGAATGTTATTTTGAGACTGGTAAAATACATATTTTCTGTTAAAAACTCAATCAAACGTTTTGACTTGCGATAACATAGCATTTTTCACTGGTTCAAGGTGTACCTGGCGAAAATCGTAAATGGTCATATTTCTCATCATTCTAATCCTTTCTAAACTCTTCCTATAGCCAAACGGCACTCCCACTGAGGTTTGCACACAGTTTAGAGACAAAAAATGGGGTCCAAATATTTTTTTGCTTTAAAATAATTTTTCTCGGGCCTCAACGGAAAGTTTCATATGAACTTTGCTGTCGATAACGTATTTGAAAAACTCTTTTCATCAAAAAAAAATTCAATGATCTTTTCACTGGTTTATTCTGTTCAAACCAAGAGTGAATGGCGTGGTAAGCACTAAAAATGGTCTTACAAAAGCATCCAGTACGTTTCAGCTTATGATTTATAATGGTTTAACCAACTTTTTTATCTGTAAACGATATTTTTCTGTGAGTGCATTCGCTTTGGATCATTATTGTGTTGCAAATACCGCCAAAAACAAATGTGAGTGTTAATTTGAGACTGGTAAAAGACATATTTTCTGTTAAAAACTCAATCAAACGTTTTGACTTGGGATAACATAGCATTTTTCACTGGTTCAAGGTGTACCTGGCGAAAATCGTAAATGGTCACATTTCTCATCATTCTAATCCTTTCTAAACTCTTCCTATAGTCAAACGGCACTCCCACTGAGGTTGCCCACAGTTTAAAAACAAAAAAGATGTCCGAAATTATTTTGCTTTAACTTAATTTTTCTCTCGGACCTCAACGGAAAGTTTCATATCAACTTTGCTGTCGATAACGTATTTGAAAAACTCGTTTCCACAAAAATAACTCAATGATCTTTTCACTGGTTTATTCTGTTCATACCAAGCGTGAAAGGCGTGGTAAGCACTAAAATGGTCTTACAAAAGCATCCAGTACGTTTCAGCTTATGATATATAATGGTTTAACCCACTTTTTTTTTATCTGTAAACGATAATTTTCTGTGAGTGCATTCGCTTTGGATCATTACTGTGTTGCAAATACCGCCAAAAACAAACGTGAATGTTATTTTGAGACTGGTAAAATACATATTTTCTGTTAAAAACTCAATCAAACGTTTTGACTTGGGATAACATAGCATTTTTCACTGGTTCAAGGTGTACCTGGCGAAAATCGTAAATGGTCACATTTCTCATCATTTTAATCCTTTCTAAACTCTTCCTATAGCCAAACGGCACTCCCACTGAGGTTTGCACACAGTTTAGAGACAAAAAATGGGGTCCAAATATTTTTTTGCTTTAAAATAATTTTTCTCGGGCCTCAACGGAAAGTTTCATATGAACTTTGCTGTCGATAACGTATTTGAAAAACTCTTTTCATCAAAAAATTCAATGATCTTTCCATTGGTTTATTCTGTTCAAACCAAGAGTGAATGGCGTGGTAAGCACTAAAAATGGTCTTACAAAAGCATCCAGTACGTTTCAGCTTATGATATATAATGGTTTAACCAACTTTTTTATCTGTAATTGATAATTTTCTGTGAGTGCATTCCCTTTGGATCATTATTGTGTTGCAAATACCGCCAAAAACAAACGTGAGTGTTAATTTGAGACTGGTAAAAGACATATTTTCTGTTAAAAACTCAATCAAACGTTTTGACTTGGGATAACATAGCATTTTTCACTGGTTCAAGGTGTACCTGGCGAAAATCGTAAATGGTCACATTTCTCATCATTCTAATCCTTACTAAACTCTTCCTATGGTCAAACGGCACTCCCACTGAGGTTTGCACACAGTTTAAAGACAAAAAAAGTGTCCGAAATTATTTTACTTTAAATTAATTTTGCTCTCGGACCTCAACGGAAAGTTTCATATCAACTTTGCTGTCGATAACGTATTTGAAAAACTCGTTTCCACAAAAATAACTCAATGATCTTTTCACTGGTTTATTCTGTTCATACCAAGCGTGAAAGGCGTGGTAAGCACTAAAATGGTCTTACAAAAGCATCCAGTACGTTTCAGCTTATGATATATAATGGTTTAACCCACTTTTTTTATCTGTAAACGATAATTTTCTGTGAGTGCATTCGCTTTGGATCATTATTGTGTTGCAAATACCGCCAAAAACAAACGTGAATGTTTTTTTGAGACTGGTAAAATACATATTTTCTGTTAAAAACTCAATCAAACGTTTTGACTTGGGATAACATAGCATTTTTCACTGGTTCAAGGTGTACCTGGCGAAAATCGTAAATGGTCACATTTCTCATCATTCTAATCCTTTCTAAACTCTTCCTATAGCCAAACGGCACTCCCACTGAGGTTTGCACACAGTTTAGAGACAAAAAATGGGGTCCAAAAATTTTTTTGCTTTAAAATAATTTTTCTCGGGCCTCAACGGAAAGTTTCATATGAACTTTGCTGTCGATAACGTATTTGAAAAACTCTTTTCATCAAAAATAATTCAATGATCTTTCCATTGGTTTATTCTGTTCAAATCAAGATTGAATGGCGTGGTAAGCACTAAAAATGGTCTTACAAAAGCATCCAGTACGTTTCAGCTTATGATATATAATGGTTTAACCAACTTTTTTATCTGTAATTGATAATTTTCTGTGAGTGCATTCGCTTTGGATCATTATTGTGTTGCAAATACCGCCAAAAACAAACGTGAGTGTTAATTTGAGACTGGTAAAAGACATATTTTCTGTTAAAAACTCAATCAAACGTTTTGACTTGGGATAACATAGCATTTTTCACTGGTTCAAGGTGTACCTGGCGAAAATCGTAAATGGTCACATTTCTCATCATTCTAATCCTTTCTAAACTCTTCCTATGGTCAAACGGCACTCCCACTGAGGTTTGCACACAGTTTAAAGACCAAAAAGGTGTCCGAAATTATTTTACTTTAAATTAATTTTGCTCTCGGACCTCAACGGAAAGTTTCATATCAACTTTGGTGCTGTCGATAACGTATTTGAAAAACTCGTTTCCACAAAAATAAATCAATGATCTTTTCACTGGTTTATTCTGTTCACACCAAGCGTGAAAGGCGTGGTAAGCACTAAAAATGGTCTTACAAAAGCATCCAGTACGTTTCAGCTTATGATATATAATGGTTTAACCCACTTTTTTTTATCTGTAAACGATAATTTTCTGTGAGTGCATTCGCTTTGGATCATTATTGTGTTGCAAATACCGCCAAAAACAAACGTGAATGTTATTTTGAGACTGGTAAAATACATATTTTCTGTTAAAAACTCAATCAAACGTTTTGACTTGGGATAACATAGCATTTTTCACTGGTTCAAGGTGTACCTGGCGAAAATTGTAAATGGTCACATTTCTCATCATTCTAATCCTTTCTAAACTCTTCCTATAGCCAAACGGCACTCCCACTGAGGTTTGCACTCAGTTTAGAGACAAAAAATGGGGTCCAAATATTTTTTTGCTTTAAAATAATTTTTCTCGGGCCTCAACGGAAAGTTTCATATGAACTTTGCTGTCGATAACGTATTTGAAAAACTCTTTTCATCAAAAATAATTCAATGATCTTTTCATTGGTTTATTCTGTTCACACCAAGCGTGAATGGCGTGGTAAGCACTAAAAATGGTCTTACAAAAGCATCCAGTACGTTTCAGCTTATGATATATAATGGTTTAACCAACTTTTTTTTATCTGTAAACGATAATTTTCTGTGAGTGCATTCGCTTTGGATCATTATTGTGTTGCAAATACCGCCAAAAACAAATGTGAGTGTTAATTTGAGACTGGTAAAAGACATATTTTCTGTTAAAAACTCAATGAAACGTTTTGACTTGGGATAACATAGCATTTTTCACTGGTTCAAGGTGTACCTGGCGAAAATCGTAAATAGTCACATTTCTCATCATTCTAATCCTTTCTAAATTCTTCCTATAGTCAAACGGCACTCTCACTGAGGTTTGCACACAGTTTAAAGACAAAAAAGGTGTCCGAAACTATTTTGCTTTAAATTAATTTTTCTCTCGGACCTCAACGGAAAGTTTCATATCATCTTTGCTGTCGATAACGTATTTGAAAAACTCGTTTCCACAAAAATAATTCAATGATCTCTTCACTGGTTTATTCTGTTCACACCAAACGTGAAAGGCGTGGTAAGCACTAAAAATGGTCTTACAAAAGCATCCAGTACGTTTCAGCTTATGATATATAATGGTTTAACCAACTTTTTTTATCTAAAAACGATAACTTTCTGTGAGTGCATTCGCTTTGGATCATTATTGTGTTGCAAATGCCGCCAAAAACAAACGTGAGCGTTAATTTGAGACTGGTAAAAGACATATTTTCCGTTAAAAACTCAATCAAACGTTTTGACTTGGGATAACATAGAAATTTTCACTGTTTAAAGGAGTACCTGGCGAAAATTGTAAATGGTCACATTTCTCATCCTTCTAATCCTTTCCAAACTCTTCCTATAGTCAAACGGCACTCCCACTGAGGTTTGCACACAGTTTAGAAACAAAAAAAGTGTCCGAAATTATTTTGCTTTAAATTAATTTTTCTCTCGGACCTCAACGGAAAGTTTCATATCAACTTTGCTGTCGATAACGTATTTGAAAAACTTGTTTCCACAAAAATAATTCAAAGATCTTTTCACTAGTTTATTCTGTTCACACCAAGCATGAAAGGCGTGGTAAGCACTAAAAATGGTCTTACAAAAGCATCCAGTACGTTTCAGCTTATGATATATAATGGTTTAACCCACTTTTTTTTATCTGTAAACGATAATTTTCTGTGAGTGCATTCGCTTTGGATCATTATTGTGTTGCAAATACCGCCAAAAACAAACGTGAATGTTATTTTGAGACTGGTAAAATACATATTTTCTGTTAAAAACTCAATCAAACGTTTTGACTTGGGATAACATAGCATTTTTCACTGGTTAAAGGAGTACCTGGCGAAAATTGTAAATGGTCACATTTCTCATCCTTCTAATCCTTTCTAAACTCTTCCTATAGCTAAACGGCACTCCCACTGAGGTTTGCACACATTTTAGAGACAAAAAATGGGGTCCAAATTTTTTTTGCTTTAAAATAATTTTTCTCTCGGTCCTCAACGGAAAGTTTCATATGAACTTTGCTGTCGATAACGTATTTGGAAAAACTCATTTCCGCAAAAATAATTCAATGATCTTTTTACTGGTTTATTCTGTTCACAGCAAGCGTGAATGGCGTGGTAAGCACTAAAAATGGTCTTACAAAAGCATCCAGTACGTTTCAGCTTATGATATATAATGGTTTAACCAACTTTTTTATCAGTAATTGATAATTTTCTGTGAGTGCATTCGCTTTGGATCATTACTGTGTTGCAAATACCGCCCAAAAACAAATGTGAGTGTTAATTTGAGACTGGTAAAAGACATATTTTCTGTTAAAAACTCAATCAAACGTTTTGACTTGTGATAACATAGCATTTTTCACTGGTTAAAAGGAGTACCTGGCGAAAATTGTAAATGGTCACCTTTCTCATCATTCTAATCCTTTCTAAACTCTTCCTATAGTCAAACGGCACTCCCACTGAGGTTTGCACACAGTTTAAAGACAAAAATGTCCGAAATTATTTTGCTTTAAATTAATTTTTCTCTCGGACCTCAACGGAAAGTTTCATATCAACTTTTCTGTCGATAACGTATTTGAAAAACTAGTTTCCACAAAAATAATTCAATGATCTTTTCACTGTTTTATTCTGTTCACACCAAGCGTGAATGGCGTGGTAAGCACTAAATATGGTTTTACAAAACCATCCAGTACGTTTCAGCTTATGATTTATAATGGTTTAACCAACTTTTTTATCTGTAAACGATATTTTTCTGTGAGTGCATTCGCTTTGGATCATTATTGTGTTGCAAATACCGCCAAAAACAAATGTGAGTGTTAATTTGAGACTGGTAAAAGACATATTTTCTGTTAAAAACTCAATCAAACGTTTTGACTTGGGATAACATAGCATTTTTCACTGGTTCAAGGTGTACCTGGCGAAAATCGTAAATGGTCACATTTCTCATCATTCTAATCCTTTCTAAACTCTTCCTATAGTCAAACGGCACTCCCACTGAGGTTGCACACAGTTTAAAAACTAAAAAGATGTCCGAAATTATTTTGCTTTAACTTAATTTTTCTCTCGGACCTCAACGGAAAGTTTCATATGAACTTTGCTGTCGATAACGTATTTGAAAAACTCGAGTAGTATCGTATGTATACAGGAAGATCGGGGGGGGGGGAGATCCTTTGGAGATCCGTTCAGCAGAGGGGGATCACTGATCCCTTAGGGGAGATCCTTCGAGATCCTTTCGGCAGAGGGGGATCACTGACACCTTAGGGGAGATCTTTTATGTTAAGAAAGTGGTAATTGCGCTACATGTATCTGTCTGGCGGCTTATTGTTGGTATATATATTTCGCGAGTGTGAGGGAAGATCCTTCATGTGAGCGGTATTTTCGCTACATGTATTTGTGTGAATATACTTTGGTTGGGAGTGGTCAATTCTAGGAGGTACGATTAGGATTCATTTTGCCAGAATAAAATTTGTAGAAAAGGATGGCCAAAACGATAGCAACCATTGATCTAAAAAATATTCATGAAATTTACCTGGAGATAAAGAACAATTATCCAAAATACGGTGAAAGTTTTCTGTATTTTCTAGCTGCTTGCCAATACCTTGATCCTGATATTGATTT
Organism: Convolutriloba macropyga; assembly: GCF_964194025.1. Taxonomy (NCBI): domain Eukaryota; kingdom Metazoa; phylum Xenacoelomorpha; order Acoela; family Convolutidae; genus Convolutriloba; species Convolutriloba macropyga. Next base: position 51,626,303 of record NC_134468.1, read on the forward strand.
GGAGGCAACATTGAAGCTGAGACCGTATGGCGGTCTAATTGGAATTGATAATTCATCGCTGGACAACTACTTCAAATCGTTCAAAATACTTCGACTTCATGCAATACTCCACGATGCATCGGGTTTTATAGCAGAGTACAGTCGTAAAGGCCCTGGATACTCCTATGTGTTACCTTGTCCAATTACGAACGAGTATTTGGGTCACATCACGGGATCGGCTTTTTGTTTGTTTGTGAAGACGTTCAAAAACAATTTGTTCACTTTGTTGGAATGCTGAAACAAGAAATAGTGATACTGGATTTTGAAGGTTTTCGTTACAAGAAAACTGGTTTTATAATAAAAGAGTTATCGCTTTGTTCAAATAATTATTCGGACACAATTCTTTTTCTTCCGCCAGTTTCCTACAACTCACTTTCCGCTAGTGACAGGAGATCCCATAAGTGGGTTACTAAATATTTACATGGTTTGTCTTGGAACAGCGGTACTTATCCTTATTGGTTTCTATCACAAATTTTTGTCGCCATTAAACTTCGGTCTCCGTTAGGGAAATTTTATGCCAAAGGGAAAGAGAAAACAGAATCACTCCAAACTCTCTTGCAGAAAGAGGTAATAGATTTGGAAACTCTGCTATGTCCGAAAGTTGAAGATATTACATCGCCAATTGATAATATTACTTGTGCTCTGCACTCTTTCTACCTACCGGAAAAGCAAAAGAGGAACCATTGTGCTAAACGGAAAGCACAGCTGTATTTCTATTGGATCTCTCTGCCATCCAATAAGCCGTCGAGTGGAGAAGGCAGCTCCGTCAGTTCTTCAAGTGAATTTATCTCCAAGTTTGACAGTATGCAGTTACATAACGAATGATAATCATTTGACATTGACTTTTTTAAAAGAAGAGAAAATAGAATCACCGGGACAGAATATTCTGCGAAAACAACAGATTCTCTGCAACACCAAAGAAATTGAGACGCTGAAGAAATATCTTTCATTACTTGAATATTTTCAAATGTATCATGTCGTTACAACAGAAAATGAGAAAACTGAAACTAACCCCTTTACCTACGCCCAAGTGGCCAGCACCAGTTCAAGTACCTCTGGACGATGACAATCTTCCTGATGAAATTAAAATGTTGGTCAGTGAAGGCAACGTAGAGTCCATTGTCTACTATGGAAGTGGTTACGGAATGCAGGCAAACTATAAAGTCACTTACAAAAAAGAGGACAAAGACTCTAGATATACTACTTATGAATTCTTTTGGATTGAAAGAGAGACTAACAAAAATGCAATTTAAACTAAAAAACTGAGTGTAAATTCATTTTTTGCAAATAACTTATTTTCAAATGAGTGTTAAAGAAGACCAGATAGACTCTGCTAATGTAGGGGGCTTGAATGCTTTAGTTTTTGATGAGGAAAATCATGAGAGGCGTTCGTGGAAGTTTTTTAATTCTCGGCTACCACGTTCCGAAGTCGTCTATTTTACTCAAATTTTGATTATTTTTTTTCTTATCGTAGTGTCTTTAACCAAGCTTGTGTTTTCCCAACTTGATTGTGAGGAATCAACATTTTGGTTTTCATTGCTTTCGTGCACAGTTGGCTACGCTCTTCCAAATCCAAAGCTATGAACAAAATAATATCCACTAGCGATAGGCTTTTTATGGCTGTTTGTGGTCCGTCGTGTTGTGGAAAAACAGAAATTATATTTCAAATGTTATTGAGAAACACTTTCTATCCAACCTTTAGATCTATTTACTACTTCTATCAACACGAGCAGCCAAAGTTCAGCACAATAGAGCGTAAAGTGAACATTTTTTTCACTAAGTTTTCTGGATTCGAATTCATTTCTCAGCTGGAAAATTGTCTGCTTGTGTTTGACGATTCGTGTGAAGAAATTTTCAATGACAAAGAATTTTCAAAACTTGCAACTGCGGGACGCCATAGAAATATTAGTGTGATTTATGTTAAGCATAACTTATTTCAACAGAGTAAATGGTCGCGAACGATTGATCTGAACACAACCCATATCATTTTGTTCAAATCACCTAGAGACATACAGCAGATCACCTATGTCGGAAAAAAGTTGAACAATACAAATTTTTTGAAGGAAAGCTATGAACTTGCAACAAAACAACCTTTTGGACACTTACTCATTGACTTAGATCCAAAAACATCAGACTCCTTGCGTTATTGTTCAAATATTGTACAACCAGGTCCAACAATTTTTTATCTACCGTCCTCCAAAGCGGTTATCACTACATTGACAGATGAGAGAGAAAGAGTTATGTATGCTAAAGCAAATGCTCGAGCTGCCCGAGAGCAATTTCAGAAAGTTCCTCAAACAAGCACCAAATAGCTTTATAAACTTTCTCTGTGAGTGTTTGCTCAATGTGATCAATGGCAACGTTCCAGTGAACAGGCAGTTACTTAAAAATCAGGAGAAATCATTACAACAATTATTATCAAAGAAAACAAGTTTGGAGAAAAAGCGAAACGTTTTAGCCAAAAAACCAGAACTCATTCGAGCGTTGGGATTGTCGTGCTATATTTACTTGAAGGCAGAATAATGCATGCAGAAGAGTTTGTTTTGATCCCTAAAAGAATGTTCATTTCAAAAAACCCAACCAAGGAAGAAATATTTGATAATCCAATGTATCAACAAAAAGCAACTCAGTTAGCACTCCTACAGAGGACTAATCCCAATTTTGAACAAAATAATGAGAAAAAAGTACAAGATGCGGACACTAACACTGATTGGTCGATCAAGAGAACAAAGAGTAGCGGTGATGTGACAAGTGATGCAGACGATGTAAGAAGCGAATCGTTTTTTAGTGATGACAGTGAAATAGAGCCAATAGTGAAAAAAAGGAGGAATTCAGCATTCGACTCAATAATGCTAGAACTGAAACTAGTGGATGAAAACAAAACAAAAAGAGCTGCAATTATCCTAAATAAAATTTTCAATTCAAATAATGTTTCTATTAGTGAAGAGACCAACATTCTGCACATTAACGATGAGCCTCAAGGAGTAGATGTAACAAGCTTTTTGTACAATTTACAACAACCAACAAAAAAAATCGACTTGTCAAAGTATTCCAAAGTCTTGAGTGAACTTGATATATCAGCTGACTTGGTTAATAATACTCACGCAAAAAAGTTGTAGATCAATTTTACAGTGAAGATGAAAAGGAAACTGCATCCAAACAACTGAAGCAAAAAACAAAAAAAGAGCACGAAGGAAGACGATCTGAACCAACGAAGAAACATGCAAAGCCAAGAGTCGATGAAAGTAAAGAGAAGACAGCGGAAGAAGCGCGTAGAAAAGACTGGGTTATCTATTGACGATGTGCGAAAACTTGACAAGCTCTATTTAAACGGTCCTGTGTCATTTGGAAGCGCAAAGAGATTGCAAAATTTGAGTAAATTAACAATGAAGAAAATTAAAATGTATCTGGAAACGAAACCATCTTTTAACAAATACCGATCACGTCGCCTCAGGTTTCCAAGGCTTAAAGTTGTTGTTAACGACATAAATGAGATCTGGTCCGTAGATCTAGCATATGTTGATAAACTTGCAAAATACAACGGTGGTGTAAAATATCTGCTTGTGGCTGTTGACTGTTTGTCAAGATATCTCAGGGTTGAGCCACTGAAAACAAAATATGCCACAGAGATAGCACAGGTCTTCAAAAAGATGATCAAGCACAAACAACCTGAGAAAGTTTGGGTTGATGACGGTACAGAGTTCCTAGGTGCCTTCAAAGCCCTATGCACTGAACGCGGAATTCATTTATACAGTACATTCAGTGAGAAAAACTCTGCTTTTGCGGAAACAAATATACGCTCTTTGAAAAATATAATCTACAGATATTTGGAAGAAAAGTGGACTTATTCATATCTAGACAAATTGGATGCGTTTGTTAAAACAATCAATTCTAGAGTAAATCGAACGATAAAGCTCGCTCCGAACAAAGTCACGAAGAAAGACGTTCCAAGGCTTGTGTCCTTGACTGCAAATACAACAAATTCTCAAAAACCCAAATTCTATATTGGTGATTTTGTGCGCATAGTGAAAAAAGAGCAGACTTTCGGGAAGGGCTACAAACAGTCGTTTACTGACGAGATATTTGAAATCGCATCTATCCCGACTTTGCATCCTCCCACGTATTCTCTTATTGATGCGGATAAAGATGTTATCCAGGGTAAATTCTATCAACCCGAACTTCAACTAGTACGAGAGTCTCCTCTAAAAAATGGGAAGTAAACGATTCGAAGACGAGTTTACGGTACATGTTATTTCTAGCGCTTCGATGGAGATCTTTGATCAAAACACACTAGCTTCGTTCAGAAATTTTTTCAACGATGAAATTCAACTATCTTGCGACTGGAGGGTAGCCCTAAGCGAAATTATTTTTCCGACCAAAATTCAGCATGTGGTGAATGGAGATTTGATAGCATATAGTCTTAAGGGTTACGAGGACTCACAAAGAATCTCATCTGATGCCAATGTCATTTCTCGACCTTACAGTGGAGAAAAATTCTCTTTCATGACTGGAAACTTTGAAACTGTTGCTCAACTTTTATTTACTATCAAGCGAACAGTTGGACTACCTAATTTTTCGTTTCGTGAAATCAAGAGTACTGGAAAATACGAAATACTTTTTGTTAAAAATGAGGGAATCACTTTTCCTAGTGAAGAAATACCCAGTATTGTGGGTTTTACAGGAATTCCAGATAAACATGGTGTGCATATTGGGTACAAAATGAATACAGCTACATCAAATAAATTAATGAAGAGCGATGAGACAAAAGCTTTTTATGGAGAATTCCCTGCTGATCTGTGCGCGGGAAAGCACTTAATATTCATATACACAAACATTATCGAGTGTCAATATGTTGGTGATGCTAAGGCGCCTTTATTACGTGTCATTGATTCAAAACAACGTCTGAAAAACGGTAGCGTGTGTGAACTTGAACCAACACATAGAATAGTTTTTTCAAACTTGGACTATAAAAAACTACTTTCAAATACGATTCAATCAATTTCCATAGAGTTACGTACCGAAACAGGTCAATTAGTCCCCTTTTTCAGGGACCGGTAAAGTAATATTGACGTTACAGTTCAAAAAATTTGGTGATTAAAACAATGGAATCGTACTATACCAATCAAGCATCTTCGTTGCCTTATTTTTCTGGACACTATAGACAAAGAGGAAGTGGCTTTGGAGCTTTAGCAAGTGGTATAGGTCGAATCGCCTTACCGCTTGCACGAAAATTCATTCTACCCGCAGCAAAACGTGTCGGAAAAGAACTTCTCTTACAAAGTGTGCCAGAGTTAGTGGATGTTGTCAGCAAAAAAAATCCGCAAAGCAGGCGTTGAAAAACACTATTTCGAACACAGTTAAAACGCAAACAGGAGGCTCATTAGCACTGCGAATGAGACGACAAAACCGAATGAATCGGAGACGGTCTAAACGATCTGGCTCAAAAGCTAGAAAAAGTACTAATGTGAGAAAGACAGTCATTTCAAAAAATAAACAGCCAAAAAGAAGTCGGTCGGATTTCTTCGCTAGAGTTAAAGATGATCGGTAATATGTTACCAACAGAGGCAACACATAGTTCCCTAGATTTGTTTGAAAAACCAGCGCTTCTTGTAACTTTTGATGGTAGTTTTTGTCAAAAAGTAGGGCCAGTGTACAGCCCTAACGGACCCATGCTCGAATTTGAGGTGGCTGGAGACAGAAATAATTTTATTGACCTACAAAAAATTTTCCTGGAAATCAAATGCAAGATAGTTCAAGGTTCTGAAGCCGATTTGAAATATGACGCTGGAGCTGCAGCAGACGTCACCAAAACAGACGCCCCTTACTTCTGCAATAATGTTTTACATTCGCTCTTTTCTGACTGTACAGTATCTGCCAACGGATTAAAAATTTCAAATGCAAATGGAAATCATGCTCACAAAACTTTCATTGAAACTGAATTTTCTCATAACAAAGATGCTAAAGCAACTTGGTTGGCATGTCAAGGTTATTCCTACGAAGAGAACCCCGGAGCAATTCTGGCAGCTGAAGTTAACAGACGAAAAACTTTGGTTAGACAATCTGCCGAATGTACTTTTTATGGAAAAGTAGCTGTAGATTTTTTTTACTTGCAATCGACATCTTTTGAGTGGTGTGACGCTGCGAATTTCTTTTCGACGATCAATAGATGATTTTGTCACAATTTCCGACGATGCTGCAAAATCCTACAAAGTAAAAATTATAGAAGCTAATTTGTATGTAAGAAAAATGACGTTGAACGATGACGTGGTTTCTGCAATTGAAAAAACTTTACTATCAAATCCAGCGTCCTATCCGTATTTGGAGACCATAACTAAAACGTTTCTTGCTTCTACTGGCTTGCAAAGTTGGAAACAAGAAGATGTTTTCAGCAGGGAGCCAATTCGACGTCTAGCTATATGCCTTAACACAAATGAAGCGTTTTTAGGAAGCAAACAACTCAATCCTTTCCACTTTCGTAAATTCAATCTGGAGCAGATTTGTATTTACCGAAATGGACTTCCTGTTGCTGACAGTCCAATAAATACAACTGATGACAAACGCTTATACTTCAACACAATGTCAGACTTAGCCTATATTGACAATGGTCATGGAATTAAGTTGTCTGAGTACCCGAGCCATTTTATTATGGTGTTTGATCTCACAAGCACTCAGCAGGCGTCGCATGATTTTATTCACCCTGAACTCACCAATTGTTCAATTTCAATAGAACTCAAGTTTTCAGTTGCCTTGCCAAGTAATATAGAAATTTTCATTATTGGTGAGAAAGCGAGCACTATTTTCATCGATTCGGCTCGGAAAGTTTCTAAAAATCATATTCTGACAAAATAATGGATGAAGACGAATTAAACAGCCTGATTCAAGCATGTAAACTTCTAAAGTACAAATTTTGTGGTGTCTTTGCAGCTGATAATTTTCCCTTGAAATTATCACAGAACAGATTCATTATTGTGAATGTATCCAGCTCTGATTCTATTGGATCACATTGGACACTTTTGTGTAGGAAGAATGGCAATTACATTTTCGCTGATCCGCTTGCACAGAAATTAACATCATACAAATGTTTGTACAACAGACTGGCCTCCGCTGCTCTTGATATTCAAAACGTGTATGAATTGCTTAGAAATCAACCTATACAAACACAAAACTCTATTTTGTGTGGCTTATTTTGTATTTATGTTGCTCATTACATTTATAACAACACAGAAAATATAAAAATGAGTGATGTTGATTTGATTCGATTTGCGCTTCATATGACGCTCTAACTAACTCTAATAAAACTCTGCTTAGTTGAATAAAGTTTTTTTTCAAAATTTTATTTTCTCTTCATACACTATGCGTACAAACAAAACATCAGTATCAACAAGCAAATTACCATATCCGCTCAAAAAAATGTCCATTATTTGGCAGAAAGCAGTGTGGCCCAGACAAGATATTTTGAAATCTCTTTAGAGATTCACTTGCAAAGCTATCAGTTTGAGTTTGTTGGTTATTGGACTTTGTAATACAATTTTGCAATGACTTTTGATGGAGTTGAAACTGTACGCTGCTTCCTTGCTGTAGTCGTCGTTGATTGTCTTCATTCAACGTCACGTTGCTGTTGTTGTTGACCTTTTGATTAGAAGCTACGTTAGAGAAGTTTGGCAACAGTTTCTGAATTGAGTGGGAATCTATGCTCAAATTTTTGTTGTATTCAACCGCCAAAACAAGCTTTTGAAAAATTTCTCCATTCAGCTCTAGGGTATTTGAATTGGCAAACAAAATCATAAATGTTGTGTAGAGACAAGGCACTGTATAGCTTTTTTTAAATTTTAATTTGTCTGAAGACTTTGTCACGTCTGATGTATCCAACAAAACATGGTAATGATTATTTTTCAAAGTGCAAAAGGGGTTTTCAAAATGAACACACACAGCATAATTTTTGACACCATTCAACTCTGGTTTTTCATCGCAAACTGAAAATTTGAACGCCTTCTGAAATTGTTTGAAGAAACCCGGCGATCGTTCAAACATTGCTTCAACCATTTTGATTAATCTGTGGAACCAGCCGAGGATGAGGACGCTGATTCGTATCCAGAATCTTTTTCTGCTAGTTTAGGTTTTTTAGCCACCGGTTTTTTAGCAACCGAAGTATCTTTTTTCCCTTCTGACTCTGGCACCGAGTTTCGTATCCTGCCACTTTTTTTCATAAGTTTGTCAAATTCCTCTGTTGTAAGGGATATTCTCTGTTCAAATTCGTATTCATTGTCTTTTCTCTTAAAAAATTTCAAAAAGACATACGTCCCGGTGTTTTCATAGGTTTTGAGAGTAGCTCTTATCAACCTCTTTTCTGTTTTGGATATATCGAAATAGCAATCACCGTACTCTTTGTCTTTGCTTGCAGTGAAAGGCATTTGTACCAAATTAGCTTGGAAGTTTTTGTTGTAGAACGTAGTCAACTGTTAGCGAAAGGTTAAATTATTCAAATGTTAACTATTCATTCCAAAACGGTACTGATAAGGGTGTTTCAAGTGATTTACATATATCACATGTCTTCAGAGGCCCATGTATTTCCCATATAATTTATATATCGCGGAGTTATATTTAGATCAACAAGAGGTATTTCTTGGCATTGCCTTGATAACCGCACACATACACAAATACACACTGGTAATAGTCCCTAACACCATGAGTTTCAAAGAAACTAACTGATAAGAGGGGAATAATACGTGTTAGGTGTGATAATTCCCTCGTAACAAGGAACCAAAGTGTGGTTTCAATTACAAGCAACGTGCTCCCCACCTCAGGCGCGCGGCATGCGTGGGTTACACGTGTATGGTCTACTTATCCAACTTGGTCCAAATTAATGAAAAACACCTGGCGTTCAACTAAAATTTTGTAAATACATGTGCAGTTTTAAGGCGTGTGCCTAATTCTGTTATAAACAAAGTAGTAAAGCACATATGTTTTCAATCAAAATTCCGGGCCAAAATAGTTGGCCTTTGGTTGTGCCGGGGGCAGATAAGAGAACTGCCACTGGACTCACATTGTTAACTCGCATAAACTACATGGGGGTAAATTCCCCGCTACATTTTATTTCATTTCGGTTCCGAAACAGCAACTCTTTAACTTTGTTGAAAATCTACTGTCTGAGTAGAAGTCAAATTTTGTGAACAAGTATCCTTGCGCTTAAAATACCTTCACAACTTTTTCTTGTTCAATTATCAAAAACATTCAATTTGCTTATCTTCTCTTCAAAGCATTCCAAAATTCTTTAAAACATTATTATCTCTTCAAAATTCTTCAAACGCAGAAAATGTCTTTCCATATCCTAAGCGACCAAAACAATGTCTGGGAGCGAACAATTGTGTACCAAACCTTTTACGAAAACTTTGTGGTTTTTATCCAACAAAAAAGGACAAACGAGAAAGAGGAGAATTGGACAACGCTTGAACACTTTATGATACCTAAAATCTTCATTAACTTCATTGCAACCTTGCCGGACAAAAAGGAGAGTGAAGATTGCGGTGGAACCTTTATCACTTCAGGCGGGTTCGTTCCACCTTTGTCGTTAACACATCCTCTTTACCCGTATGACATTGTGACGCTGCCAAAAGAAACTGGAACTATTCTATACAAATACGATTGTGACTGCGTGCCCTTTTTCGAAAACCAGTTGGGAGTAGTTCGGGCCTGCAATGACCTAGCCGATTTGTGGGGCCTTCCACATTCTCCCGAGTCACCACCACCAACACCAGGATGTGTTTCAACGCCAACTTCTGATCCTAGTGCCACTGTGACTCCGGAGAGCTCACCGTCTCTGTTTTCACCCGTTACAGAGGAGAAACTTGCATGGAATTTTGGCTCACTACCAACTGCAAGTCAATTGATGCAGAATTTGTCTGCGACCGACTTCAGAACACCGTCTGGCTCGACGACACCAACAACAATTTTAGCGACCGGTGCAAGCTTGGTTGCAACAACAACAACAACAACAACACCCGACAACTCGGAGACGCCAAAAGTCACTCTCGCGCCAAGAAAAAGAAGGTCCATTGGACGTTGTGAAAAACTCTTTGACTAGAATTTCTGAAAGGAAACCTAAACTCTCAGTTTGATTGTGTGAAGAATTGCTTATTGGAGTAATCAAAAATTGTGTTTTATAAAAACGTTGAGTCAATTTCTTTGTTTTATTTGTTTCGATTTTGTAAAGGAGATTAAATATTTGTTGTGTATAAAATAAAAATTTAATATTATTAGTTTGGTTTTTGAAAATAGAAAAAAAAATTCGAAGGACTAAAGACAAACTGAATTTTTTTTTTCGAAAACCTGTAAAAGTGACTAAATTCGCCAAATGAAGAAACATGTATAAACATGGTTTTATAGAGCACAATATCGTCTACAAAATAGGACTTGAACAACTCTATTGAGAGGTGGAGTCTTTGCCCATTTTCAAACCATTTTTCAAACAAATTGCTCGAAAAATTGGAAAATTTTTGAAGAAAAACAAAAAAAAACAATAAAAACGAAAAAGTTGGATAATTTTGTAAGGAGACATTTTGCTGAGCGCAAAGTGTTCTACAATAGAACTCTTAACAAAAATTTTGGAGGAGCATAATTTTATGGGTCACAGAGAACAAAATCTATGTTCAGTCAAATATTTTTGTCTTTAACTTATCACCCTACAAGTGGAAGACTGATGAGGAGACTACTGAGAAGTATCTCATATGATGTAAAACAACATGCTCTAAATTTTTGGTCCCCATAAACTTTTTCATATCTGTAACAGAAAAAAAGTTATTTCTAAAAAAGCAAAAATTTTGTGAAAACTATAAATTTTGAAAAAATTTTTTTCTTTCAAATAAATTGAAAACATGCAATTTTTCAATGTTTCAATGTTATCCCTATGTTTTTTACTACAATTTGAAGGTGTTACTTTAGAAATTCCTCATAAAAAGTTTTAGAGAAAAAACACTTTTTTTCTGAAAAAAAGGTCATTTTTTCCGAAAAATCGAAAAAAATTGATGTGGTTGTTTTGCTGAAAAATAGTCAGAATGAGTTTTTCTTACGATTTTGTAACAGAAATAAAAGGTTATGATGATCATGGCCAAAAAACCCCGGGAACACGGTTTTCGCAAACACCTGTTTTCAATTAAAAACATGTGGCTGCCAGATGTTTTGAAAAATCGTGTTCCCGAGGTTTTTTCACACTTCTGTAAAAACCGGTCTTCATAAAACCTCACGCTGTGAAACTTTGATCATAAGAATGATGAAGCTAGCTGCTCGCCAAGTATGAGTTCCATTAAAAATTGCAAAAAAACAAAAAAAATCAATTTTTTTCCAACTTTTAATAACATTTTTTCTTAGTTTTTTAAAATCTTTCAACCCTCAACTGATTCTGCTACAACCTCCAGTAATCATTGATGGGACTTGTTATACTAAAATTCAACTCTATTTTCAAAAAAATTTTTTTTTCAAGGTTTTTGGTTAAAAAACTGTGATAATCAACTTTTTTATGCCTAAAAAGAGATATTCAGTTGCACTAGAACACCAATAAAGCCATTTAACCATATAAGGCTCGCTAAAACACGTCATCGCATAGTCATTACGCATATATTGCATAGAAAATACGCATAAGTCTCCGACTATTACGGCAAAACATTGGTATTTGCATTTTAATTCAACTTTGCATAAGACATGATTGTAGCCCTCTTTGGCCAGAATACCAATCATATATGCAAATGGATTTGCATAAAACATGATCTACGCCCTCACTGGCGAATGATGGAATTTGCATAAAGCAGGACTAAATTTGCATAAAATGCTAGACGCCCTCTTACGGGATAAAAAAATGTTGTTTCTAAAGCTTCATCCATCTCCTAATTTAATTAATGGGGCTGTGAACATTGGGCAATGATATTATTCACTCTTGTGTAATCCTTTAGTTAACTGATTGGAAAGAAACTTTGTCCCTAGAAATTTCGTTTTGAACATGTTTTCAAATTCAACCAATCAGAACGTTGGTTATTTTTAGAGAGTTGAAGGTTTGGTTTAGCTCGAACTCAAAACCATTTTATCTTCAAATTGATTCAACAATGAGTTTCTCGTGCAAATTTTGTAACGCCAAATTCACATTTCGCACCAACCACAATCGTCACCAAAGAAACTTGCATCCAGATGAAGTTGGAGTGCCAGTGTACCGCTGTGAACACTGTGATTTCACTACAAGAGATCTACGAACTCTCGAACGACATTTCGGAAACCGACATAATCCGTTAGTACAATGTTGTCTCTACTGCTACATTGGCTTTGATTCTGCTGATCGCTTTGCCACACACATAAGAGATCAACATGGACTGCCCTCGAGAACTAGTGAAACAAGCAGAAGACCAACAGAATCCGCCTTTCAAGGAGCCCTTCAAGTTTTCACTATTGATGGAACGGAGGACGACCAAGACCTCATGGAGTTCATGCTGAACAATAGAGACATCATAACGGACCTTATAAACAGCGAAGTTTCGACTGCAGCCAAAAAAATTCAGTTTGTTGTGTCTCTGGATCTGTACAAAGAAAGAAACGAAAATGACAACGAAGAACAAGCTATCGAAATCTTTGCTAGCTCTGAAATGACTACAGTGTACTTGGATGGACTCTCAAACGAAGATTTTTTCAAGATGTTGAGTAAGATGTTGAATATTCTCTTCATGTTTTCGTCACAAGGCAGTGGATGGATTCTACGCAAAGTAAACAGACTGGAAATCAAGATAGCCGCCTTCGCCCCCGTGCATGCATCGTCATATATAGCTCTACCTGGTTTCCTGAACGGATGCCGTTCATTGCTCAACATACGAAACCATTTTGATCACAACTGCTTCGTGTATTGTTTCGTTGCCGCGTATCACATCAAAAATCGAATCAATTTACTGACAGAAGGTCGATCGGGAACTGAAAAGACGAATCCAGATACGTACAAGAATGCGGAACGACAGCCGGTTGGAGACTATCAGATGCCCATGCCCATAAACAGGATCCCATACTTTGAGGACGCCAACGACGTTCGCGCTAATGTTTTCGGGTAAGTGTTTCTTTAATAATATCAATAAAATTCAAATATTCCCGCTCAACGAATCAAAATGTTAAAACTGTATTGGTCTTCATGAATCTGTTTTGTTTACAGAATCGAGGGAACACGTTTGGTGATGATCTACGTTTCCAAAAAGTCAAACAAATCCTTCACAATGGACCTTCTTCTCCTCCACGATGAGAATGCCCATCATTACGTTCTCATCTTGAATCTGGAACGATTTGTCGCATACTTCAAAGGTGTAGCGCACCGTGCAGCGCAGCGTATTTGTCGAAATTGTTTTCATTTGTGTACAAACAGAGAAACTTATCAAAACCATGTTAAAACATGCAGTGAACATGCAGCAGCAGAAATTGTTATGCCAAAAGAAAGCAACACTTCCCTACAGTTCAGAAACTGGAAAGCACGCTGGTTTCTTCCTATCGTTCTATACCTTGACACAGAATCTTATCTTGTTCCAATCGCTACAGCACAACCCTCACCCTCTACTTCCTACACAGTTGCAATTGAAAAACATGAACCTTGTGGTTATGCAATAGCAGCCATAGAACACGGTAAAGCAACTCCTGTCTACTTTGAACTCAAAAGAGGTGACAACTGTATGAACGAATTTGTAAAATCTTTGCACGTACTGGCGCGGGACATCTACAACCGAAAACGAGCTTTCTACGGACCCTACCGAGGACCTGTTCCAGCGCGTGAAAATAACACAAGATGTTGGATCTGTGAAAACGAAATAAACGATGAGGCTGAGCTTATTC